>NW_005187460.1:1240584-1251295 GCF_000239375.1 Pundamilia nyererei
GGGACACACAAACCCCTCCACCACGATAAGGTAGCGATTCAATTTACCTGCTCTTTACTCTTTAATTAAGTTTGCTGTTTAAGCTGTTTGGCAAATGTTAAAATAGTTTTTTGAGATTTGTGCAGTTGTGGGTTTGTGCTGCACAAAGCACTGCTTTAGCCACTCCTGTGTTTGTGATCCTGGGTGTGTCTTTTTTGACTGCATGCATAGATGGGACTACAAATGGAAGTGCAGCTAGAAACTAAGCAAGAAATTGAAACTTAAGTATTCTCTTGTTAGAGAGTTGAAATGCTTGACAAGAAGTGTTTTCATTCAATTTGTTTCGTGGTTTTATACATTTATTAGTATGTTGTAATATTTTTTTTCACACTGTGAAATTTTAAAAATTATTTATTTTATACAATTTTTTCATCATTTAAATTTCCAAACTGCCTTTTCTCCAGTAACAGATTGCACACTGCCCATGAGAGGACCACTTAGTACGCAGAAGTTTCAATTCAGTTTTATCTATACATTACCAAATTACAACAACAGTCATCCAGAAGAGAGACTGTTGGTCACAAAAATGGTGGACAGAAAGTTATTTTCCAGTCTGTGAGATGTCGGCTTTCAGCACCCAACGGCATGTCCGCGTACTTGCCGTTGGGTGAACGGGATGGTCCGCGCTTTTTGTTGACATCTTTTTGCGGAATCCGTTTACCTACTCTTTAATCTTTCATTAAGTTTGCTGTTTTCGCTGTTTTCTGACCTTTAACCAGAGATTCTAGCAAAATACATTTATATTTAAAAGATTTAATGAATCGCGATCGCATTATTAAAACTAAAATCATTTTGAATCAGGAAATAATTTTTTAACCCACCGATAGTGAATACGCATATATGCTGACATTACAGATGTACTTACCTAATCTGAAAAGCAGAGTTTAACACCCCGCTTCCTGGACCAAATGCAGCTGTGGGTTTGTGCTGCAGAAACAACTGCTTTGGCTACTCTCGTTTTTGTGATCCTGGGCGTGTCTATTTTGACTGTAGACATAGATGAGATTAGGCACTACTAAAAAACGAAACTGCAGTAATAGAAACTAAGCAAGAAATTGAAACTTAGGTATCCTCTTGTCAGAGATTTGAAATGCCTCACAAAAAGTGTTTTTTAATTCAATTTGTTTCGTGGTTTTACACTGCATGATCGTTTAATGGGTCCTTTGTGCCGACCTTTTCAGTGATCATCTCTGCATCGCCTACCAGTTAAACAGTCACATGATTTATAACTGAGGAAGTAATAAAGGAAGTAATAAAGGTTAATGGCATTTTATGAACATCATAAATTCTGATATATCATAATTCGGTAATAATCAATAATCATATGCCCCCAAAAATAGGATCATAAATATATGGTGATTGAGTAGGAAGATGAAATGATGTTTGAGATTAAAATGATGGAGTAATAAGTCATAATGGTGTGCTGTTGTCATTTGACGCCAAAAAGTTTACTTTTTTTGACCAAAAATGCCACCTTTTTAGACAATTGTTTTTGTGGAACTGTGTGTGTGAAAATGTGTTATACCATAATAAAAATAGCCTGTTTCAGTTTTACTGCTGTTTTCAATAAATTGCATGTTCACTTCCATTTCTTCTCGTTGCATGTTGAAGGTCTACTTGGAACCTTGTTAAGATCCAACGATGCAAAATATGGTTTGTTTGTTTGTTTGTTTGTTTTTTGTTTTACCATTTTTCAAGTGGTCTTAAACTGATTGGGGCTGTAATAAAGAGCTGTTTGTTCAATGGTGATGATCATCATGAGTTTGCAACTACATGATAAGCACATCATGGAGCCACCAAAAAGGCAAAAAAACATCAGCAGTTTGGGAGCATTTTGACATATCTCACAAAAATAACATACGCCTCCTCAAATCAATCTCAGAGAGGATGGTTAGTTAAAGGTGTATGTGTGTATTTTACACAGGGCCCCTATTATCACAGCAGGGCTGCTGGTGTACATGGAATGACCAGCAGATAATTCATGAGACATGAAGGCCTGTTACCACCATGAGGTAGCTGATGAACAGGTGATGAACGGAAGGCTGAGTTGGTGTTAAATGTCATCCTGCTGATTGCAGTTGATGGGTTACAGGTGGAAGATGCAGATGTGGAACCTTCACGGATGGACACAGGAAAACAGGGACTAAGCTGAAAAACACCAGACACTCATTCGGATCATAACACCTTTAAATCTTCACCATGCCAGGTAAGAGAGGGAGAAAAGGCTCTGAAAATCATTAAATCATAAAGTGCCCAGACTAGCAAGCAAACACCATTTCAGTGTAATATGCTGACAACTTATTCAGCTCCTGGTGATGATGATCACTGAAAATCTTTTACTACTTTTTACAACTTATACCTAAAACTAGTATATCCCAGTAGTTCTAGGTATAAGTGGTTGTACTTTGTTTTTCTTTTTTGTTTCTTTTGTTGTTTTTCTTCTTTGTTTTTCTATACTGTTTTGTAAAAATATACAGATTTATCTTGTTTTCACAAGGAGCTTCATAACTGAAGATTTCAGTGATGCAGGGAAAATACCAGGAACTCTGGTTAATACCATCCATTATGGGTTGGAATTGCATTTTAAAATTTTGTTTTCTTCAATTGAAATCAAAAGTTACTTTTTTAATATTAGAGTTTACTTTTAATTAAGAGGTTGTTAAGAGAGGCCTTTTATTGAGAAAAGTTGTTTTCGCAAACAGCTTTAACTTTATGACATAAAGAGAGAAAATCACACTAATAACTTGTATCTGTAACTTGATTTGTTGACTGAAGCCTCCTGTCAGCTTCAGATAAATAACAAGGAAGGATCGCTCAACACTCAGTTTACAGAGGATTAATTAAACAAAATGTTACATCCCCCAGGAGGATGCTGGTTTTCTTCTTTCAACTAACTCCTTATGTTTTGTCTAGGCTCCACCTCCTCTGTCCTGATTGGATGCTGCTCACAGAATCCAGCTATTTGTCAATCAGCAAAGCACTACTAAAGGCTTGTGGAGCTGTGTTTCTGGGCCCTCTGGCCATTTTGATTGCCATACCCGTGCAGGCTTGCATGCCTCTTGACTTGTATGTGCCTTTTGTGTTTTCATGTTCACACTGCCTGTCGGGGAGAGCTGCCTTTTGTTTTGACACCCTGCTTTCTCCTGTTTATGTGTTGTTAGGTAGGTTATGGTTATAGGTTGTATATTTTGTTTTCTTTGGAGTTAGGTAAGTTTCTTTTATTTTCATATCAGGAATGTTTTGTTTGTTATGTTGGCCTTGGCTCTCCCTGAAGTTAACCCTCAGTCTGAACCAGAATTTCAATGCTAGCATGAGATAAACCTTTTAAAATTACCATCTTGGCTCCTACTTCACTATTTACCTCTGTTAGTCCCTTCAAACCCCCCAGACTAGTCTGGGGACATAACATAAAGAAAATGAAATAATTCTTTAACAAAGAAGTGAGGCATATTTTACAGCGATTAGCAAACTGCAACAACTACATGTCAATGTTTTTTTTGTTCATCTTTTTGTCTTTTCCCCACTTATCCATTAAACCTCTGTTAACCCTGAATTTTATTTATTTATGTTGTCAGGTGTGGCTCTGGTTTCATGATACTCACCTCTCCATGTGTCAGAAAGTTAAACTAATGACTTTAAATTGACTTTAATTGTGTAAAACTGTAATAGTGCAGACTTACAGATAATTTTTCATGTGGATGAGTGTGCTTGTAATTTAAGAGAAGGCGGACTAAGTGCAGTGTAATTCACTCCATATTAAACCCACTTCATTGTGTCTTTAAATGTAGAATAAATGCTGCATTAGAGACGAGGGTAAAATCATGGGAGTGAAAATAAGAAAAAATGAATCCACCAGAAAATGAGAGAACCTGTGTAAGTCTGCTGCTGCTGTTTGTGTGAGGACAGCCGTAACTCCCTTTAAGTTTTGCTTTTCTTGTAAATGAAACCAGAGCAAACACCTCTGCTAGTTGATAAGATGAAGATGAAGGTTGATAATCCAGATATTTGAATGAGTTTATTAAAGCGCAATTGTTCATCTTTTTATGAGCAGGTTTAGGTCCAAAGTTTGAACATGGGCGTGTCTGCCTGCAGGGTGAGAGATGAAGTTGTCTCTCATGTAGTAGCTGATGAATGAATTTCAAAGAGTAAACACATGTTTTTAATGGCAGTGTTTCCTCGTATGATTTGTTTGGTAATTCAGGTTTTCATTGTTTAAAGGTGTTCTATAGTTACCATCATCATATAAAAACTTTGAGATCATTCATATGTAGAAAGATGTGATTGTGTTAGAACTCAAACTTTTAGTTTCATTATGTGAAACTAATTCAAATGTAACTTCTGTTTAGATTTGAATGTTTGTACTAAAAACATGAGGCTACACATATTTACCCAGGATGTTTTAAAGCTTGTGGAGCTGCTTCCACTGCTGCAACCCACCAGGAGGAGGTGCTGTCACAGAGAGAATCACAGAAATGGCAACGATACAGCATCACTATCATCGCTGTTTATTTCATTTTTCTGTACTTGTTTTTCTAGAAACCTCGGCATGCTGTGTAGCTAAAGATCCCTTTTTTAATGTCATCATTTAACAAACTAAGATGTTTAAGATAAGATAAGACTTTACTGATCCCACAATGGGGAAATGTTTGCGTTACCTTAGCTCAGGTACAGATCAGAAGGAAAATACAAAAAATACAAGTAAAATACAAACAAATAAAAAATAAGTAAGATAATACACTATATACAACAGTAGCATACACAGTATGTGATTATGGATATGGTTGTGAAAATATGCAAGACATAAACTATATAGCTTAACATAATGGCAGAACCTTACACACTCACCATCTTTTTGGTTAAATATTAGTCATACACTACACTTTCCCTGTGAATGAAATATAAAATAACCTGTGATGCACTTACTGTAATGCCCACAATGAATCAATGCTTCTTCAATCATCACGTTTTAAAATGTATAAAACAAAATCTATAAAAAATGTATAAGACAAAGGGAAAACAATGCAAATGTTGGCATAGATGTATTTAAATGAATGTCTACATTAGACCAATGAGTCAGAAGTCAATACTTTAGCAGTGAGAGATGCCACAGAGCTTTATTAAAAGCATGCAGAAATACAGCACGTGAAAATGGGATATTAACTTTATTTTTATTAAGGACTAAAACAGTTCTCTCTTTTGTTATATTAATTTGTCTTTAATACTGTAGCGTGACACCATAAGGGAGGATGAGTTTGTTTTCCAGGTATTTGCTGTTTGATTATCTTCTAAGAAAAAATCTTCAAAGGGTCCAGAGTCAGGGTATCACAAAGCACAGCAACTGAAACTGTCAAAAAAATGTTACAGGATTAAACCTCATCTAACTCTAAGCTATAGAACATTTCTCATGAAACATTTCCAAGCTGTAAAGTTTTACAGTCACTGTAGATCAGAAGTGTGAAACATAAAGCCCAGCGAGGACTCCGCCACAGCCCCCTGGATGGGTTCGGCTATGTGGAGAAGGACAGGAATTTTTGCCTTTTAAACATGTTTTAATAAGATTTGGAGCTTATCTGTTATTTAATTATCTGCTATAGAAATTCACCTTTTTCCCTGAGAAATTTGATTCTGTTTATTTGTTATTAATGTCATGATGCGTGCTGTGTGGCAGGCAGGAGATTAGACCCAAATGCAAAAGGAATCAGAACCTAAACCATGATACAGAATACTACAAAAACACAAGAAACAGAAATGCTGGGTCAAAATGGCCCAGAGCTGTCACAATTAAATGCTAACAAAATGTTTGTTTGTTTGTACGCTGTTGCAATAATATCGTATCGTGAGTGACGTATTGTGATGTCGCAATGTGTGTGGTGTCTGGTGATTCCCACATCTACTTACCAGAATATCTTCTAGTAAAGTAGGTTAGAAAGGAAGCTTTGAAGCATGCCTAATACCTGCCGGCCTGACAGCAAGACGTGTGTGTATAGATTACACACAAATTGTTCGAAAGTATTTATCAGACCAAGTAGAGAAAAAAAAATGTAATTTGCATGTCTACAATTGAATACCTGCAAAAACATTTGTAGACTTTAACAAGTTGTTGAACCTAAATGAAAGTAAGAATGAGCCAGCAAAAGTGCTATTAGTTAAATTAATGATTCCTTCAACAAGAAAATCTAACACAGGATGTGTCAAAGGATGTTTGTTACTCTAAAACTTGAGTTGTCTGGGATACATGTGGGTAGAAAGAAGACAAGAAAGCAGCAATGTGGATTGAAAATAGAAAATGCACACGAAAAACAGACAGAAAAAGGAGTCAATTTTGTTACAGAGCTGTAATAAATGAAAAGCTAAAGAGGAGAAAACAAGTTCACAGAATCCTAAAGAGAAGCCATTGTTGACTGTGGATGTTTGGATGAAAGTGATGCTCAATGTCTGCAGGAGTCTAGCAGATGTTACAACTTTCATTTACTGCTGTTCCTGTGACACAAAACGACTGAAGATAACAAGCACATTTCTCTAAAACACATGAGATGAGGCTCCATGTGATGTAAAGGCACAGAGGAAATGGGGGGTCATCACCTCAACAGTAAACACACAGGACTGCACTCAGATTTGGATGCTTTTGTCATTTCATTGATGGAAAGTTAGACTCCACCACCTGATTGTCTGTACCTCAATTCGGGCTATTTTAAAATCCAGAGGAGGTGCAACATTGTAGTTCTAACTGTATGTTTTAGTTCATGCAGCTAATAAATAAAAAACCTTTGTGTCAAAGTAAAAAAGATGAATAAACATCTCCCAAGTGTGTTTAGGCCATGAAATCTTTGCTGGAAAGAAGATCAGGGATCCACACAAAGTGGGGTTTATGCACTTGTTCTGAAAACACTTCCCCGTCCTAACATTAAACACTGCTTGTAGCAGGTATCACAACCACAACAGGGACCTGTTTTTTCAGGTGTTGATTTGGTGTGATTTGCAGTAAATTGTGTGTCACAGACATTGTAAATACATTTGTGCGACTCAGTGAAATATTCTAATCCCAAAGGTGAAACTTTTACAAACACATATGCCACAATACATTAATTTATTGAACTTGCAAACTTTTCATTTACATCACACAGTGTCTTGCTGTTTGGTGTTATCTGATGTTTTGATGAATGCAGTTTTAATTGTATAATGTGGGACCGGCATCTAAGTCTTTCAGGTTTTCAGTCCAAGCAAGGAAACACCATTTCAATATAATATTCTGACGTCTTCTTCAGCTCCTGTTAAAGATGTGTTGGTCACTGACAGTTTTTACTCTAGTCTTGCATCCTAAAAATAAATTTAACACCTGTGCAGGAGTGAAACCCTGAAGACTCTGAGCCCTTCATGGTCCAATGTTTGAAGTTTGTATTTATGTGAAAATAATTTCAACTGTTTCTACAGGTAGATTTTAAAGGTTTACAAATATAGCACAGCAGGTGAAGTTAAACACATCGAGACAAAGTGTACAATGGAATAACTGTCAATCAACTGGTTGTACCAAAGTGTTGTAGCTGCCTGATTCTCAGGACATGGAGTCAACATAATAACCCAGTAATTCTTGTCTTCTGGTGGTAATTTGTTTTTCTTTTTATCACACAATGTGAGATCAAACTAACTGAGTTTATTTCCTATACAATGAATAAACCCTTTTACAGTAAAGTTGTGAAATATGAGATGATGTGGTGTTAATTTAAAAATTACATGATTATTAAAATAGAAATAGACAAAGCTGGAAAAAAAACTGAGGCAATTTGTTTGAGCAGTGGGCAACAGAGCAACTAATCGTCATATCACCGTCTTTGTTTCACATCAAGGCACCACCAGGTGACAAGCTCTACTTCAAAAAGAGCATGGCAAGAGTCAAACAAGAAATAAATCCATAAACTAGCTGACTCAGTTACAGCTTTAAATCAGGGTATCGTCATAGTTATGTTAAGCCCCCTCTATTAAAGGAAACATAGGCAGATTAAACAAAATTTGCCCAATAAAAAGAAATTACTTTCAACAATCTTATGGATAAATGAAAAAGAATTTAGGGGCTGAGCTTCGGAAAAGAAAAGAAAAACCTGTCGGGGAGCGTATCAGGACAGCAGGAAGAAGATTAATGATGAAATACTGTTTGCTCAAGGGTTTTGCAGTCAGTGGCAGTACACTGTAATAGAAAAGTTCAATTTAATAAGATAAGATTCCTTTATTAGTCCCACAAGTGAGAAATTTCATTTTAATCTGTGTGTTGACAATGATTGTAGATAAATTAATGTTTAGGTGATAATGCCCTATATAGAAGACCAACAATGAGAGAAACAATCATGACAGCACAGATCAAAGAACAAACACAGGTGTTGTCGTCCTGCAAAGTAGAGTTGAAGCTTTCTGTGAAGACAAAAGGATCTGGTTGCCTGCTCTCTGTGATATCGAGCACAGCATCACTTTGTGTGTTGCTTCTCTGTGATGGCTGCCGTCTGTTGTTGTGTTCGTGAGAGGAATTGTTCTTCTGGATCACAATAAACAGCAACAGTCCAAGACAAGCGAGGTCACCCCACTTGTTTCTTATCTCCAATAACTGGGAATCATTAGCGCTGCTTCTAAAGTGGTCTCTGAGAGACATCAGTAAATTGATGTTATCATTGTTAATGGAAAACTTACTGATCGCTCTTAAGAGGTTAGTAGTGATCTCATATGTATGTTGTCGATCATACTCTGTCCCTCGATGTTCAGATGTCTCATAATGCTGTGTGATATAGACTTGGTCTATTGTCTGTGAAGTTTGCCGTCCTACATTCTGCTCCCTGACTCTGATTACGATCCGAGCCCTGTTACCGTCCTCGTGCTCTGATTGGAGATGAGTGACATGATGTGGAAGCTGCAGCGATCCTTGTCGATGGATATTACCAAGACTGTAGTACTGATATCCCCTCGGCAGTGGGTCTAACAGCTGTTCATCGTTGCGATATCGATGTGAGCCATAATCATAACCAGTTGGGTCAAAGGTCAGACTTATGTCACCGTTTATGTCAATGTCAATTTCATTGGCAAACCAGTGGAGCAGCCGGAGGCTCTGCTCAGGCACAGACTGGCCAAAGCCTACTGACCTCAGATCAGTGATTGAGTTGAGCGCTCGTCTTACAGCTGACACAGAGCTGAAGGTCAGGAGGAGAGCCACACAGCAGCTCATCATTCTTCCAAACATCTTCATCCTGGAGAGATTTAAGAAGTCACTGTTTTTATTGTTCATGCATACTTTATATTATTAATTATATTGTGATTAATAGAATAATCATGATTAAAACAGCTTTAAATGTATTCCTAGTTTATAATTTGATAGTCATTCAGCCACACAAACACTGAAACAGGTTTTAATTGTTTGTCTCCTCTCTGGTTAAAAACATCCATTATGGGTTGGAATTGCATTTTAAAATTTTGTTTTCTTCAGTTGAAATCAAAAGTTACTTTTTTAATATTAGAGTTTACTTTTAATTAAGAGGGTGTTAAGAGAGGCTTGTTAGTGAGAAATGTTGTTTTCTCAAACAGCTTTAACTTTGTGACATAAAGAGAGAAAATCACACTAATAACTTGTATCTGTAACTTGTTGGTTGAAGCCTCCTGTCAGCTTCAGATAAATAACAGGGAAGGATCGCTCAACACTCAGTTCACAGAGGATTAATTAAACAAAGCAAACTAAATAATTCTTTAACAAAGAAGTGAAGCATATTTTATAGCCATGAACAAACATGCTTTTATTTTCATTTTTATTCATTACACTTCTTTTAAACCAGAATTTTATTTATGTTGTCAGGTGTGGCTCAGAAACGAGTCCAGTATCTAAAGCAGTGCGTGCGACACGACAACAAACAGGTTTCATGATACTCACCTCTCCCTGTGTCAGAAAGTTAAACTAATTATATTGTTTAAAACTGTAATACTGCAGACTAATAGATCATTTTTATGTGAATGAGTGTGCTTGTAATTTAAGAGAAGGTGGACTATGTGCAGTGTAATCCACTCCATGCTAAACCCACTTCACTGTATCTTGAAATGTAGAATAAATGCTGCATTAGAGACGAAGGTAAAGTCATGTGAGTGAAAATAAGTAAAAATGAATCCACCAGGAAATGAGAGAACTTACCTGTGTAAGTCTGCTGCTGCTGTTTGTGTGAGGACAGTCGTAGCTCCCTTTAAGTTTTGCGTTTCCTGGTAAATGAAACCAGAGCAACAAGCTCTGCTAGTTGTGAGTGTTTCTAGTTTAGCAGTCACTTAAAAGCAGATTGTTGATCTTTTTACTAGCAGGTTTATGTCCTGAGTCTATGGACTCAGTGGTTTTGTTTTGATTGTCATTATCTTTTGCTTCAATTTTATTCTGATTAAGATTTTCTAGTTCTGAGGTTTTGGTTTCTGTGTTCCCTTCCCCCTACAGTCGACTGTAGGGTCAGAGACTGCAGTGGAGTAATTCAGCCTTCTATAAATCATGTCTGCAGGGTTGAATTAACTGCATTTACCTTCACCAGCTGGAGCACTGAGTCCATGTTTGTTTTAACAATTTTCCAGGTGATCACCAGTATAGAAGAGTTTGGAGGACAGATCCTTTGTCCAGTCATCTACATTTAGACAGAAACCCATCACTACAACCCAAGGGTATTGTAGG
>NW_005187460.1:1251315-1253442 GCF_000239375.1 Pundamilia nyererei
CTTTTCTGGGATCGATTAGTAGTGTCTCTATTCTCCACTAGGGGGCTTTCGCGCGTTCTCCTCACTGCAATAAACTACTGCATGAGAGACGCAAGTCATAATCACTCTCGTGATTCTTTTCCCCCTGTTTTCAGGTAAAAGTGTTTAAAAGTTGATATATTTCCAATGTATACACTGTTAAGATATTTAAGAGGTAATCCTTCATTGTTTTGTAAGCTTTAGAAGCATTACATTACAGTTTTGTGCACATGTACGTGGTGGTTTTGAGCCTCAGTTTTGTACTGTGTAATGGCCATTAAGATAACGGCAGGAGCTAAAAAGGCCGCCATTGTCAGCCATTTTATTAGGAAACCTGCTCAAGTATATGTATAGTAAGCACTTTAGTATTTCGGTTTATTATTTAGTGTTTTTCTTCCACCATGTGACATTTAGCAGTACAGAATGTGAAATGTTTCTGTTCTCCTCACTGCAATAAACGACTGCATGAGAGACGCAAGTCATAATCACTCTCGTGATTCTTTTCCCCCTGTTTTCAGGGGTGTAACAGGAGCTGATCCAGTGATATCGGTACTTTGGGCCAAGAGTAGCGAAATAAACACCAACAACTCCAGTCTGCTGGTTGTTATCTACACCTCCTGTTGCTGCCTGACGGAGGATAGATGCTACTGCTTGTGCAGGAAATGCATTGGCCATGCGTCACAACTAGTGTAATGGACAAGAAATAAGAAAAAGGACAAATAAGGACCGTTTGGTGCTGCTTGGTGCTCGAATCATCACCCATCAAGGCTAAAAACTGTACGAAAGCTGACATTGTGTGACCTACTGCAAGGGATAGGGAAACTACCATGGTGGAAGGTGAGAGGAGGAGCTTGGTGTGGGCCATCAAGAAAGACCTTCTCACCCTCTCTGCTGATGAACTGTTCCAGATTGCCAAGTCTGTGGGTCCAGTGCCGGGAGTGGATCAGTCTTGCCTTAAGTCAGGGGATGAAGACAGCTGCTTCGAGTACATCAGTGGTTTCATGTGCAGTAAGCCTTTTTTAGATTCAGAAGATCAGGGCATGTCACACTTATTGTCACTGAAAGATGTTGTTGATGCTGTTACCCAGGGTCATGTTTCTGATCTGCATATACAGGCCACCACTGGTAATGATTCATGTGATCTATGTCCAAATGCTCAGCCTCATGATGTCAGTGTTGAAGTGAGTCCAACTAATGCAATGTTTTTAGAAGATGGTCATAATAGTGGTACAGAAGTAACTGACAGTGTGACCCAGAATACCAGCTCTACTGCTGTTTCCCAATATAGAACTACAAAAAATACTCTTCAGTTACAAAGAGCTCTCTAAGAAAATTAAGCAGTACATGCCTACATCAGGTCCGCAACTTACCTCTCAGACACCATCACAGGCTCATTGTAGAAGCACACCACACAATGACCGCTTAGTTGAAACTTACGCACCCATGAGACATGACAAGGTGGTGTCCCTAAGAGACTTGTCTTACCTCCATCGTAGGGAGTTTAAGATTCACGGGGGCCAGATTGGAGACCAGGGATCAGACATCAGTTATAACAGCATCTGCCGCCAGATTGAAGAGGGTCTCAAAGAACAGTTTCATGATGCAGAGATTGTGAGGGCTGTCATGAGAGTTATCAAACCTGGTAATTTCAAAGACATGCTAATGAACAAGGATGAACTGACAGTAGAGGAGCTTAAAGACATCCTCCATTCACACCTTGGTGAGCAAAACAACACAGACATTTTCCAGGAACTCATCTGCACCAAACAAAGTGACAGCGAGACACCACAACAGTTCCTGTATTGAGTCATAGGTCTCAAACAAAAGATCTTGCTCACCTCAAAGCATACCAACTCAGATGTAAAGTATTCAGCCAGTACACTTCAGGATGTATTTCTTCATACTGTGTATCAAGGACTGGGCCACAAACATAGTGACATTCGTAGAGAGCTAAAGCCACTCCTTGCAGATGCCAATGTCACAGATGAGGCTATCCTTAAACAAATGAAGAAGGTAATGAGTAGGGATGGGTACCGGTGTCCGGTGCCATGATGGCACCGGTTCTGACATAAACGGTAGTAACCAGACCGAAAAGCAGCGCACATTTCG
>NW_005187460.1:1261876-1264735 GCF_000239375.1 Pundamilia nyererei
TGTTTGTTTTAACAATTTTCCAGGTGATCACCAGTATAGAAGAGTTTGGAGGACAGATCCTTTGTCCAGTCATCTACATTTAGACAGAAACCCATCACTACAACCCAAGGGTATTGTAGGTCTTAACAAGCTGTTGCACCTGATTGAAAATAAGCATGAGTCAGCACCACAAGAGCTGTCCATTAAATTAATGTAAAGGATTTTAGAACTCCTTCAACAAAAACGTCCGGCACAGAACACAACACGACATTGTTGCTATAAAAATTTGAATTGAGCACAAATGATTTAGGAAGGTTGTACAAGAGAAACATGCAGGTAGAAAGTCATTAAAGCGGCAAAGCAATATGGATTAAAAAAGAAAATGCACACAAAAATAAGGCAGAAACAGGAACCAAAATTGCCCAGACAGGATCCTGTCTGGGCAATTTTGGCTTACACTAATATATGGACGTTCCCACACACTCCAAAGGACACATTTTGGATCTTGTTTGCTGTATTGGTGTCACCCCTAAGAATTGTGCTGTATTGGACATGCCTTTTTCAGACCATGAATTAGTTTTATTCAGTGGTAGTCTCCCACTGTACAAAAATAAACAAAACCGCTCAATTACTTTTAGAAATATTAGGGGCATTGATCTATCAGCTCTTTCCCATGGCATTAAGAATTTACCTATCATTGATGCCTCAGCTTCCATAGATGACCTGGTATCTCATTATAACAATGAACTTATCAACCTCTTAGATACCTTGGCTCCCCCCAAAAATCAAACTGTTTTTCTCTCTCGCTCTGCACCATGGTATTTATCTGAACTTCGACAACTTAAAGCTACTGGACGCCGCCTGGAACTTCTCTGCCGTACATACACACTCTGCCGCAGTTTGCAACAAATTTATGGACTTTTTTTATGCCAAGATTGAGAATCTTCATCAACAACTGCCCTCGTCCTGTGATATGGTCAATTGTTCTATCTGCATTTCTTGTCCTTCTCAGCTGTCATCCTCTCTATCAAGTTTTGAACTTCCCACAATAACTCAGCTATCTTCCATAATTACTAACTTTAAGTCATCATCGTGTAAACTTGATCCACTCTCATTCCCGTCGCTTGCCCCACTGATTGCTAATATCGTACGCTCCTCTCTTAAATCTGGTTCTGTTCCTTCTTCTCTTAAAACTGCTATAATAACCCCAATACTGAAAAAGAATGGTTCAGATCCCTCCAATCTAAATAATTTCAGGCCAATTTCAAATCTCCCTTTCTTGGCAAAAATTCTGGAAAAGATAGTGGCTGCACAGGTTCATCATCATCTCACTGGAAATAACTTGTATGAACAGTTTCAGTCCGGCTTCTGTTCATGTCACAGTACAGAAACAGCTCTAGTAAAAATCACCAATAATCTTCTGCTAGCAGCTGACTCAGGACTTATCTCCATCCTCATTCTCCCTGACCTTACAGCAGCTTTTGATACCATCTCCCCCTGCATCCTCCTTCACAGATTAGCATCTATTGCAGGGGTGGGCAACTCCAGGCCTCGAGGGCCGGTGTCCCTGCAGGTTTTAGGTTTTTTGAACCAACACAGCTGATTTAAATGGCTAAATTAGCTCCTCAACATGTCCTGAAGTTCGCCAGAGGCCTAGTAACGAACTAATCATGTGATTCAGGTGTGTTGACCCAAGGTGAGATCTAAAACCTGCAGGACACCAGCCCTCGAGGCCTGGAATTGCCCACCCCTGATCTATTGGCATCAGTGGTACAGTACTGGTTTACCCCTTATCTCTCTGGCCACTCACAGTTTGTTCAATTACTCCCTCACAGATCAATATCTACTCCAGTTAATTCAAGTGTACCCCAAGTGTCACAATACGGCAAGAGTAGGACCCAAACCCAAACTCGCAGAGACAAAAAGTAAACTCAAAAAACACAGCTTTATTGCTGGCGTGGGACACGAAAAACAATACAAAACTAAACTAAACTAAACTAGGGAAACTAAAGCACAAGGAGCCACAGGGAAAAATCACACAGCTAAGAGGGAGGACGCAACACTGACAAAGAGAAACATGGGGCTTAAATACACTGAGGGATAACGAGGGGGAATGAGCCACAGGAGGAGAGCACAGCTGGGAGTAATTAGACAGGACGAGGCAAGGGAAGCAAAACTAGAAACATTAACATAGGACAGACTGTGAAAGTAAAACAGGAAACACACTGACGGAACTCAAGACATGTAAACTTAACAGACTGGGGAGACAGAACATAGGGACCTGAAACATGAACAGAAAGGCACAGTAGACACAACATGAACATAACAACGCCAGAGGGGAAGAGTAAAACAAAATGCAGGGACACAGGACCTCTTTCAAAATAAAATGGGAAACATAATGAAACGCAAACATGACAACATAAGAAACACAGACATGAAGCACATGAAGGACAAAGGAGACTTAACGGGGTTGGATACACAAGGGGAATCTAATAACAAATGAACTTGGATAACCTAATGAACAAAATTAACTCAAACTTAAAACGCTGGGTCAAAAGACCCAGGATCATGACAGAAACTGAAACTGAAACTGACCAAAACCAGAGCAAAAGTCCCACAAAAAGGGTGCAAAAAGCCCATGAAAGGCACTAAAGCTCCGGAGATAGTTCTCAAAACTTTCTGGGGGCCGACCTGGAGGGTGACGGCACAAAAGTCCACAGTTAATTAGTTTGGCGGGCCGTCCTGGAGGTCGATAGCATAACAGTTCATAGTTTAAAGGTTCGGGGGGCCGGCCACGAGTCCAACGGTGGTGACGGAGCAGATCAGGGGGCCAACCATGTGGAAGGTGGCAGTGGCGAAGCAGGCATGGCTGGCCACACT
>NW_005187460.1:1265042-1268892 GCF_000239375.1 Pundamilia nyererei
AGGCGTGGCGTCGACCTCTGGCTGGGTCGAGGCAGGACCAGGTGTGGCAGGACCAGATAGTGGTGGCCGCAGGTGGTGGCGCTGCAGCAGATGTGGCAGGATGCTGGACGGGCTCGGCTGAACCTCCAGCTGGCGTGGCATGAGGCTGGACGGGCTCCTCGGGAGTACTTAAATAACACATCTGGGAAAATTTCTAAAAATAAGGCTGTAGTGTAGGCAAAACGGTAGCTGAAACACAGTAGCTATGAGTCAGAAGCCAAAACAGTCCCACATTGATAACTGTGTTATGTCAACATCATAGAATTTTATTACACATATATAAAAGGTGTACAATAGTCCAGCAGTCTTATGTCCATTTTTCTTGGGCCGAGAGGCTAGTACGTGGGTACTCCCACAAAGCCCTGTTTTTCTGAACTGACTTGACGTGCCTCACTATGTGAGCCGTTGAAAAGACATTAGTTTTTTGCTTGATTAGGATCTGAGCTGATTCTGATGATGATCCTAACGAGTTTGCAACTACATGGTAAGCACATTATGGAGCCACCAAAAAATATCAGCAGTTAAGGAGTATTTTTAGATATCTCCCAATAATAGCATACATCTCCTGAAATCAATCACAGAGAGGTTGGTTAGTTGGAGGTGAAAGTGTATATTTTACACAGGTATTGTCACAACAGGGCTGCTTCGGCCTCAAAAGGTCCAAAGTAGTCTATGCCCACATTTGTGAATGGTGGTTTGTCAGGCATCAGGTGATCTTGTGGCAAGTTTGCCATTCTTTATTCACCAGGTTTTGCAGATGTCCTTTGACATGTTACACACTTTGACAGGATCTTTCTTATTACTGAATTTGCCTGGGGAATCTAGAATCTTTCTCTCAGCCTGGATAATGTATAATTCCTTCCTACATGGCCTGTTTCTTGGTGAATGTGTCTCAGAATCAAAGTAGAAACACGAGGATCACTGGATGCTTAATGTCAGCAGGTAGTGCAGACTCGTGCAACCTGCCGCCAACCCTTAAAATTCCATCCTGGATAAAAAGATCAACCTTCGCAATGTGACTGCTCCTTTTAAACTTGTCACCTTCATGAAGACTTGCAAGTTCTTCTGCAAGGCTTTGATTTTGACAAAACTCAATCTCAGTTTCTCCTATTGCAACATCTGCAGTAGTGAGCGATAATAATACATGATTTGAACTGCTGCATTTGACCTGCAACCTTTTCGACTTTCCTTTTGCAGCTTTCACAGCCACTTGCTTGTGACACGAGAAGCTTCCGATGTGCACTTAACCTGCGAAGCAGCTGCTTGAACATAAGTATCCAGGAAGATGCCTTTTTTACACGGCACCAGTCTGAGTAGTGATCAGTTTGTTTAGTGGGTTTTCATGTATTTCTGTAACATCCACACTCATTGCCTCTTTGACTTCGACATAATTTTTTTTGGTGTTTTTTTAATGTCCGGTGGAATTGGTCAATTTTTTAAATCTTTTGTCAAAAACTCTGGCCCAGCAATCCAGTTTGGACACTTCATAAATGTGTCTGTGTTTATTCCTCTTGAAGCGTGGTCAGCAGGGTTTAATTCAGAGTTCACATACATCCACTGACTTGGTTTTGTGTTGTCTCTAATAAGTGACACTCTATTTTCTACAAATGTCTTAAATCTGATGTTCTCACGGAAGATGTCCTTTAAAACAGTGGTACTGTCAGACCAAAACACAGATTCCTATTTGTGGCATTTGAAGATCCTTTCTCATGAGATTGTAAATTTTTACAGCAACTGCAGCTGCTGTCAACTCGAGACGTGTAATTGTTATCTACTTCAGAGGAGACAATCTGGACTTGCCAATGATGAATGAGCAGTGAGTTTCTCTTTTCTGGTTTGTGATACGGAGGTAAGTAACGACTCCATAACCTCTCTCACTGGCATCAGCGAAGTGGTGTAATTGTGCAGATATGACCACTCCAAATCCAGCAGGTTTCAAACACCTGTTGATGGCAAAGCCATGAAGTTTAGGAAGCTCTGAATACCAAACCTGTGACCTTTGAGCCAGTTCAGCTGGGATTTCCTCATCCCATGAGATCTTCCTGCCACATAGCGCTCGCGGAAAGATTTTTGCTGGAAGAATGACAGGAGACAGAATGCCCAGTGGATCAGATATTACACTTATAAATGAGAGGATGCCTCGCCTTGTCTTTGGCATAGGTTTGTCATTTATCCTGATCTTAAATACATCTGTCTCTTTGCACCAGTTCACTCCTAGGACTCTTTCATCAGATAATGCATCATGTCTCAAATCCAAATCTTTAATCTCTTTTCCTCTTCCCTTTTCAGGAATGGAAACAAGGACAACTCTACTGTTGCTCATCCACTTTGTTAAGTGAAATCCTCCACTCTCACACAATGCAGTCAGGTTCCTGACCATAGTACATGCCTATGTTTAATCTGAAACAGACAGAAGACAATCATCTACATAAAAGTTGTTCAGAACAGCGTTAACTGCTGCTAGTGGCATTTTTTCTTTAGTGTTTTCTGCTGCTTTCTTCAGTGCATAGTTTGCACAGCTCGTGGAGGATGTTGGCCCAAACAGGTGCACCATTAGTTTTGTATTCAAGCAGAGGTTCATTCAAGTTCCCATTTAGCCATCAGAGAAAACACAAAAGATCACTGTCCTCTGGAGGTACTCGCACCTGGTGATACATAGCTTCTATGTCTGACATCAAGGCAATGGGATCCCACTTAAACCTTGTTAGTACTCCAATCAGTGTCTTCATTAGGTCTGGACTCAGTTCAGCTCTCTGTCAGAAGAAGTAGAGCAAGAATCTCTCTTGAGAGGGCCATTGATAACCCAACTCAGGACTGTTTGGACAGCATATGGACCGTTATCTTTGCTATGAATAATCTCCCATGGTTCCATAACCTTGTGAACATCACACACTATCAAAAGTCCAATGTCTGCATCTGAATGTGGGAACTTGATTTGCTGAAGATGTGGCCACCTTTTTAAGTCATCCTGCGTAGGGATGTTCTCTCTAGACACTGGAATGTCTGCATGAGTGTAAATGTCAGGAAGATCTATATAGGTGTTCTCATATAAACCACACGCTTCTAATCCTGATAGGTTGTAGCATGTCACCAACTTTTCCTGTCCCATTGTGTGAAGCATGAATTTTGTCTTCTTACCTTCTACACCAAGTTGTCTCATCAGCTTCTCTGAACAGATGGCTCCCATTGTCCATGAACGCATAAGTCTCAATTAACTTATTGCTTTTCTTTAACTTAACCCACACAGGAACGATTGATAACACATGACTGTCTTTTCCGGCCCCTGTGGTTCCACAAATTCTGCCTGAAAAGTGTGTTTCATCACTTGTCGTGGGAATGTCAGAGACATTTCTCTGGATGCACACATCTGCCTTACTGTCTTACAAGTATGCTCCCTTGTCCAGTGAAGCATACTTGTATGTCTCTTAGAGCAGTGCTCACACAATGACCTTTTCTTACAGTCCTTACTCAAATGACCTTGTGTCAGACATGTAAAGCTTTGCTTTGCTTTAAGGAACTCTAGTTTTTCTTTGTAAGGCTGATTTCTGACCTTTTGACGTTCTGCAAGTTTATGCAGTTTTTCACAGTATATGCATGGCTTCTGGAAGTCACTGGTAGTGTGACAAGAAGCACTTTTATTAATTTGAGGTGATCTTTCATGTGCAACTTGTATTACACTTGTAGCAAATGTGCTTCCCCTTTGCCTGGATGATCTTTTCATTCTCACATTTGTTGATGACTTTGCTTTATCTTCAGCATCCTTAATAAGATAAGATAAGATAAGATAACCTTTATTAGTCCCACACGTGGG
>NW_005187460.1:1279459-1290081 GCF_000239375.1 Pundamilia nyererei
TGTTTCCTGCTTTACTTTGAAGGCTCGTGTTCTGGATTCCTGCTCTATTCTGAAGGTTGTCATTGTGTTCAGCTTGTGTCCTCCAGTCATCATGTGTATTCAGATCAGCTGTTCTTCCCTCCTGTGTGTGATTACCCGATTACCTTGTGTGCGTGTATATTTAGTGGGTGTCGGTCTGTGTTCCTTGTCGGCTCGTCTGCATTCTATGGTGTTCCGTTCCTGTCTCTGCGTCTCTCTGCCCCACACCCCTATTGTATGGTCTCAGGTTTGTCATTTAGTTCTCCCAGTTTAGGTTTCTTCAGTTGTTTTGTCATGCCTCACTGCCTGTTTTTGCCACTCCACCACTTGTAAATAAACGTCACTCGAATCGTCAGTCACTGCCGCATTTTGGGTCCTCCTTTTCCTCCAACACCACACGGCTCACCCCGCCAGCCGTGACAGCTCTGTATTATCACAGCAGGACTACTGGTGTACATGGAATGATCAGCAGATGAATAACAAGAGACATGAAGACCTAGTTACCACCGTGAGGTAGCTGATGAACTGGTGATGAATGGAGGGATGAGTTGGTCTTAAATGTCATCCTGCTGGTTGGCGCTGATGGGTTACAGGTGGAAGATGCAGGTGTGGAACCTTCACGGATGGACACAGCAAAACAGGAACCAAGCTGAAAAACACCAGACACTCGTTTGGATCATAACACCTTTAAACATGCACTATGCCTGGTAGGACAGGGGAAAGGCTCTGAAAATCATGAAGTGCCCAGAAATTTGTATAATATTTGGATATGTTCTACAAAACAACTTTGCTTATTGAGACACTGAACGCTTGTACTTTTCAGTTCCTCCTAACATAATATAGAGTAACCCTGATAAATATTCTCTAGCAGTTTCTGGCCTACAAGTAAAAAATAAAAATGTAAAGAAGTCACCTTGTGTAGTGGCTTTCTTAATTTCTTCTTGGAGTTGTCTATTTTTCTTATATTTTAAAAAACACTCTGGATGGATGAGACTGTTTTACGCGTTGGTTTGTGCAACAACGATGGTAAAACCATCGTATCGCACCATATCCTTTTGAGGCTTTTCAAAATAAAACATTGAATAACTATAAATGGAGTTAACACCTTGGATGTATCTAGCTGCAGACCTTGTTTATTGAGCCGTAAGTAAGGAAGTAAAATAAGTTGATACTATGAGCTGAGCTGCCCTCGCCCATTGTTTTCAATGAAGTAGTATCTCAGGATTGACGATGCGTCAGGTGTCAGCGTGGTAACTACTGTCAATGAAGAGTCTCCTCTGTCCAGAGTCAGGATCAGTATAACATGTGAGGTTGTAAGAGCTGAGGGTATAAGCAAAACTGTCAATTTACTAGTTGTCTACATCCCTACTCTCAACCTATGGTCACGAGCTTTGAGTAGTGACCGAAAGAACGAGACTGCAGAAATAAGCTTTTTGTGAAAGGTGGTTGGCCTCTCCCTTACAAATAGGAAGAGGAGTTCAGTCACTTGAGAGGGGCTCAAAGTCTGACCACAAAAAACGTTGTGTGCTCCTTCCTGCTGCTGGCTGAGGTCTATTGTTGTGTTTGTGAGAGGAATAGTTTTCCTCAGAAACAATAAAGAAAAACAGTCAAAGACAAGAAAAGTCACCCCATGTGTTTCTGATCTGCCTCAGCTGGAATCATCAGCACTGCTTCCATCAGTCAGCTCATGTCATTTTCTTCCACAGAAAACTCTCTGATCTCCTTCAGCAGGTTGGTAGTGAGCTGATATGTATGCTCTGGATTAGACCTCATACGCTGATTTTCATGTCTCATAATGCTGTGTGATGCACATTTGGTCTGTTATCAATGCCTCAATTTGCTCCTTGACTGTAATTATAATAAAAGCCTCGTTACTTCTCTTATTGTCGGCCACATATCTTATCTGCTGTTTTTTATACACTAAGTTGTGAATCATGAAAGTCCTGCAACAAACAGTCAGAGATGGATTTGAATCAAGTGAATCGTGTTGGTTTTAGGTCAGCAGATCTCCAGGAAATTTGTATTATTGAAAACATTAACTATTATATCAAATACGACTTTTGAGTCAAGGCAGTTACGACACATCACAAAATGACCATCACACACATGAAAATATATTTTATTGAACAGTGTTTTCAAAACTACAGAAATAATCAAACACTCTGCACCATAATGAAGTATATTATGCTTAATAAGACCAGATTATTGCAGTGCATCCAATTTTATTGTGTTTTTATATAATATTTGTTATTTATAAGTACATTTTTCTTATTGAAAAACATTTAACAAATTCCTTTCTCAATGTTTTTTCGGGTTATGAACGGATTAATGGCATTTCAATTCATGTCAGTGGGGAAAATTGCTTTGACATACGAATGATTTGACTTATTAGCTCCGTCACGAAACAAATTAAAGTCGTGAGACAAGGCACCACTGTATATAATAAGAAAGACTGAAAAAATAATTGTTAGAAAACAACAACAGAATAAACACTGAACCCGGTTTGTCTCATTGCACCTGTCTCTTCGTGAGGGAGATGTGTAATGCCAAGGATCAGAGTTGTACGTGTCCAGGACGACAGAGTCACCATTTTCCCTGCTCTCTGGGATATTGACCACAACATAACTTTGTGTGTTGCTTCTTGGTGCTGGCTGACGTCTGTTGTTGCGTTTGTGAGAGGAATATTTTTCTGGGATCACAATAAACAACAACAGTCCAACACAAGCGAGGTCCCCCCACATGTTTCTTATCTCTGATAGCTGGGAGTCATGAACTCTGTTTCTGAGAGCCAGTGAGTTGATGTTATTGAGATGCAAGGAAAACTTTCTCAACACTCTTAGAAGGCAGGTAGTGACCCGATATGTATGTTGTGGATCATACTCTGTCCCTCGAGCTTCATATGGCTCATAATGCTGTGTGATATAGACTTGGTCTATTGTCCGTACTGCGTTGCGCCCCCTGACTCTAATTATAATGCGAGCCCTGTTACCGTCCTCAGTGTCCGACTCCACGACATAATCTGGAAGTTCCAGTGATGCATCTTGGTAGATGTTACCGACAGTGTAGTATCGGTATCCCCTGGGCAGTGGGTCTAACAGCTGTTCATCGTTGCGATAATGATGTGAGCCATAATCACCACGGTTTGGGTCAAAGGTCAGCAGGATGATGTTGTTATTGTCAAAGTCAACTGTGGTTGCAAACCAGTGGAGCAAGCAGAGGCTGTACTCGGGCACAGACTGGCCAAAGCCTACTGACCTCAGATCAGTGATTGAGTTGAGCGCTCGTCTTACAGCTGACACAGAGCTGAAGGTCAGGAGGAGAGCCACACAGCAGCTCATCATTCTTCCAAACATCTTCATCCTGTAGAGATTTAAGAAGTCACTGTTTTTATTGTTCATGCATACTTTATATTCTGACATTCGTTACATGTTTTTTTACCAGTGAAGCATCAAATGATTATGTGTTGACTGCAAAAAGTGATTAACAGATTATTAATGATTAAGACAGCTTTAAATTTATTCCCAGTTTATAATTTGATAGTCATTCAGCCACACAAACACTGAAACAGGTTTTAATTGTTTGTCTCCTCTCTGGTTAAAAACATCCATCATGGGTTGGAATTGCATTTTAAAATTTTGTTTTCTTCAGTTGAAATCAAAAGTTACTTTTTTAATATTAGAGTTTACTTTTAATTAAGAGATTGTTAAGAGAGGCTTGTTAGTGAGAAAAGTTGTTTTCTCAAACAGCTTTAACTTTGTGACATAAAGAGAGAAAATCACACTAATAACTTGTATCTGTAACTTGTTGGCTGGAGCCTCCTGTCAGCTTCAGATAAATAACAGGGAAGGATCGCTCAACACTCAGTTCACAGAGGATTAATTAAACAAAGCAAACTAAGTAATTCTTTAACAAAGAAGTGAAGCATATTTTATAGCCATGACCAAACATGCTTTTATTTTCCCCACTTATTCATTACACTTTTGTTAACCCACAGTTTTACTTATTTATGTTGTCAGGTTTGGCTCTGGTTTCATGATATTCGCCTCTCCCTTTCTCAGAAAGTTAAACTAATTATATTGTTTAAAGCTGTAATACTGCAGACATTTTTATGTGAATGAGTGTGCTTGTAATTTAAGAGAAGGCGGACTAAGTGCAATGTAATTGACTCCATGTTAAACCCACTTCATTGTATCTTTAAATGTAGAATAAATGCTGCATTAGAGACGAGGGTAAAGTCATGTGAGTGACAGTAAGTAAAAATGAATCCACCAGGAAATGAGAGAACGTACCTGTGTAAGTCTGCTGCTGCTGTTTGTGTGAGGACAGTCGTAGCTCCCTTTAAGTTTTGCTTTCCTGGTAAATGAAACCAGAGCAATAAGCTCCGCTAGTCGTCAAGAGGAAGTTTGATAATCCAGCTATTTAGATGAGGCTATTAAAGAGCAACACCAGTAGTAGTTTAACAGTCACGTAAATGCAAATTATTGATCTTTTTACGAGCAGGTTTAGGTCCAAAGTTTGAATATGGACGTGTCTGCCCGACTGCAGGGTGAGAGATTGCAGTAGTGTCTGTAATCTAGAAGCTGGTTACAAATGAATTTCAAATAGTGTACAGATGTTTTTAATGGCAGCGTTTTCTTGTATGATTTGTTTGGTAATTCAGGTTTTCATCGTTTAAAGGTGTTCTATCATTGCTGTCATCATATAATCTTATATCTTTCTGCCGTCATATGTAGAAAGATGTGATTGTGTTACAACTCAAACTTTTTTCCCCCAACGATTTATTTATTGCTTTTCCAAAAGTATTTTAAACAAGGAAGACAGAGAAAAATAAAATAAAATAAAGGAGGAAATTGATATAAATACAACTCAAAGTTTTAGTTTCATTATATCAAATTTTAACTAAAAGTTTGCGTCATTTTTTATTTGAATGTTTTTACTGAAACATCAGAGGTCAGAGGTCACATTTTCTAGAAGTCTTGTAAATGCAATGACTAATTCCACTAGGATTTTATCATTGATACCAGGAGGCTAAGAGGTAACGCTAGCTGCCGCCAGTAGTTTTCCTTAAAAAAAAAAGGTCCTTCTTTTATCAAACTAAGATGTTTAATGGGAGAACTTTATGCGCTGTCCATCCACTGCAGCCTACTCAGCAGTGATTTAAGATGTCTTTCAGTCCTGTCTTTGATTAAATATTATTCATGAGCTCCACTGTTTCACTGGACTGCACACTTTAGACGGAAAAAACAAACAAACCTGTGACGCACAATGCCCACAATGAATGTATATTCTACGATCATCATGTTTCTGTGCTTTTAAAGTCCTTCAACAGCTGCAAGGAACACTGTCAGTAATTCTGCCCTATAGAAATCGTGTCAGCAGGGTTAAGTAAACTGGATTTGCCTGCACCAGCTGGTCCACTGAGTTCTTTCTTTTCTTCTAAGAAATCTGTGAGACATAAAGGAAAAAATGTAAATGTTGGCATAGATGTATTTAAATGAATGTCTACAATAGACCAATGAGTCAGAAGTCAATACTTTAGTAGTGAGTGACGCCATAGAGCTTTATTAAGGACTAAAAAAGGCCTCTATGTTGTTATATCAATCCACCTTTAATACTTAACCATGACATCATAAAGGAGGAGGAGTTTACTTTCCAGGCATTTGCTCTTTGTTTACTTGCTGTTCAAAGTCAACAAAGACCTCAGAGTCAGTGTGTCTGAAGCTGTCAAAATAATGTTACAGGATTAAACCTGATCTGTACGGTGGCCACTAGAGACAAAGCACGCACAAACTCCAAAACACATGCAAATTCCAAAACACAACAGAAGTGCTCCAGGACGCTAGGGGCAGTGTTGAGCTCGATTTGCAAAATAAACGGCAAGTTTGTTGCAAACATGGGCTGTATAGGACGCTCTAGTCTCCGTTGCGCTTCCCAGGTTGCCTAGCAACCATGATACTAACCGCTGGAAACGTGTCATACAACTTTGTTTGACAGAAATGAAGGAGAACATCTTTTGTTCATTTGTTTGTTTGTTTCTACAAGAGCTTTGTGTGATTTGATAAGTATCTGAGGCTGAGACCACAGGACAGTTTGCACGTGTTTTGGATTTTGTACGTGTTTTGGAGTTTGCACGTGTTTTGGAGTTTGTACATGCTTTGTCTCTAGGGGCCACCGTAGTACCATAACCTCATGAAACATCTCCAAGCAGTAAAGTTTTACAGTCTCTGTAGATCAGGGGTGTCAAACATAAAGCCCAGCTAGGACTCCACTACAGCCCAATGAATTTTTGCCTTTTAAGCATGTTTTAATTAGATAGGTCAGTAGGTCGAGTGGTTGCCACATGATCAGAAGGTCGGGGGTTCGAATCCACTGAACGGCTACCCTGAGGTACCCCTGAGCAAGATACCGTCCCTCCACACCTCTTCCTTGCGTGGCTGCCCACTGCTTCACTGAGTGAATGAGTAAAATGGGGAAAAGTAATTTCCCCACGGGGATCAATACAGCACACATTATTATTTAATTATCTGCTATAGAAATTCATCTTTTCCCTCCCAAAACTGATTCTGTTTATTTGCTTTTAAACACTGACAAAATGTTAGTTAGTTTGTTTGTTTGTTGCAATAATATCGTATCATGAGAGACCTATTGTGATGTTGTATTGTGGGGTGTCTGGTGATTCCCACATCTACTTACCAGAGTGTCTTCTAATAAAGAAGGTTAGAAATGAAGCTTTGAAACTTTGAATACTTAGTATTTAGAGAATTCAGTCAGCTCTTATTATGACACCAAAAGGGGGCAGATCTAGAGAAACTTTCTTAGGGTGGCAAATGGAGAAATCAAGTAGGGTGGCAAAATCAAAGCCTTTTTTCTTTTTTTTTTTTTACACATATGCAGGCGTTACATTCTGTAATATCCGAGGTTTCAGACGTCACCAGTGATCCCACTCTCCCTGCTTTACAGAGAGCGCAGTCTGCCTTTTCGGCTCGCTGTGAATGCCTACTAGTTAAACTGTGTGTGCAAAGCCGAGGTTAGCTGAGTAGGGTTTGTTGTATTGAGTTACTCTTCCTCCCTTCCTCAAGCCTCATTTACTTATCTAAAATGCCCTTTGTGTGTGTATGTGACGTTGCCCAGTGGCTTGCTGTGCGCAGCCCTCATGGTTTTCAGTTATACAATTGGTAATACAATCCCTGTTTCTGTTAGATTCCTGTGTAAGAGCTGTTACTCTCCCCCTGGCCCCTAGCAGAGGGGGTCGTAACAGTCTAAATGTGCAGAAAGCATTTGTAGAACTTGAACCTAAATGAAAGTAAGAATGAGCCAGCAAAAGAGTCCAGGGTCAGAGATGTAGTAGAGTCTCCAATGTCGAAGCTTACGAATAAATTTAAAATAGCGTGTACATGTTTTTAATGGCAGTATTTTCTTGTACGATTTGTTTGGTAATTCAGGTTTTATTTAATCCATTTAATGTTATTCTATAGTTACCATCATACTATAAAACTTTTGAGATCATTCATATGTAGAAAGATGTGATTGTGTTACAACTCAACCCTTTTTTTATTGTCATCATTTATCAAACTAAGATATTTTATGGCAGAACTTCAAACACTCCACATGCACCCGATACTGATTGTCTTCCAGCTATCATTTTGATTAAATATTAGTCACACACTGCACAAAAACCCTTTAATGCACTTACTGTAATGCCCACAATGAATCTGTGCTTCTTCAACCATCACATCTCTGTGTTTTGAAAGTCCTTCGACAGCTGCAAGGAACAATGTCAGTATTTCTGCCTTCTAGAAATTATGTCACCAGGGTTGAATAAACTGGATTTGCCTGCACCAGCTGGTCCTCTGAGTCCATTTGTTTGTTCTATGAAATCTGTGAGACACAAAGAAAACAATGCAAATGTTGGCATAGACGTATTTAAATGAATGTCTACATTAGACCAATGAGCCAAAGTCAATACTTTAGCAGTGAGAGACGCCATAGAGCTTTGTTAAGGACTAAAATAGTTCTTTCTTTTGTTATATGAATCCACCTTTAATTGTGCAGCATCACACAATTGTGAGGACGAGTTCGTTTTCCAGGTATTTGCTGTTTGCTTACTTGCTGTTGAAAGTCATCAAAGAGCTCAGAGTCAGGGTGTTACTAAGCACAGCATCTGAAATAATGTTACAGGATTAAACCTTGTTTAACCATGAAACTTCACTGTAGGTCACTGTAGGTCAGCTTTTCTGTTATTTAATTATCTGCTATAGAAATTCGTCTTTTTCCCCCAAGAAATTTGATTCTGTTTTTTTGTTTTTAAGCACTGACAAAATGTTAGTTAGTTTCTTTGTATGTTGTTTCAATAATACTGTATCATGAGTGACATTGAGATGTCGTATTGTGGGGTATCTTGATTCCCACATCTACTTACCAGACTATGTTCTAGTTAAGAAGGTTACAAAGGAAGCTTTGAAGCAGTTTTACTTAGTATTTAAAGAATTCAGTCAGCTCTTATTATGACTGCTAAACACTCATTTCCTGATTATTTCCTTTCATTTACAATAAAAACATAACCTTGAGTATATGTAATTGCAGGGCTTTTTAATTGGGCTGATTCTCTATATTGTAGTTTCAGCTTCCAATTATTTATGCAGCCAAGTTATATATGTGTAAAAAACAACACTGGATCCCTTTGAAACAGGTAACGAGCTGCAACTTAAGTGAATCTGCCCATTTTCTGGGCCTGATGTTGGGTCAGGTGTGAGTGTGCCAGCACAGCAACCAATGAAGTCTCTTCTCTGTCCTGAATCAGGACCAATCACCCCACATGTTTCTTATCTGTCATAGTTGTCATGGAAATGGGTCTCATGATCCAGTGTTTGTGTTTTTGGTTTAATGTTCTTTGATTACTGTTGCTCTTGGTTTTGGTTATTCTTATTTTTCAAGCTCTCAGCAATCTTAGTTCTCCCTCCCTCTATTTTCATCTTTGTGTTTAGTTTCTGTTCCCGTGTCCCACGTGTCATGTCTAGTCACCCCGGTCTCTATTTCCCAGTCAGTGAAAACAGAGCGAGCGACGGATATTAGTAACAAACTCATCAGTGAAACAGACTCTCAATCAACACGTGTCATTTATCCATCAGAGTAATTGTGCATTCTCCTCAAACGAGCCACACTGATTCACAAACTGTTATTGAACTTGTAAACTTTTTACTCTAAGTAAACTTCACACTTTCTTGTTGTTTCTTGTTGTTTCTTGGCAGTTTTAATAGGAAAATGCGGCACAGGCATCTGAGTGTTTCAGGTTTTCAGTCAAAGCAAGCAAACACCACTTCACTGTAATATTCTGACGACTTCTTCAGCTCCTGCTGATCGTGTGTTGATCACTGACAGTTTGTACTACTTTTTACTACGTATACCTACTATACCCCTGCAGTTTTAGGTATAAGTGGTTGTAACTTGTTTTTCTTTTATCCCACACAAAATTCAACATGTGACGAATAAACACGTTTTAGGAAATATCATGAAATACGAGATGCTGTGATTTTAAGACAACATGACGCGCTCTACTGCAAGAAAAGAAGTGCAGTAGTCAACCAATACATAAATCCATGAATCAGCTTTGTCAATAGAGACAAAATGTAAACAATCCCCACCTTCTATGTCTAAGAATGATTCCTGTAAGATGATAATGCCATATTATGATCAACAGTATTGAATACTGTTTTAAGAACTAACAATACCAGTACACCAAATATAATTTCATACCTTTCATGAGAGCAGCTTCTGTGCTGTGACACTGATGAAAGCCTGATTGGAAGATTTCATGGTAGCTATTAATACTCAAGTACTCACTAATTTGGTTAATATCTACTTTTTCAACAATCTGAAGAATAAATAGACCAATAATAAAGTCAATAATTATTGTACTGTGTTATAATGTTAAAATACGTCAATTTCTCTCTTTTTCACAAGGAGCTTCATAACCAAAGTTTTCAGTGATTCGGGGAAAATACCAGGAAAAAGACTGCAGGGGCTAAATGACTAAGGGAAGAAAAACCCTGGCAGGACATGACGAAGAAGATGAACGATGTAACACAGTTTACTAAGCGTTTTGCAGTAAGTGGCAATACATCAAAACAGAAAAGCTCAACTTAATCTGTGTTGATGTAACCGGTGTGTTCCTGCGTTGTGTCTGACAAAGAAAGGTAAAAGAAAGAAAGACCTCCAAGTAAATAACCTGACCGCTCCAGCTCCTACGACCAAATACAAACAGTGGGGAAGAGGGTTAGCTCAACCCATCACATCTTCCAAGTGTTACGATTCTTTGATGTGGGGTTGAGAACAAAACCACCAATACACCAACCAAGTAGATTCAAAAAACTGATGTATTAAACACACGTGTGGGAGAAGCACACAACGTCACCGTCTGCATAGATCTCAACTAAAAAACACATCAGACTGTTTTTGTATATCAGGTTCAGCCTCTTAATGCGTAAGCAAAAAACATATCATATCATATCATATCATACACCTATTACAGTTAGTGACCTTTAGACACTTCCTATATCTGTATTAAAGAACTATTTTCAGTCGTCTTAGACTGCAGATATTTCCTG
>NW_005187460.1:1290158-1294971 GCF_000239375.1 Pundamilia nyererei
TATCATACACCTATTACAGTTAGTGACCTTTAGACACTTCCTATATCTGTATTAAAGAACTATTTTCAGTCGTCTTAGACTGCAGATATTTCCTGACGTTCTATTCTTTTCGTACCCGACCAGAGCACATCCTGTCCTTAACTGTAGCTAAGCAGGCACGTCTACAAGTTACAAGCAAAATGCTTTTTTAAGGCTCTGCGCGTTCAATAGCTTCTAGATTAACATGTTACTAATAAAAGCCCTCTTATCTAATAATGTATTTTCCACACAAGCTAGCCAGAATTATATATTCATGTTAGTGTTAACGGCGCCTAAAACACATTTGTGGCACACACATACTAGACATTTATAGCATCTAACAAAACAGGCACAATGATGACAATAACTGAACTAAAATCACAATCAGAAACATCAGGGTGGATAAATATACATTATATGTGTGTTGTACAGTGTCTGGAAATAAATCACACCAACCTTTCTCACAGGCGAATTGTAAAAAACGGGAGAGGCCAAAGGGGTACACTGTATTTATAGGGTTGCACCAAAGAAGAAGAACAATGAGGAGGGGCTCTAACTGATAAAGAACATAACTACAGGCTTGAAGGTCCTAAAAGTCAGGTATAAATTGGCAAATAAAATATGTGGTCTACAACACATTTTGTGTAATTACAACAATATGTAATTCATGGCCCAGTTACATTGACATTGAGTTTAGTTGATTTAATATTTAGATGACTATGACAGATACACAAGACCAAAAAAGACTGAAGCAAGAAGCACAACAAGACAGATGAAACAATAAACACAGGTGTTGTCCTCCAAATTAGAGTACCTTTCTGAAAAGGCAAAAGCATCGTTTTGACGACTCTGTGAGCTATGGAGCACATCATGCTGATGTGTGTTTTATTCGTGAGAGGAATTTTTTCTACTGGATCACAATAAACAACAACAGTCCCAGACAAGCGAGGTGTCCCCACGTGTTTCTTATCTCTGATAGCTGGGAGTCATCAGCGTTGCTTCTATAGCGGTTTCTGAGAGACATCAGTAAATTGATGTCATCACTGTCCATGGAAAACCTCCTGATCGCTCTTAAGAGGCTAGTAGTGATCCCATATGTATGTTGTGGATCATACGCTGTCCGCGGATATCCAGCTGCCTCATAATGCTGTGTGATATAGACTTGGTCTATTATACGTGAAGTTCGCCGTCTCACATTCTGCTCCCTGACTCTGATTATGATTCGAGCCCTGTTATCGTCCTCTTGCTCCGATTGGATGACCTGAGGTGGAAGTTGCAACGATCCTTCTCGATGAATATTACCAAGACTGTAGTATCGGTATCCCCTCGGCAGTGGCTCTAACAGCTCTTCATCGTTGCGATATTGATGTGAGCCATAATCACGATGGTTTGGGCCAAAGGTCAGACTTATGTCATCATTTGTGTTGATGTCAATTTCATTGGCAAACCAGTGGAGGAACCGGAGGCAGTCCTCTTGGGCAGATGTGTCAGAGCCTACTGACCTCAGATGAGTGATTGAGTTGAGCTTTCTTACAGCTGACACAGAGCTGAAAGTCAGGAGGAGAGCCACACAGCAGCTCATCATTCTTCCAAACATCTTCATCCTGGAGAGATTTAAGAAGTTGTTGTTGTTATTGTTCATGCATACTTTATATTCTGACATTCATTACGTGATTCATGACCAAGTGAAACGATTATGTGATGACTGCATAATGTGATTAATAGGATAATCATGATTAAGACAACTTTAAATGTACTCCTAGTTTATAATTTGATAGCCATTCAGCCACACAAACTCTGAAACAGGTTTTACTTGTTTGTCTCCTCTCTGGTTTATACCATCTATTATGGGTTCGAATTGCATTTTAAAATTTTGCTTTCTTCAACTGAAATAAAAAGTTAGTTTTTTGATTAACTGTTACGAGAGGCTTTTTATTAAGAAAAGTTGTTTTCTCAAACAGCTTTAACTTTGTGACATAAAGAGAGAAAATCACACTAATAACTTGTATCTGTAACTTGAAGCCTCCTGTCAGCTTCAGATAAACAGGGAAGGAACAATAAGTTGTCAGAGGATTAATTAAACAAAGCAAACCAAGTAATTCTTTAACAAAGAAGTGATGCATATTTTATAGCCATTAGCAAATTGAAACAACTACATATTTGAGTGCTTTTTCATTCATCTTTTTATTTTTTCCCACTTAGCCATTACACTTCTGTCAACCCATAATTTTATTTATTTATGTTGTCAGGTGGTTTCATGATACTCACCTCTCCATGTGTCAGAAAGTTAAACTAATAACATCAAAACGAGATCATTTTGCACTTGAATGAGTATGCTTCCAATTTAAGAGAAAGCGGACAAAGTACAATCCATTTCATCGTATCTTTAAATATTTTGTCATTGGTAGAATAAATGGAGCATTAGAAAAGAGGGTAAAGTCATGTGAGTGAAAATAAAGAAAATGAGAGAACCTGTGTAAGTCTGCTGCTGCTGTTCGTGTGAGGACAGTCGTAGCTCCCTGTATGCTGTTCTTGTAAATAGAACCAGACCAACAAGTTCTGCTAGTTGATAAGATGAAGCTTGATGATCCAGCCATTTTGATGAGAGTATTAAAGAGCAACATCATCATGGATTTAAGTGTTTCTAGTTTAACAGTCACGTAAAAGCGGATTATTAATAATTGTATGAGCAGGTTTAGGTCCAAAGTTTAAACATGGACGTGTCTGCAGGGTGAGTGACGCAGTTGTCGCCATAATAAACTTGTTAGTTGTCTCTTAGCTAATTTTTATTTTCACAAATGCAAATACAGTAGCCAAAAGCCTAATTTTAAACACTAACAATGATACTGTATCTTACATAAAATTGATTCGTGAATTACTTAATAAAAAGGCTATGAAAACTATTAATATTTGTACTAATTACAAATTATTTGAATGTATTTAACTTTTTATATCAAGTTTAAAAACAAAACAAGGAGGTCGAGGCACGATGTGCCGGGAGTGCGGTGTTCCCCCCGCACTCCCGGCACATCGGGAGCGCACTCCCGATGCTCGACCTCAGCTTCGAGCTGGTGGGTAACAGACTTCTCCAAAAACGAACACTTTTACAAATATGCGCAAATATGTCTTGATGAACCGATCAGATATTTGAAGATAACACAGCTACATTCATGCCTGAAAACATCTTAAACGTTTATCTTATACGTTTATTAAAAGTACTACTTATCCTCACAATAGTTTTGCGATCTCGCAAAAGTTCATCTTATTTTTTTCTCTCATGTCCCAAGTGGCCACTTCATTGTATCTTTAAATATAGAAAAAAAAATTCTGCATTAGGGCAAAATCATGTGAGTAAGTGAAAAGGAATCCACCAGGAAACTTACCTTTGTAAGTCTGCTGTTGTTTGTGTGAGGACAGTCGTAACTCACTTTAAGTTTTGCTTTCCTGGTAAATGAAACCAGAGCAATAAGCTCCGCTAGTGGCGAAGATGAAGGTTGACAATCCAGATATTTAGATGAGGCTACTAGTTTAACAGTCACGTGAAAGCAAATTATTGATCATTTTATGAGCAAGTTTATGGCCAAAGTTTGAATATGGGCGTGTCTGCCCCACTGTAGGGTGAGAGGTTGCAGTATTGTTTAATATAGGAGCTGGTTACAAATGAATTTTAAATAGTGTACACATTTATTCAGTGGCAGTGTTTTCTTGTATGATTTGTTTGGTCATTCAAGTTTCCTTATTTAAAGGCGTTCTATAGTTACTGTCATTATATTAACAAACTTTGAGATCCCTACATAGAAAGATGTGATTGTGTTACAACTAGAGATGGACCGATCAGTCCGATACTGACCTAAATTACTGGATCGGATATAGGAGAGAAATAAAAAATGTAATCCGATCCAAGAAGAAAAGCACCTCACAAAACTTGCGACATGGCATAACTCGGCTCATAACCGTAGAACGTCGGAGCAGTGTGCATCACGTGATAGAGCAGCTGTGGGGTGGGTCTGGTTCAGCATTTGGAGCCTCGTTACCAAATGTTGTGCCAAAAAGTGATTGTCTGCCAAAAACTGATTTCCGGTATTTGCCAAAAACTGATTGCTCGTATTTAAACTGCTATAAACTTGTTGGGCTATAATATGTGAAACATATGTCAAATGCATCCCTCATGGATGACATAAAGTCATCTTGAGCCACAAACAACATTCGTGTAACAAGATACAAGCCGCAATCAGTTTTTGGCAGTGACTTTTATATAACCTTTATTTATGCAGTTAAAAAAAATCTCATTAACATTAAAAATGTCTTTTGTAAGAGTAAGTTGGTCAAGAGGACAACAGACATGGCAGCAAACATTACAATATTTCTGTGAAAATATTTTAAGTGGGAATAAAGGACCGGATTGGTTATAATGTAAGTACAATAGCAGAGAGTTGTAAAGATACTTGAAAAACAGATATTGTTTTAATTCTCTATATAGCCCCTTTGTAAACCCTGTTCACCAAAGTCTATTTACGAACATACGTAAAGATATTACACAGAAAAAATACACAGAAATATTGGAAATCAGTTTTTGGCACAACACCGGCATTTCATCTCCGAGAAAGTTATCCCAGAGAGAAGTAGGGGAGACCGGGGATAGTTGTAACGTGGGTCAGTTGTAACACTTCCAATTTCTCCAATCAGGGCTAAGTTTCAAATGATGTGACTCATCCTGTGCATGCCCAACTCAGTTCTGCTATCACATGTGAAAAATCAGCACATTTTGTCAAACACAGACAATTTAACATGAAAA
>NW_005187460.1:1306266-1312739 GCF_000239375.1 Pundamilia nyererei
GGGAGGTGCCAACAATGCAGGCCTAGATGTATTCTGTATTTTATGGAGCTACTAAATCAAATTATTATTATTTTTTGTCACTTAAATGGTTTATTTCCTACAAAATAAAAACCCTGAATCAACATCTGTCTCAGGTCAGCCAATAAGAGGCTATGCCGAAGTGCATGCTCTCCTCTTTGAACAAGATAATGAGTTAAATGTTATCTTTTATAGCGGCAGGAAACAGGAACTACAGCAGAGGTCATCCTTATTCTCAGATATATGTAGGTTATAATATAAACATAATGAAAAGAGCCAGACAGGCTGAAGGAGCTGTTATCGCCAATATGCTCTCATATCAAGGACGGACTTAAGTGGGAAAGATTTTGAAGCTATTAAAGGTTTAAACGCTCCTGTCAATGTTCCCTCTAAGGCAGCGGTCTCCAACCTTTTTCGCGCCACGGACCGGTTTGTGCCCGACAATATTTTCACGGACCGGCGTTTAAGGTGTCACAGATAAATACAACAAAATAAAACTAACACCGGTACCGAAAAAAAGAAGATTTATTCATAACATACGTAAAAAGACCCAGGAAAACCGAGTTAACGATAAAAACAATAACAAAATAACGAAAAGAAAAGAGGGCTATGACATTAATGCCAAGGGTTCTGAACTTATGTTTTGTTTTCACAGTGAACTGATGTCACTCATGTTGCAAAGACACTCATGCAACTTTGATCAGCCACCAAAATGTTCATATAGAGATTATTGGGAGCAGCAGAAATGTTGGCCATGATGACACATTCAAATTTGTCCACCCAACACCCCACCTGATGGTCTTGTAAGTAGAGAAATAAGTTCCAAATGAAATTCATCTACCACAGTGAGCAATCTAGTTTCCTCCAGTGCTGGAATCAGGCATGGCAGACAGCATGTCTCAGAGACCAGCTCAGTTACTGCAGATTAAACTGAATCATGTCTTATTTCACCCATTTTGTACTATTGGACGTTGGCACTGCATGAAGCAGTTCGATTATTCTACAGATCGATGTTTTATGTATTGCCTTGACTTTGATGCTGGCCCTCAAAGGGTTGATTATGTCTGCTGACGAGTCATTTTATTGATGGACAAACAGCACATTTCAGATTTAGCTCAAATATTTCAAATTGGATCTAAATTTTTTTTAAATGTTCCTTGATCTCTCTCCCCCCCCACCCCCCCAAGCAGTATATAATACATAAGTATTGTTTCCAATCACTAAAAATCTCATGTTAGTGCTGCCATTTTGCTCCGTCCTTCACTACATCCCAGAACTTGTGTTGTCTTCCTCCTGCCTGACAGCTCCATATTCAATATAATCCTGCCGTCCACCTGTGCATTGTTGGTCTTATTGATGAGCTGCAAGTCAGACTCAAAACTGGATCTCCTTCCATATACAACCCTCATTCGAGACAGACCAGCACCATCTCACAACCTCATGTTAGAAGACAAGTCCAGTATCAAAATGCAAGTGCACTTGTCAGTTCTTCCCACAGCTATAGGAGTTAGAAACCAGCAACATGTTAAGTGCAGCAGTCTCCCATAATCTAAGGTTTCTCCATGTTGCCTGCTACTCTACATCATGATCTCCTTCCAAAAGTCTCATCTTGACCAGTGACCCCATGTTTCCAAAGAAATGTGCCTTGTTGCAGTCCATTTGCAAGATTGTGTAACTGTGACAGACAGATTAGTCAGATCAGAGTACAATGTATAGTTAAGTTTATTTCTTAGGGTCAGACTGTAGCAGTTGCATTAGACAGCATGGTCTCCTCCACTTCAAACTCTGAGGTGGTGTTGACATGGGGAGCTGCAGTGGTGCTGTTGTCCAGAGAGGATTCTTCAAGGTTCACTTTAAACTCTGGAGCATCTTCTTCCCCACCTGTAATTGGAGGAAAGAGAACCCCACATTATCACTGTTCAAATTTTAAAAGACTTGACAAGACCTTAGTTTACCTTTTCCAGCCATTTCACTTTTGCCATCAGTCTCATCAAAGTCTGGTGCAGACAAGTCAGGAAGCAGTCCTTTCTCCAAATCTATTATTTTAAGAAGTTTCACTTATAACAAAACCAGAGTAAAAATGAGTAATTACTGTTGCCCTTCTGGTTACCAAGTTTGTGTATTCCACTTCTCCACTGGCTGCCATACACAGCAGGCCCGCCGATTTTATTGAGACCCACAGGCAGCTTCTCCACAGGTAGAGGCCTGCGCTTCTGTGAGTGCAAGACCTTCACTGGTCCTAGTTTAGCTTCATGTTCCCACACTTGCCAAAAGAAAATAGGACACCATCAGACTTTTGAGCACAAAACTGGGTTAATGCTGACATCTAGTGGTGACCAGCATGCACAAAACTAAACAGCAGCTACAATGGACAGACTGGAAACTCTACCCTGATTAGTCCTCAGTCCACTTTTCCTCAGCGGTTCAGGTTCCACTGGTTTCCCAAACCAACGGGGACCAAATCTTCCTTGGCTGATGGGCTTACTGCGGGGCTGGACGACTTCATTCTGGCTTTGACACTGCCCACAGAGGTAGTCGTTCCCATCAGCTGACCGCCATCTGAAGAGAATCATTGGCACGTTTTAGTCAGTCCCACATGCATTGACTTTCAACCATCTGTTGGACACTTTCAGACACACCTTTCATTTATGAAGGTGCATGCTTTATTTGTGGATTCTGCATCATTCACTGGGACAGCAGTCAGATGGCATGTGATGTAGACCTAACAAGAGAATTTGTCAGGAAGACAAAGAAAGCACATCTGCAAGAGTACGACTTACTGCCACAATACATTCTCACCTCCCCGTTGTCGGCATTGTGGAACCTAAAGGCATCGATCACCAAGTGGAGCTTTTCGTCTTGTGCCCTGGGTAGGAAGAAGGCCCTCGACCCTGGAAACCTTGAGTCAACCAAGCACCTAAACAAGATTTTAGGGTAATGTGAGAGTCAGATAAACTACACTTAACTTGCATCGACTGTAGAAACTTTAACCTCAAGTCTCCATAACTCAAACCATTCTAGCCAGCCTTTACACCATCTTCATCATCAACAGTTACACTCCCTAAATGGCTCATCACTTAAGCCCCTCATTACTTTGAAACTCCCGCTCAGGCTTAAAATCCACTCTAACGTAGTCCAAATCCAGGCCTTTGTGTGCTTACCCATTTTCAATAAAACTGTATCTGGGTTGAGTGTTCACGTCTGGGTGAAGAGTGGCCACACAGCTGTTCATGAACACCCGGAGTCCTGCGTGATGTCCAACTCTGACTGAGGCCTCGATGCTGATGGGCTCGCCGAGGTAAAACACATTAACCCCACGCTCGTGCTGCCAGTCGTCTGCACAGAGAGCAGAGCGGTGAGCATAAAATCAAGGCCAAGAAGTCAGTGATGGAAGTCAACTCACCTGTCATCAGCTTCAGGTCAAACTCCAAGCGTTCCTCTGTGGTCTGCCTAGATGTGAAGGGGATCCAGGCAGGCTGGAGTGGAGAGCTGGACAAACTGTACTTCCTAAAATACAAAGCACGTTTTTAAAAGAGTGAAGAATATATTGATAATCTTTGAAGGTGTACTTTATTAAAAATAAATAAATGGGAATACAGACCTTTCATAATGGCACTCAATTGGAATCACAGCCTCCTCCATTCGGATTACGCCATGAGGAGAGGCCACAGGAGCGTAAATGAGGAGGTTTGTGTAGACTAGACATCCTTCAGTCATCTGTGGAGAGCAGGTGTGTTTATAAGTAGACGATGTAAGATTTAATACGTGTATAAGCTGCAGCACAGATTAGTTACCATGTGTTTGGTGCCGCAGTCCGCGAGGCCAGCGTGGATCCTGTACTCATCCTCCGAGGCCGCTGCGGCTCTGCAGTCGTCGCTGCCCTCCACTCCAAGGCGGAGGTCGTCGCTGTTAACAGGAGCTCCAATAGCAAACATGTCTGCCTTGATCACGACCTCCAGAGAGTCCGGGTGGCAGATCACGCCAACGGTGTTCACGTGCTCCCGTTCGTTTTGCTCCTGGTGCGCGCTGTGAGTGTGGCTGTGGCTCCACGAACGCGGAGCCCTCTGGAAGAAAGCATGAAGCGGTGGCGGCGGGAAAACTAAAGATGACTGAACGCAGAGTCCCGACAGGAAGAGCCCAACGAGGAGGTCAACCCAAAACTGTAAAGGCTCCATAAAGAAAACAAAAACGAGGCAACCAGCTTCGGACCACGAGCGCGCCTGTCTGACCCACGAGACAGCGCTCTAGGCTGACACGAGGAGCCTTTTAAGCTTCAACCAATCAGCCTCGTCAGCGTACCCCGCACACCTGAGTCCACTCAAACACTAATGAGCTTCTACCTGCATCCACGCAGTCTCGGGGTTCCTCTTGCCTCCTTTCCTAAACTCCCTTCCTTCACAGAAACCTCATTGAGGTTAAGGAAAAGTGGGTAGGAAAGACGGGTAGGAGGCTTCACATGGATTTGGGAAAAGATATAACTACGTACTTTATGCAGATCGTGTTAACGAGAGCAGTCTGTGAGAAATTGTTGGAACTGTACAAAGATCTAACACCGAAAAAGGGTGCTTTGTGTACCTCGTGGTTGTAGTAGTTGCTTCTATGTGAGTGTTAATTTACTTGTACTGAGAGGGAGCGAACGAGCGCGTAACTGGCACATTGGATGAGTGGCTCAAAGCTGTGAGCGAGGTGCCCACATGGCTCTGTCGTGAAACTCTTCTTCAGTGTTCACGATGAGTGTTTAGAGCTGACGCCCACTCACTGATGCTCAACGACGACACTGCTCAGATCAGGGGCGATTCTAGGATCAGAGCTTTGGGGGTGCTGAGCACCCAGAGAGCTGCTCAACCAGGCAAAATAAACTTTACACGTCTTCCCTGTCTCTGTCAGTCCCTGCATCCTTAAATGTCTCCAGTTGTCCCAAGTTCTCTATGACTGTCTCCTTGGTGCATTTAAACCCCTGTTCCTCCCTGTCCTCGCCATCTGTTGTCTTCGTCTCCGTTATCAGTCATCATAATTTTACCATCTCTGTGCAAGTCTGCAAATTTCTTTATTAAATCATAAGATTCTTAAATTCATCAAGTCTCTCTGTGCCTGGGTCCTCGTCACAAAACACAACATCACTGTTTTTGTTACTGTACATTTTAACACAATTTAATCCCCAAATTTTGAAAGGTCTGTAACAAAACCATCAAATCTGATAAAGTTTATTTAAATGCTGCAAAAGAAGAATGGATTGGAATAGAAAAAAATACAAATCCTAACCTTAATTACAGGGGGAGAATAATGAATGATGCTCATAGTGAGTAAAAAGTGAACTGAGTGCATTTTTGGACAGAGATTCACTTTTAATGAGTATGTATAATATAATACAGATGCACAAAAAAACACTCCCAAAACAGAATAAATTAACAAATAAATTATTACAAAAAATAATTAAAAAAAATATAAAAATGGAGGCAACTTTGCCTGTGGTAGAATGTATACAATGTATGAAAAAATCTTTATTGCAGACACTAATTTGACTAATTTAATAATACTAATTTTGTGTTGTAAGATTTATGAGTTTCATGCTTTCATAGTGGTACTTGGGAGAGCTTGACATTTTTCTCAGGTGGTACACACTGTAAGAAGTTTGAGAAACACTGATAAGTGTATGTGTGCTATTGGAAAACATTTAAAGCTGTAGTGCAGAATCTTTGAAACAAGCTTAAAACATTTTTAGAATCTAAACAGAGCATCTGCTTCTCTTTACAGCTCCTCACTCCACCAGGGCTGTTTGGCTCTTTCTGATAGTGAGCAAATGTGATGTACAGTATGTACTGTGGCAGTCATACAGACGACTGGACGGTCCAAACGTTGGCCTACCTATTACTGGCTGAGGTTTTAGTAGAGTTGTGGCTGAACCACATAAAAATATATCATTAATTTTAATCTCTCTAATCAATGACAATGTTATGTTGGAATGTTGCTAAAGAGGGTCAAAATGTTTCAACCCAGTTTGTTTTGCAGATTCTGTACAGCAGCTTTAATATAGAGAGAACAACTTCCTGATTGTGTGAGTAAATTTTTTTTCTTTGTCAGTTTAACAGTTTCTGTTGTGCCTGTCACTGTTCCCTGTCTGTTTTCTTACCTGGTTCTTCCTGACCTCGTACTTTCTCATGTTCCCCTCTTTCCTCTCTCCCTCTTTGGACTGACAATCATACACAAATAGATTGTATTCAATTAGATGAAAAATTACATTAATATGAAAAAAATACTATTAAGATCGCTAATGAAAAGTCCTCTCTCAGTGTACTTTCAACCAAAAGGCAAATAACCAAACCACATGAACATCTAATAAAAGATATAAACATTGAAACACTGATCCAACATTATCCTTTATTGACGGATCATTTGGTACACAGGTACACTTTTACCTGAATGTGGCTCCTTTTTTTGAAAAAAACTTCCTTATA
>NW_005187460.1:1312945-1356864 GCF_000239375.1 Pundamilia nyererei
TTCAATGGGAGCAACAGGACGGTCAAATGTCGCTGATTTTACTACAGAGTAGGACGGATTGTAGGGTAGCAAACATCGTCGGAAAACACGTGTTCAACACTGCAGGTTACCTGGTGTAATGGTTTTCAGCTAAAAAGAAACATGGTCTGACTCCTACCCAACTATATAAAGAGTAACTGCAGGTTAAATGCAGCTAACATGTCCTGTTTTCAGCCAGGCACTTACACCTCCGCTCCGCTGCGTCTCACAGTAGGGGAGAGGCGAGCTGGAACAAACCATTTTGGGGGGGGGGGTATCTATACTTTTGTTGTTGAAATGTTACGTACTGTATGCTTTTTATATTTTTACTAGTGTGTCACAAAAACAGCAAATATTGTCAAAAAAAAGTAAGAAATCTTTGGGGGTCTTCAGCCCAAAAATGGGCTAAAATCGCCCCTGGCTCAGACCGTCATGAAACGGGGCAGAAATCAGCTGATCTGCGCTGTCTTTATCTGAGCAGTGCGCAGATTTCACTGTACTGATTTAGTAACGATGTTAGAGATTGAGGAAATGTTTGTTAGATGTTAATGTGTGAATATTGCAATGTGCAACAAACAGACAAAACAAAAAACCCGAAAGCAAAAGAGATGAGCGCATTTATTAACAAAGGCAGAGCTCCGGATCTGATAGTGAATAATATAATACAGGTCAACTGTTACACCCAGAGATGAGAAATATGATGCATTCAAATAAAATGCATCATATTTCTTTTTTTTACTAATGATTTATTTTTTACATATTTTTCTTTATTCTAGAGAGGTGAGGCTGAAATAGTTTGGGCATGTGCAGAGGAGGGACAGCTGGATGTTGAAGATGAAGCTGCCAGGAAGGAGGAAAAAAGGAAGACCTCAGAGATTCATTGATGTAGTGAAGGGGGACATGCAGAGGGCTGCTGAGGTGACCCCTGAAGGGAGAAGCCAGAAGATAATTTTCCTGTGAGAATGTAAGTAACGTTCACAGATTTATGTTCTGTATTGTTTTACGTATGTTAGATCTTTCTGTGTTAAGGAAGCTATAAAACCACCTCCCACACTCTGCTCCACCAAGCATGGCCTCCTGACTGCAGGAACTTCACACAGTCACACAGAAACAAACTAGTTTTCTTATTTAATCTGTGTTTAGTTGATAATGTTGTAACCTGACTGTTGGAGGCAGTCAGAAGATTCACATGTTAGAACTCTATATTTGTTTTTACTTGACTAATTAAAAAAAAAAAAACTTCTTGAGGATGTTGAGGATTCATTTTCACTGTAGTTTTTTACTCAGAGGGGTGTGCACCCAGCACATGACAACCTTTACAAGTCAGTTAGAAAATCTCAGCGTGGAGCTCGGAGACCAAGGGGAGGATTTTAACAGCTGCTCTCGCTTTGAAGTCGTCTTCCTGCTTCGAGGTGAAGAACAATAAATAGGGTGAGGCTGTCCACAGAGACTCACAAGAGTGTGAAACAAAGAGGAAAGACACATTATGACGGAGCTGCGGTGGATCTCAGAGCTTCTGTAACTGAACGGACAATGAAGGCGAGGCCGGCCTGGATTCTTATTTTCTTTCAGCTTTTCGAAGGTAAGAAATACGGACATTTGAATCATATTAATAATTGTGTGTGTGTGTGTGTGTAGACTTAAACTAAAAGTTTGTGAGAGAAGGTTTGAAATCATAAACCTTGGTAATGAATAAAAGGAACATTTGATCTCATGATGGGGGAAACAAATCAACCTCCACAACGAGATGTAAAGAAAGTGGAAAATCTGATGGCTCCTTCTCCAGCTGTTTGGACATGTGATAGACAGAAGGGTTAATCCTCAGGGATGTTGAGACATATTTCCGTGTGGAGTTAACGTCTATCATTCCCTCCTTCAGCCAACGCAGAGGTGATCTTAAAACGTCTGACGGAGGGTCAGGCTGTGGTGATCTCCTGCTCCCCTTGGCAGGCCCACGGAGGCCTGACGGGCCTCCACCTGTACCACCGCGGTGTCCAGAGCCAGACAACCCTGGTGTCCATGACTGAGGCCGGTGAGGTCACGGTCGCCACGGATCACAGAGCTCGCCTGGTGCTCAGTGGAGACCTGAGCTCCATGAAGGTCAACGTGACCATTTCTCGCTTAGAGCTGAGCGACACAGGGCTGTACATGTGGGATCTGAGCTACAGAGACACTAACAGCTCTGATCAGATGATCCTCTGCGCTCAGAAGACCTTCGTGCTGGTTGAGGTGGCAGGTATGTGGTTACACCACCTCACAGTGCAGGATTCAAGCTTGTTGAGATTTAACTGTTGTTTGTGCTGCAGGGAGGCCGTGCCACTGCTCTCCTGGTTACGCCCCTCTACTCTGGACCATCTTCACAGCAGCAGGGCTTCTTCTGCTGACCCTCACCTGGCTGGCCATCCAGAAATGTGTGAGTAGTTACCTCAGAGATGCAGCTTTAACCGAGCTCTGATAGTTTGGTTGCATAACTCCATCAAAATAACGGCTACAGCTGCACGAGTGAGTTACACGAGGCTAATTATCGATTAATGTGTCGGCTATGATCCTGGTCTGACAGTCATCTGTTCTTTTTTTGATAAAGTGTGATGTGTGACTGCAGCATCGTTACTCAAAATGTGCAAAAGGTATTAGCAGACAGGAGCCCAAGTTAGAGGTGAACCACAGCAGGATCTGTGTTCAATAACCCAGACAACCTCAAATGACTGTACGCTTCGTTTCCTGCTGCGTTATTATTAATACCATCAGTTTTGCACAAAATAGCCAAGGTGCAAAACCCAAGGACAGAACAGTTTCTAATGTAATTAGTATCATTTGCTTTTTTAAGTAACAAACTTTATAAGGTCTGTGATCAGGTACTGGTGGAGTGAGCGTTAAAGGAGAGATTACTGGAGTATTTTGATATTTTGAGACTGAAAACCCCCAAGGGATTTTTTATTTTTTTTTTTAAATCAAGACGACACATCCAAGCTACAAAAACAAAAGCTGAAACTTTTTGTTCTATCACAATCTAAAAAAACAAACAAACAAACATGTGTTGTAGGTGAAGTTAAGGTCTCATCGCAAACCACAACCTCATGCTCCAATCTATGAGGAAAAGGGGAGGAAGCAGCAGCACCCGAGCCCCAGAGGCCCCCAGAATAACCACGAGGCCCCCTCGCACCTGGAGGAAGTCAACTTCCCCGTGTACGCTAACCCAAACATCCGACAGCTTCAGGACAACTACTACGCCTGTCCCAGACAGCTCAAACTGAGAGACTGACACCATCGGGCCAACGGTGCTGCGAGCAGTAACAGGAAATAACAGACGCCTTTGCAAAAATACAAGCGCTGCACACGCTCCGATGGTGATTTGCATTCAGGATACAAAAGGATGAAGAAATAGCACGAACCTCCACTGAGGCGACTCACTCTCTGAGCAGTATTCACTTTTAAAATTGTATTTTGTACACATGCATTTAGTTTACTTTGTTCTTTTTAAACATAATTTAAGAAGTTTGTTATTTTCTCTGTTCAAAACCCTTTTTATATATATGTGATCAAACATTTAAGTGGTGATACTTAAAAATGGTTAGTGATACTTGTAACTCATTTAGGCTCAACTTGGAATAAAGGCAGACGTGAAAAGTAAAAATGAGGTCAGAGGTCACATGTGACATTTAGAATTCCTGCACACCATTATCAGTTAGCAAAACAAAAATAGCTCTTTATAACATTATCACTTTTATCTTCAGCTAAATCTACTCAGCTTGAAGGAGCAGTCAAGCTGACCAGGGGTGTCGTTATATGGCTTGGGGGCCAGAAACAGCCAGGTAGAGAAGACCTCCCCCATGACCAGTCACACTACACAAAAGTAATTAAGTAATATATAAACAAAGTAAGCCTTTTCACCATCTACTCTTCCATTTCCATTACCTACAGCAGCATTTCTTCATCACAAACTCTGATGTTCTGCTGAAATTGCACTTTTTTTCTTACATCTGGGAGATTCAGTGTGTGGTTAAACTTCTTCACAATGACAGAAATGAGTTAAACATCGCTGTTTACACGATAAATTTTTACGCTGATAACACACCACACTTGTAAGAATCATAGTGTCTGAGTCAGAAGGCTTTTTGTCAATTTTAGACCAATAAATCATTGAGTCGACCTTAAATACCTCGATGGACTGTTAACCCGATCCCGCTCTACACTCTGTGGAAAGTCTTTGAGCTATCGTGTTTACAGACAGGACAACACACATTAAACCTTCTTGGTGGAAGCAATACATGAGAAGGGGACGGCTTTAACAGCCAAGAAACAAAAAAATGCTATTTTTATTAATATTTGAAAGAAGCTCCATAGTTCATGAAAACATTTGTTTCGGTGCATGTCATTTAACAATCACATTCTATGAGGAGTAAGAGATATACAGAGAGAAACAAAATAAAAACAAAACATTACAAGCCACTGACTTCTCATTAACTCTCAGTACAGACGTTTTTACTTAATATTTCAAACAAAAAAAAAAAGAAAAAAAAAGCAGCCCTAATCCCATAACTTTCCCACCCACCCTCTGTAAAACCTTAACTGAGGAGAAAAACAAACAAAAACAACAACAAAAAAAACCCTTGGAGGGTGACAGGCTAGAATCCCACAGTGCTAAAGAGTGAGACGCTCATTGGTTTTTAGGAATACACAGCATGGTGATGTAGCGCTAGGCCAATCTGAATCAGAGGGTGGGGGGAGGAAGCTGGAGATGGAGGTCTCCAACCCCTCTCTGCCCTCTTTATCAAAGAAAAAAAACAAAACTCCTCAAACAAATAAAAACACATTGGATCCCCAAAACCCCTGCAATAGATCAGCCACCTACAGCAAGTAGGCCATAAAATCCCCACCTTCACCCCTCCCACCCCCACCCCAAACACTTGTGCATAGTTTCATGATCCTTTTACAACCAGCTCACGTTTTACAAACATCCTCCAAGCTGTGAAAAATGCTCCACAAAAAGAAAGAAAACAAAATTCATCTATTATTAATATTAATACCCGCTGTGGGAGAATGAGAGCGAGAGAGAGAGAGACACAGAGAGAGAGAGAGAGAGAGAGAAAGAGATTAATGCACAATGTTTCCTGAATCAGTCAGGACGGGACCTCATTAAGAAAACACAATAAAGATTCAAACATACAGCATTTTGCATGTTATTCACCATCTTTTTTTTTTTTCTTAAACAAACTCAGACCATTTTTGTTTTTGTTTTTTCCATGTAAAGCAATTTTAATATATAGATTTATATATATAAAGCACTCCATTTTTATTTTAAAGTCCATTATTTGGTTATTATGTAACTGCTACGGATTTAGAAACAAAAGGTATTCTCTCTTCTTCTGAAATCCATAACTTTCAGTGCTTAGAATTGTTTCTTTTAAGTCATCCTTTGTTTTTGTTTTTTTTTTTGTTTTTTTCTTTAAACTCATAAAAATGTACATTAAAATGGCGTGGAGTTGGTACTCTGGAACCCTGGCCTTCCTGAGACAAGATCCACTTTTTCGTGTGTGTGCAAGATAGTGAGCAATTATGTCTTTTTTTGTCTTCTTTTCTGTTTTTTTATATAAAGGAAAAAAATATATATAATCAACATAAAACAGGCTTCAGATAGTCCATGAACAACATTAACACAGAATAAAGAAGGTTAAACATAACAAGACAACACTGTTCAATCCCAGAGTTCTGAAAGTAGCACAATAAAATCTTCATTCTGTGAAGTGTTGCACTTTTTCTTAAAAATGGAAGCATTTGTCCTTTTTTTTTTTTAAATTTTTTTTTTTTTTTTTTAAGTTTGCCCACATGGTTTCATTCCTTTGTTTTGCTGATTTGTTTCTGAACTCCAGAATAAAAACTGTAAACTGTCAGTGGCCTTGCAGAAGAACAGATGAGTGAACTAAGAGAAAACCGAACGAAAGCTAACAAACCCCGAAAAATAAAATAAAAATAAAAAGGTAGGCACCTCTGAATGAGCCCTAGAAGCCAAGGCTCGGTCTGATGTCATGTCCTTCACCCTCCGTTGCTCAGATTTGGGAGAGCTGAAGTCCTTCTACCCCAATCTATGGCCACAGGTCTGCAAAATACTTCTTTTTTTTTTTTGCTGCATTTTTTTTTATACATATATGATTTTTTTTTCGATTTTTTTTTAAGTTTATAGTCTGAAAAATGGTGCAATACTCAATTATGATCCATACTTTCTTGGATTATTCCACAATGAAAGCCACTAAGGTAGATAAACATTACATTTTCTTTTTAAAAACACACTTATTTTTAGTCCTTGAGTAAACATTTACACATGAACTGTCCCCCCAGATACCTCTTCCCCCCTCCCCTCAGTACTTGTATCATGTTGTTCATATAGCTGGATGAGGGGTGAGGCTGACACTCAGTGCAACGCTAGAGGCTAGTAACAATTAACATCAGAATATAGTATTTGACAAGCAAAAAGAAAACAACAACAAAAATGATACTGAACTGAAGAGAAACGTGAGGCAGAGATCCCTCCGCTGTAATCACGAGCTCTCACGCATCGTTTCACCTCGCAGACATTCATTCACAACGTACAGTACAAGCGGCCTTGTGCAAACACTCAAATACGACTGATGTAAATTTGCCTTTAAAAAAAAAAAACTTTTTAAAACCGATCTTTGTTTTTTTTTTCACTCTGAACTGATGCTTAAAAATAAAATAAAATAAAACTCCAAAGTGAATGAATGAGACAAGAAAAAGAAAAACACTACAAAAAAAAAAAAGTGTTCACATTACATTATTGGCGCTTCTTTTGATTCAAGTATTTGTTTTCATTATTTTGTATTACTCTGATATGTTTATGATCTTGTCTTCTGGGAAACATTGATGTTGGATACAGAGGGTAAGGAGCTGATGCCAGGGCAGAGGGCGGGGAGGTAAGGGTAAGGGTGTGGGTGGGTGGGGCGTTAGGCTTAAGTGGAAAACAGAAATCTAGCCATAGACACACATACACCCACAAATGTACGCTTGGTTGTATCCTGTGTATGAGCTAGCATGTGCATATTCAACCCAGACCTTTGTTTTTAGAGATTTGCTAATTCAGCTCTTTTTGCCCCCAGATCCTCGACTGATCCACGACTGAGTAGATTTTACTCGAGCTCCAGTTGCCTTTGAGTCCGTGTGACTTAAAATAACAATAATAAATCGTAAAAAATCAGAGGGGGGAGGGGAGGATGTGATTTCCAACACTAGACAGGTAGATAAGAGTGCAGACGAAGGCGTGGGAGAGGGTGGGGCTTCTCAGTGCTGGTGAAATCCCAGGGCACGTCTGAGACTCGGTCCTGGTCACCCATCCCTCCCACTCGGTTCAACTTCCCCCTCCTCCCGTTGATTCAAGTCCAGTGTGGAGCAAAATGCAGGTTTTTCAGGAACAATCGCACAAAAACAGACAGCACAGGCAATAGTGATTGTTTCGTTGAATGATGCGAGTCTAAAGTGACTCTGGAAGAGGGTCAAAAACCACCCCGCAAAGAGTTTTAAGACTTGGTACCGAACTTGAGGTGCGTCTCTTGTTTCTGCTGATACGTCAGATCCCCGCTTGGACCCCCAAAGTCAAATGTGCAGACATGACCTGTTTTCTATATATATTCATATATATGCGTGTATACTGGCTGGCACAACCTTCAGGTTTGGAGGTCCAGAGTGAACCTCCAGGATACAGCTTCTCCCAGGCGTGGCTCGGAGAAACGAGCCCAGAGAGGGTGAGAAGGCGGCAGCTTGCAGAGAAACAGAAATCAGGCGTCTCGGCCTCAGAGTGCACAGCTGAAACAGACTGTGGTTTTTTTTGTAGTTTCTAGTTTTTGCAAAAACCTTGATGATAAAGGAAAAAAAGAGAAAGAAAGATAATGTTTTTGGTTTTTAAAGAGATGTACCCGATGTGACCCATAAACAGTGCACAGACACATACAGGGACGCTCCCTCCTCCTCCTCCTACTGGTGAGTGACCAGCTCCACTCATCTGGCCTTAAGCCTCCCACAGCTCCCACAGCCCTGCAGCGATAACATACACTCATTGTTGCTAAGGATAAATCAGGATGTGGCCAAAAGTGGAAGTAGACTTTTAGAAATCTGTTGGCACAAAAACTCAACTTGGTGCCTCCAGCAGGTCATTTAGTGTCATCTAACAGCTCTGTCCACTACACGCCCCGCCCCCACCCTTTATTTTTTTTCCTATTCTGAAGAGAGGCTCCATCAGTGTCCCCTACATTTGAATCCAGGTGAGGTTTCAAGAGAAGCTGCCCGGTAATAAAGGTTGAAAGGGTTAAGTGGAAAATTGGCGGATGAAGGGGATGGCTGTGAGCGAACACCTCCTTGTCTTTGCATAGAAATGGAAGGCTGTCATCAAGTTGAGGTGGTTCTAAGTGATAACTGGGTGCTCCCAGAGTTAAAGCACCAGCGTGAGCGAGGCCCATCAACACTAAAAACGATGGGTGTGTTACGACACAGCGCAGTGGACGCTCGGTCACCCCAGGATGGACAGAAGAAGTTGGCTTGTCATCCTGGAGAACCTTAAACTACACCCCCCTCCCCCCTCCTTCTCATCCTGATTTGACTCCTCAATTCTGAACCCCCTCCCTCCCTCCCTCCCTCCCTCCCTCAGTGATTCACGCGGCTGAGGCGTACCTCTAAACTACACGCTGGTTCTGCCTTGGAGGCAGCGGCGGTGGGAGGGACAGGAAAGAAGATGAACACTGCATAAAAACCATGAAATCATCAAATATAACAATCGTTCATGATAACAGCAACAATATCAGCAAACTCCTCACAACAAAACAAAATTAAAATGCACACCAGCAACTCCAATAAAAAAAAAAAAAGAAAAAAAGAAGAAGGGGAAAATACAATAAAACAAAACATCAGTCGACTCCGTCTCCGGATAAAGTGATCCTTGCAGGAGAGAGTGGAAGTGGAGGTTGCTGACAGACTCTGGTGTAGCAGTAGTAGTAGTGAGTAGTAGATTCAATACAAGGTGGCGGGCCAGTTCTGAAGGAGCTGCTCTTGGGAGGAAAAGGAGAAGGAAGAGGAGGGAAGCTAGTCTGTAAGGGTCCGCAGGGAGGCAGCGAGCGAGCGTGGGAGATGGAGGGAGGGGGCGAGGGCTGCTGCAGCACTGCACTCTGCAGCAGGCAGGCACTCAGTGGCCACACTATCACACAGGTTGGCAGGACCTCCAACAACAAAAACAATCCAAAAGCGGGGGTGGGGGCGATCCTCCCTGCTGAACCCAGTAGAACATGAACACGTCGAGTGTTTCCAGACACCAAGGATAAAGATTTCAAAAGCTGCAATGTAACAGTGATATCTACTTTGATAGCAGAGGGGTGGAGGTCTCTGAGGTCTTTTCCTGCCACCACCCATCATCGCTTGACTTAGTTCTTCTTTGTGTTTCCTTTCACTTTGCTACTGTTTGACATCCTTTCTGGTCCCGCTGACTCGAGGGAAGAAGGACTCCAAAAAAAACAAAAAACAAAAAAAAAAAAACAATTGGGGAAAAAATAAAAATAAATTCACATCCACGTCAAGTTCAAAAATAAGTATACAGAGAAGCCACTAAGCAGATTGCTTTTGTTGTCTTTTCAATTTTTATTTGCCAGTGTTGCTTCTCCTTTCTTCTGTTCGTTGGCATTGAGGGTATGAGGAGTAGCCGTGCTCTTGCTATGTGCTGTGATAAGACCACCAACTCACACAAATCGTTGATTCAGACATTTCTTGAAATGCAAATGTGGGTAAAATGGAGGGAAGGGGAGTCATCTGGTCTTCTTGTTTTGGTTTGACGCCATCACCCCGTCATGCATGCACGCACGCGCACACACACACACACGCACACACACACACGCACACCTGCCTGTCCTTCTCCCCAAAAATCAGTCACAAGCATAATCGTGGAGAGTCGGGTGGTGTGTGCGTCCTTGTGTTTAGACAGAAGGCCAGCGTGCTACTCTCCTGACACCCTGCTGGGGGAGACAAAGGGAAGCTGTAGTGGCAGGGTTTTTTTTGTTTGTTTGTTTTTTGTTTTGCAATGAGGAGATGAGGGCCGGTACAGGCGGGTGGATGGGTGGGTGGTGAAGTTGGCGGGCAGACAGATAAAGTGTTTGCAGTTCATTCGTTACAGTCTCCTCTATTAATCCCGCGAGTAGGGGTGCTTGGACGGTGAGAGTCTGTGGCTATAATATTGCACGTCGCTTGAAATGGTTGCTTTGCAGGCGGAGTGGGCGCGCACGTTAGAGGGGGCGAGGCAGAGGCAGGGAACGACTTAAGTTTTTTTTTCTCCTCCTCCACAGCATCAGTGACTGGGTCTGAGAGACTGAGACCAAACTGCGAGGTGTCTCCCCGCAAGTGAGTTGAGGTGCATCGAAGTGTTTCATCTTTACAGTTCCATAGTAATAGCAGTGGTTCATCGTTGTCGCCCATCTTAACTGTACATGCGACGACCCCACCCACCCCGTCCCTCGACACCACCACATAAGATTGACAGACACATTTTGAATAATATCATTTCTTAGCTTTGTTTGCAATGGTTCAAGAAGAGAAATGAAAAATAAAACTACAAAAATAAATGGCTTGAACAAGGCGAACAGAGTTGCATCATTCCCTTTGAGCGCTGTGAGGGGAACTCAATCTGCTTTTAAACAAACAAACAAAACTAAACAAAACAATGCACTGAAGTCGCGAGCTGTGGTTGCTTAAGCGGTTGTTAAGCCGCAGCAGCATGTACTCTCCACTCAGGTTTCACTGGCTCAGAAATAAGGGTGTGCAGGTGTCCGTATGCTTCTTCACCAAGTACAGAGTGAGTGAGGATAGCAGGGCAGGAAATAGTTTAAGGCTAATTATTAGTGCTGAGAGAAACAAATGTCGAGTCTGGACCAGCTGAAAGTTCAACAACCACTCTGATTGAAGGGTTTTTTTAAACTTTGGGAATGACGCCTTTTTGTTTTCCATGGATCTCTGAGGTGCAGTATGATTGCCTCAAATAGGCAGTGAGGGATTCGTTTAAAGATGGCAGCTCGTCACTGTGTCAGTTTGACTAAAAGTACGTCTCGCACGGCAAAGTTCTCAAAAGTTCATTTCTGAAAAAATAAAATAAAGTTCTCGTTCCTGTGAAGAAAAAGCTGAACACTGTGATCAAAATATCCGTTATTGGGATTCACAACAGAACTGCAACTAAAAATGTCAGTAAAAACCCAGGAGGAGACGAGGCTGACGAGGGCGAGCAGCAAGGTGTTTCCTCGTCCTCCTCCGTCTCTCCTTTCCACCTTTACATCCACGCTGATTATCTCCACATTGATTTGCAAGGTTTTTGCTCCTGTTTGTGTTTGTTTTTGTAAGCCTAGACTCTTCTATCCTACATGGACTCCCCGCTCAGCAGGTCCCCAGGCAGCAGTGTATTGATTGGGGTGGGGCTCCCCATGACCCGTCCCTCCTCTCCACTCGGGGGTCCCCACAGGCTGGAATACTGCTGAACACCACCCCACAGCAGCTCTCCGCCTGTTTTTGTTCCGCCTGCTCCCAGGCCGCCGCTGCTACTGTTGCTGCCGGCGCCGTTGTTGTTGTTGTTCCAGTGGGGCGAGTGCCCGATGGGGTGAGACGCTCCAGACCCGGTCCCGCCCATCCTTGTCTGATTGGTGCCTGGAGTGGCCTGCCAGCTGGTTGTTCCTCCGAGTGACTGGCCCTGTGCAAAGAAGCGGTTCACTTCCTCTTCCCCGGCGAACTCGGCCAGGATGGTGGTGTTCCCGAGCACGCACCTGCGTGGAGATTGAAGCACAAAGACAAATGATTCATGGTTAAATGCCCTAAAATTAACTGAGTGAAACACTTTGAACCAATGCGCTGATGCACGTACATGTGCAGGGACTTTTGCGCCTTGGCAGCTTCGTCCTTGGAGCTGTAGCGCACTACAGCATTTCCCTGTGTCAGGTTGAGGTGGAATGTGATGAGGGGGCCGTGTTGCATGCACAGTGTTCGCAGAGTCGAACCATCAATCTGAAAAAGAAAAAACAGCTGCCAATGGTGAGCCAGCTCATTTAATTTTAGCTACAAAGGGGCGTATTTTCAAAAACTGTGGAGAAGCAAGCCTCTTACCTGCGGAGTGAGGTTCCTCAGCACGAGCCAGCTACTTGTTCTGGTGGAGCTGTCTGTACTCCATGTGGTACCTGCTGTGCACGAGAAAGAGACAGCAGTGAAAGGAAGAAGTCTGTTGGCATGTGGTTCATACTTCCCAAGCTTGTGTGAAACCAGAATCAAGTCAGTTAAGCTCAATGGGTGGTGTCAACTTCACCCACGAAAAAAGAAAAGCTGACCAGAGTCAGTTGATTTCAACGTTCAACCACAACAAGATCTTCTCGAGGCGTTATTCCTGCCTGTGCTCTACCTGTACAGCAGCCCTGCGGTCGTAGGCCACATCAAAGTGCCTCCTCCTATGAGAGTATACTGACAACCACGCTCACACATAGTACTTTAAATACACTAACCTCTGCACGGCTCACAGAATGTGAACTTTTCCTCTTTGCTATACGGTTTCATTTCTAATTATTCCACTGTTTTCATTTTTTAAATGTCCAGTATTTTCACATGAATGCTGTTTTCTTCCAAATCACCCATGGAAACAATTCCTATTAGAAGTGCATTGTCTTCCGAAAGTTTGAAGCTTTGTTGGTTTGTTATTTTAACAGTTATATCTGTCTTTTGGATTAATGACATGACAAAATTCACGTGAAGCATTTGAAGAGGAACGTGACAAACATTGGAGACACAATAACCTCTTTGTAACACTACCTGTGGTGTAAGAGCTGCTCCAGCCTTGTCCCAGACCCAGAGAGCTGCCCCCCCAGGTGGAGGAAGGCTTTGTGTTGGTGAGGCCAGGCGGGGGGCGGGAAGGGGCTGTGGTGCTGCTCCGAGGGCCCTGTGGGACCTTCCACAGCTCGTGGGACAGAGAGGCCTGGCTGTGAGAAATGGGGCCTGGAGACCAAGTGGATTTCATCTCTGACAGCTTACCTACAAGAAAAAGAAGATGGCAAAGGTTGGTCTACAGAATCATTCGTCCGAAAGACAACCGCTCCCGCAGGAAGGAGTCCTGCAGGATGAAATCGCTGAAAAGTTCTGAGAAACTGTCCAAAGGTGAATATGAATAAGCAAGTAAAGACTGCATTACAAAGTACAGCCTTCGCTGGATTTTACTCCAAAATAATCTCATCTTGTGTCATGGTACAAATCTATCTTCTGTTTCTGTGAAGCACACACTTTATATATAAACCAAAAATAACTGAACTTGGTGGCTTTCATGCACATTTGTGTGTGGCGCAGGAGGCACAAAACCCCACAGTGTGTTAGCGTATGCATGAGATGTGTTTGAGAGACACACAAAAAAGGAAAATTACTTCATTCAAACAGACCAGTTAAGAGTCGCTGTAAAAACGGGAAACACGACAAGCTGTACTCTCCATGCCGCACACAGAGGAGGAAGGAGATACACTAACATCGCAGGGAGGGGATTATGCACTGCATGATACACAAAACTGACAGGGATAGAGCTCAAATGAAGGTCACGTTTAATCAGGGGCAGTGACTCGTATGGAAAAGAAGACGTGTCTCTCCAGTGAATGGCTGAGGCTCTCGGTGTTAAAGTAACAGGAAGGAGAGGAAAATGCTTGACTTGCAGTGAAATTAGCCACTGCAGTGTGGCGAGGGGGTGGGTGGGTGGTTGTGGATAAACCATGTACCTGCATCCTCCATCTCCGGGGACGAAAGACTGAACGAGCTAGTGTAGCCACTGACTGGCCAATCAGTGGAGGGAGGCAGAGCCTCGTTCTGAGATGAGGTGGGAGAGGAGCCTAAGCCGACGCCAGCAACACAAACAAATAGATACAAAACAAATAAGGAAAACGCAGCAGAGAGAAAATGGCATAAAGAAAAACACACAACAAATGATGACAGTAAGGTTCTTTAAGAAGAGAAGAATATAGAACATGACAATGATTACAGCAGCAGTTAAAAAAGTAGGAAAATGAAGAACGAAAGAAAAAGAAGCAGGCTCTCAGGTGGCAGAAATACACCGGATCACGGCTGATTCATACACCTTTCTTTTTTAAAATCATCTCCAATTCATCTCTTTACTTATTTGACTTTAAACATCAGAACCAAAACACTCAAACTGAGCATCTTGATTTGGAGGCGACGTGGTCCGGCCTTCACTCACTTCTCCTGTTCTCACCTCCGCTCCTGTCCCGGAGCAGGTAGCGGTTGACATCTTGGATATTTGTGTTGATGGTGGGTCCGCTGGGGACGCTGCCGGGGGTCACGTTGGGGTCAGTTTCAGGGTCAATATTCTGGAGGCCCTTCCACGGTACACCAGGACAAAACTCTGAAAGTAAAAGGAACACGTGCGCATGATTTTCTTACTTACGGGACACCAAAGAAACTTATAACAGGCATGTTTCACAGGTAAAGGTTTTTCTATTATGCTCATTTTCTGCACATGAATTCAAATGCTTGTCCTGAAGATATGACAAAGCAGTTTTTGGCAGACAACATAACAAACTTAAAGCTGACAAACTGAGAACGTGAGCGCTGCTCACCTGGTGGCCAGTTGATATTGGTCCCATTGGCCATTTTGTCACTGCTGCCTTTGCTTTGTCCCCAGCTGTCTGGAGGCACCAGAGGGCTGGAAGGAGACTCTGAGCTGGATATCAGGCCGTAGGGGCTGTAAGATTCATCCAGCTGAGTGGGCTTTCCAGGAGGGCCCAGGTTGGCACCTAAGAAAAGCACAATGAAACAATGAGACATCTAAAACCCAAATACATTAACAGTTTTTAAATAACTGGCAGAAACTGCTGAAACAGTATTTTCAACACGCTCAAATACAAAGGGATTTTCAAGCTGGCGTTGGGTCTCGTAAACATATTGTTTGGATATACAACTTCCAGTCCACATTTCAGATCTGCATTTTACACATTGAACACTCGTCTCCAGTGTCAAAAGGTGAAATAATCATGACAGTGATCCCCGTTTTCTTTCTCACCATGCTTGCCCAGGTTGGGCTCCAATGGAGAAGAGTTTCCAGAGAGGCTTTCGATTGAGTTTGGGTGTGTCCACTGTGACAGGCGCGATTGGGGTTGGGGGGGTTCCTTCATTGACAGACTTCCCACCTCCATGCAGTTTACATTCAGTCCAGCTGAGGACATTAAGGAGATGTTACTTCACAATCCTGCAAGGACTACTTTTCCACATTCAAAGAGCAATGCTGATACTACTCACAGAGAGAGTAGGGGCTATAGGTGTTAGGAGATGACTGCGGCTCTTTGGTCTGCAGGTCCGGGAGGCCTGGAGCCTGGGGATGACCTGGAAATGAATCCAGGGAGGATTTGGCTCCACCAGGATGCAGGCCTGAGTGGGAAGGGGGCGGTTGCTGTTGCTGCTGCTTCATCAGCAGGGCCTGGGCCAGCTGACGCTGGTGCTGTTGGATCTGCTGCTGCATGTTATTGATTGTACGTGCAACCTAGGGAAAAAAATAAACATGATGGATATTCAATGCACATATTCAACTCTGTATATTTTATATATTTTATTATTATTATTTTTTTACTATTTAATTTGTAAAAATGTGTACACACACACACACACACGAAAATATTTTGCTCGTTTGTGTTGTTGTGTTTGCACATCTCTGTTGCTTGTGGGGCTCGCACACAAGAATTTCACTCGCATGTGCTGTGCCAGTGTGCCTGCACATGTGATGTGACAATAAAAGTGATTTGATTTGATGCGCAGGTTTTACAGATCCAGTAGGAGAATTAAAAAGTGAACCTACTTGCTGCTCTTGTTGTCGAATGGGGCCAGAAACATTGCGCTGCGCCTGCAACATCTGCTGCTGAATTTGTAAACGCTGGTACGCCTGTGCAGGCATAAGCAGGATTAAAAGTTTCTCAATGCCACGTACAATAAATGTAGATTAAACAATATGACCACATGTCCTTGTTAGTTACGTATGAGGTTAAAGATGAATTTAAAATGCTCAGATGTATCCAACAAAACTGAAAGCAGATAAAACTAAATGAGACTCACCAGTTGCAGCTGGTAAAGTTGATTTAGAAGGGTCATATGTTGAGGGTTTATTGGTGAGGTTAAAAGTGCAGGATTCAGACCAATGTTTTTTGCTGCAAACTGTAAGAGCTGTGCTTGAACCTGTGGAAGAAAAAGATAAGTAGGCAACGACTTAACAAAATGAAGACGTAAAACTGAGAATCTGCCTTATGTATAATCTGCACCTTTCTCGTGTTAGACTCTGAGACATTTGAACTGAAATAATAAATGTAAGAATCTCACATGGCTGCTTTTAAAGGTTATGGTACAAGTCTGAAGTATTCACCACTGTATACATACAAACTCGTTCTCTCCTAATATTTAGACAGGAAGTGTTAAATAAGTTCATATGTTTGTGTGTATGAGTGTACCTGAGGGGAGAGAAACTGAGGCACTTGAGCACGTAGACTAGGCTGAGAGGAGCTGAGAGGCGGCACTGGTGGCTGAGGAGGCGGCTGCGGCATGGCCCGGACTTGTGCTGCTCCACCACCGCCAAACATTCCACTCTGCACCTGCCGAAAAGAGGACATGTCGATCATTTTCTTTAGCATTTACTCTACTGAAGTGACCTTGTTTTAATGGAGACTATTTACATTTGTGGCTTTTAAGCATCATAAGACCAGCTCAGGTATGATGTACTACAACGTGCAGAAATCCCAGGAAACATTTAGACACTCTGCTTGTCATAATTTAATACTGCACATGCAGAGCGTATTTAAATATGGATTAACAATGGAGTGACTCACCTTATCCATGAAGGGCAGGCGGGGATCTGCTGAGGGGTCTTTGGAAAGAAGCGGAGGCCGAGGGCAGCTCATGGGCTTGTTGATGAGCCCGTTGTTGTAGTCGTGGCCAGCTATCCCCATCCCACGCTTGTCAAGCTCCGTCTTCTTTTCCAGCAGGGCACTCATGGCCTGATCCAGGTTCATGTTGTTGCTCTTCAAAGCCTCCTCTGCTGGATCCCTCTGAAAACAGAAAAGAGATTAATCCCAAAATGTTCGGATCAAAATTATGCTGTTATAAGCATTTCATGATTAGCTTTATTATTATTAATTACTAGTCTTTTAATCAGAAGTTTATAAAATGGCTATTGAAATTTTTTTATTTTATATATTTATATTTGAAGAAAAGACTAAGCACTCACAGGGAAGCCCATGTCAGTCAGCTGCTTGATGAGACGATTCATGATCCAGACCTCATCCTGCTTCCCTGGGATCTTGCCCTGTAGGAGATGTGATCAAAAATGACAATGTCAGTGCAATTAACCGATTTCTTATGATGTCAAATAAAAGCATAAAGAAGTGTTCTTTATCCAAGCATTTGTGCTGCACACCTTTGGTGGGGGCTTTTTATTTGCATTGCTCCAAGAGTTACAGGAAGAGTTGCTCTCCTGGGAGGCAGTGCTATTCCACATGTCTACCTCCTCTGCATCCCACTGACCACCTGACAGGCTCAGGTCTTCACTTCCACCTCCCCATCCATCTTGCATAGGTTTGGGAGCTGGAAACAACCACAAAAACGCATAACAACAAATAATAAGGGCAAAACAGGTACCTTATGTGGCATATTTGTGATGTTTGTCATTATTTAAAATAACATGCTCAAAGTACTACAATATCTCACATATCAACAGGATGGATACTGAAACCCAGTATTAGAACAATGACTGGGCCAAAGTATTAATAAAAAAAAAAACCTTGATTAAAGCAGAGTTCTGTTCTGTTTTTAATACCCATTATCTCTCTTTTAGAGCCTCTGAGTGTGAGGGCAGCTGTCTCTTACAACCACGGCTGCACTGTGCATCAAATACACAAACAGACTTGTTCATACACCCTCGAAAGTGTGGTTTCATTTCTGAAGAGTAAATGCTCACAACACTCAAAGCCACACATGCAACAAGTTTTTCTTTTTTTTTTTCTTTTTAAATATAAATATGCCAAGACGGAAACATGAGCAATATGTCAAAACATTTAGCAAAAGAGTAATTTGCCTTAGTTAAATTAACATAGTTGAATCACTAAAAGTAACCATTAGTCAGCTGAACGAGGCATTTTGGTGGTAAAAAAAAAAAGTTAACATTAAGAACATGAATGTAAGTTATGTGTTACCATGAGCACAAAGCTACTATTAATTCTATTGTTATTGTCTTCATAAATAACAAGAAGTTAATTATTTAAAAAAAGCAGTATGAATAAGAGCAACAGGTAAATTCTATTCTATTATCTACTATTGCCTGGTCCAACTTAATCTCAACTATATGGGTAGGATGTTTGAACCACGCTTGACAACCTGGCTCAAAAGCACTGGGGATGGTTGGGTAATATGCATGAGTCTCTTAAGCTAGTAATGTTTATAATGCACAATTAAAAACTTGTTTGTACGATGTTTTACATCTAGTAAATGTGAAGGTTTTATGTTTCACATAGAGACTGCGTCAAAAACATAATATAGCCACTAGGGGTCAGTGTAGATTTATGTGCAAAACCCAAGTACTCCTGCTTCCCTTGTGCCATATTGATGTCCTTGACTTGACTCACCGGGAGAGAATTTTTAAACTTCTGTTTTTAAGCAGTATAGCAACACATACAGTATGATTGTATCCCAAAGCTATCCACACTTGGACGAGACTGAGCCATTTACCAGGTTTACAAGATGCAGGTGTCATTGTCGGGTTGCCCCTGCCATAGCTCTCCGGATTGCTTTCCCCCCAGCCCCCACAGTTCCCGCTGGGTTTGCCCCAGGCAGACGTCCCATTATCCACGCTAACCGGGGAAGATGCAGGTTCCCCCCAGGAGCTCTCCGATTTTGTGTGGGAGCTGGATATCTCTCCCCAACCTGGAGGACACACAAACACAATCAGTACTACTCAGAAACCAATCAGATCATGCGGCGTTTTTTTCAATATTGTGACCACACAGTGTCAAACTAAACTACAAAGATTTTGTTGTTACGATACGCCATTTGTTCATTACACCGACTTCTGTTTGCAAAATTGTGTGTTTAAATGACAGTTAAGAGACCAAATCATTATTTCTTGCCCTTCATACAGAGCAACAATAAGGGCTCTTTGTACCATACAGCACAGCCTGGTTTACTTTGCTAGCTAAGTTTAAATGTGCATGGTAGATGCCCAAGACACAGAAAATGGGATGGAAATCTAACAGTGATGTATGATTGTGTCTTGGCCATATTCAATGTCCATATATACATAGAAAAACCAAACATTTTAGTATTTGATCCCTAATAACCTGAGGCTTAAATATAACTGAGTCCGGTTAACACCACTAAACTGATTTAGCCTTCTGCTTTGAAGTGTGAAATGCCAGCCATGCAGAGAGGCAGAAACCTGGGTTTGGCTTAGCAGGAAGGTTGATGGAGGGAGGAGATGCCCATTTAAGATTTGGCATGGTCCCGTCCCTTTTGGCAAGAAAGACAGAGTGCTGTCTCTAGGCCTGCAGCAGCGCCAAGCTCAGTTTAGCTCTCTCCCCAAGGAAAGGTCAAGTCCCAAAGGCTGCTTCAAAATTATAGTTAACATTCAACCCTCTTGTGTCACTGGGTAAGAGGTGCACTGATCTAAACAAGATATAATCTCATCTGAAGAGTTTGTTTCTATCCATCGTAAGTCACTAAAACTCTATATTAAACAGCCAGTGAACAGCCTGCTGTCAGGATTGATCCAAAGGGTTCAACATGAAGAGTCAAATGAGGGCCAGCAGGAGGCTTCTGCCCAGTGCATAGTGTCTTGCTCCTCCTCCTCCTGTTCCTCACTTCAACTACTGACAGATGGTGGCTCCTATATAATCACACACTTCCTATCTATCTCAAACAGTTTGTGGTGAATCAATATTTTCACGAGGCCCTTTGTAAACAGCATTCTTGTGTTTCCTCTGCCATGTGAGGTTGCCAGGGTTGCCCCCATAGTCGAGCCGAGAGTTGTGAAGTGTGAGGGCGTCACTGAGGGACAGGCCTGGCCCTACCCACCTGATTTAGATAGTTGATTAGAGGCAAATCCAAAGAGAGTAAACTAGGTTAAGATATTACCTTTAAGTGGATCAACAGCTTGGAGCTTAGTAGCGGACAAAGCCAACCACCAAACAAGCTTTTTAGCACCTTTTGCTTTGAACAGTGAACAAGGATGAAGAAACTAGGAAACCCAGGCAGGCATTATAGTTTACCATTAACTAGATTAAACTCATTGAAATCAAAATTTGAATGCTGACTGTGTATATTAACTATACATTGTTAGCATTCATAAACAGGGAAATCTGAGCAAGTCATGTTACAGTCTGCATAATATATAGTTTATATCACCTTACCTTGAGCCATCAGGGGACCTCTGCTGTGAGATGCTCCAGGCTGGTGTTGCACAGTAGGATCCAAAGGCCCGCTGGTGGGGCCTGAGTTCTGGCTGTTTTGGCTGTGGCTCTGTAAAGGTGCAGGTGGCCCGTGGTAAGGGTGATTGAGAGGGTGGGGATGGTTGTTGTTGGTGCTGGGGGGATTATTGCCTCCAGTAGTAACTTTAGCTTGGGACGATCCTGAATTGTTCCTGTCCCACAGATTGACTGCCTTGTTGTAGGTACCGGGATCGCCCCAAGCAGAGGTCCCGTCATCGATCTCCATCTTGCGTCGGATGGAAGGAGGGGAAGGCTCTTCCCAGCCTGTAGGCTCAGTTGTTGAGGATTCCTGCTTATTTCCACCCCTACCTGGACCTTGTTTCACTGAGCCCGATCCCCCCCAGGACCCCATGCTCCCTCCTCCATTGTTACCACTAGGCCCATCTTGAGGCTTGCCCCCCCAGCCTTGAGAGGGACCACTGGGTCGCTGAGGAAGTGACTCTCCCCAGCCACCATTACCTCCAGGTCCTTGAGAAGACATTCCCCAGCCTCGTGGTTCTCCTTCCCAAGCAGTAGTGGGACTCTTTTTACTCTCTTCTGAGTCCCCCCACTCTGCTGTGTTATTGCTCACTCCACTGCTAGCCCAAGTGTGAGATGCTTTGGGCTGTTCTCCCCAGTTCTGGGATCCTGACTTGATGTGAGAATCTTCCCACCCACTTGGCTTCTCTCCCCAGGACTGACCACCATTTTTGGGTATACTGGTGCTTGGACCTCCTGGTGGAGGGTTTCCCCAACCACCAGGGCCACCTGGGGGCTTGATGTTGCTGGGTGGCTCTCCCCAACCAGAGCTTGGCTGGTTGGTAGCTGCTATGTTACCACCCCAACTAGAAGTGCCCTGAGAACCAGGTGCATCATTTTTGCTCCCAGAGTCAGTCATCTGGCTAGGGCCTGTGTTAGTGTTGGAGGGCCCCTGGGCATCGACTGGAGTGGTTGAGCCAGAGCCCCATGATCCAGTGCCTACATCACTCTTACGTTTGGTATCGTCCATGTCCCAGGAAGTGTGCTGGCGAACGGGAGTCTGTCCCCAGCCACTGTTGCACAGCACCCTGGGGTCCAGATCCTGGGCAGGGATCAAAGGAGCTGATTTTTCTCTGGATGACCGGTCTTTTTGCTGGGGATGGCCTTCCATGCTGTCACTGCTTCCTTCACTAGCCGCAGCTGTGCTTACAGCCCTGCTCCATGAGATGGACTGAGAGTCCTGTGCGGGAGAGCTGGGTGTATCCCATCCTCCCTGGGTCTCTTCAGGGTGTTCACCCCAGCCTCCAGAGTTCCCTGTTCCATCTCCTTCATGGCCCCAGCCAGGTGCCTCCTTAGATGAACTTGCCTTTGAGTTGCCACTGTTACCCCATACTGAATTACCATCTTCACCATTGACCTGTGAGCCTCCTGGCGGTGGCTGGGTCATGGAACCCAAGCCTACAGGTGCACTTCCCCAGCCAGGCAAACTGCGGATGGGGCTGGGGGGTTCCTGCTTATTAGTGTGATTTGGTCCATCAGTTTTAAGGTTCTGAGGTTCTGAACTGAAAGACACATTCGTGGACGGGGAGGGGTGTGGCTCTGCATCAGAAGCCATCATGGTAATCCAGGCATTGCCAATCCCCGAGGAGTTGCTGTTAGTGTTGGCTCCGGTACAGGTGCTGGTCTGGGCTGGTGGGGGGCCAGGTGGATTGCAGAGGTTGGGTGTAGAGTGAGGAGGTGAAATGGTGTTGGCTCCCCCTGAGCTGCCTCCCCCTGTGCCACTTCCGTCATGCCCCAACATGGGCCAGGCAGACGGGTTGGCATTAGGGTTTAGGTTCAAGTTAAAGTTGGTGCTGGAGGATGATGAAGGACCCCAGCTCCTAGTACTGCCTCCTCCTCCTGGGCTGTCACTCTTCGTTTCACTCCCCATTGAGGACTGAGGGGGGCAATGGGAAGATACAGCCCCAGGGCCCCAGCTGCGACTGGCTGCAACCTGGCCAGAGAGCATGCTGGTTCCAGTATGATTGGCAGGGCTGGGCCCACTGTTGGCTTTGCTGCTGAGGTGGTTGGCAGGGAAGTGGCCTGTTTGGCTATTTGCTCCCGTGGCCATACTCACTGTACTACAACTACTGCTAGTACTACTGCTTCTGCTGCTGCTGGTCAGGTGACCAGAGTCAGTGTCCAAAGGGCATCCTCCTGGAGGGACCTGGCTCTGGCTGAGTGTAATAGAAGGCCAAGCCTCTGTGTCCTTCTGGTCAATAATTAGTTGATCCCAGCCACTGAGATTGGTGGAAGATGCAGCACTCGTAGCACTTCTGTTGGCTGGCAGGTGCCCCCAGAGGGGATTATCATACTGGGCTCCCTGGCCACTCTGTGGGGGCAGTTCTGTGTGAAAGACACACACAAGGAAAATAGACACACACACAAAAAAAATCATGAGCCATAAGCAGGAGCAACAGGATGACAGCAGAGAGACTAAGTTGCATACGTCATCACACCCACATTTGCTTAGTAAGATTGAAATACCATGGCAACATGCAATGTGTCTTCACCATGCTTTATAAATGAAAATACATACCACCCACATAAAAATAAATAAATAAAAGGAAAAATTACTAATATGATAACAGAGGGGGCTTTAATTAGTAAATGAATAAAAATTATGTACTTTATTTGTATACTACACATTTCTAAAGGAACAAACACTTTAAAATATGTCATTTATCAAAATAAGGTGCCGTGCATTCAGTACGTTTAAAGAATTTGTAGTAAAACATGATATTATATTTTTCTTTCTCGTCTTTCCCTCAAATGTTCAATTAGTTTAGTGCAATTCTTTAAAAAAAGAATGGCAGTGATAACATTGCTTTTCTAATTGAAAATGATTGAAAAGTTATGAGTATTTAAAGAAAGGAACAACAGAAAGATTGGAAACGTGGTACAAAGCTAGAATACTATCTCGGAACCTTTTAAGCTAATTGGTAACATGATTAGATAAAAAGGTTTCCAGAGAGGCTGATGGGAAGAAGTTCATACAGACTGCAAGAGGAAGTATTTTATATTTTATCATAAAAAAAACAAACAAACTGCTCTACGTATAATAATAATAATAATAATAATAATAATAATAATAACTATTATTATCATCATTGTGATTATTATTATGTATTGTAGGTCATAAAAAGATTCAGGCTCAGGAATACTTGTCAACATTATCACTGCATTCATGAATGCAAGTTAAAACTACGCTACCATTTAAAAAAAAACAAAACTGCCTCATTCTATGGGCCTCAGGTAATTTAAGATTGACTGAGGAGAAGTGGAACAATGTTCTGTGGTCTGACCAATCAAAATGAGCAATTTCTGGGAGAAATAATGGAAGTGGAATGCTCCAGACGGAAGAGGACAGGGACATTCCAGCTTGCAATCAACACACAATTCAAAAGCCAGGAACCGTGATGCAGAGGTGCTTTAGTGGACATGGCAAGTTTCCACCTGTGCACCATTAATCCTGACATATATGTGCACAGGCTTTAGAGCAACATATGCTGCTATCTAGGGAATGTCTTTTTCAGTGAATGACTGACCCATATCAGCAAATCAATAACAAACCAAATTCTGCATGTATTTCAAATGCACTGAAATGTATTTATTTTTGTAATACCTTCAGGTAAAAATAACATAGTCTTAATTTTTTGACAGCTTTGCTCTTTATTTTACTGTGCATGTATACAGCTCAAGCATCAATAATAAAGTTTTCAGTTTCTAAGGTTATTTATAACAAACAAGGTTAAAAATAAATCAAATTAAAAACATTTGCATGTAAAATATTTTTGCTGAAATAATTTAACACACACTGCAAACAGAAGTCATAACAGATAGATACTGAACCTTTCCAACTAGTGACGCACAGATCTGATATGTGATATTCCTTTATTGTTGGGGCCTCTCTGTTTACTACAACAGTTGTCAGCACACAGAGCACAGGCTGAATTAATGCTGTGCTCATTTTACCTCTGAAGTTGAAGCTGGGAGTGATGCCACTGCTGTGGTAGCAGTAGTAAAAGCAAGAAATAGCAGGATTTATTTTGGTCTTTAGCAAGGTCGAACCATTCATCCATCGCCAGCAATAACACACAATACCTTGGTCGTTTTTCTGTGTACAGCTTGCTTAGCGAGTCACAAATACACAACATTTATAGCACAGATTCCCAGTTTTACTACTGTTGACGTGCACTGCCACCATCTTGGATTTTGAAGTCGGGGTTGGCGGGGCTTCTCCAACTTTCTGAGTGGAAAAATCCTACAACTGGAAGGCAGCATAACACAATATGAGGGAGCTATCAATTCAGCTGCACTGGCTCCCCATTAACTCCAGAGTTAATTTTAAATAAAACATACTTTTGGGCAAGTTTTTGTTTTTTAATGTTCATTTTGTTGTGACATTTATATTCAAAGGTGCTAAATAAACAAAAATGCTTCCCCATCGGCGTCTCTTGTGTTTGGTTTAACACTTGTTTTAAAGCCTTCGTTTCACTCATGGTAACACAAGTCAACTCAGTTATTTCAGATTTCCTGTTTCTTTTGAGCTCTACTCCAGCTGAGATACAAGTGTGTGACTCAACACATTCCTGTTGTGAGCAGGGCTATATTAGAAGCTAGCGTTATTGTAAAGGAAAACAGTAAACAGTAGTGATCCTCACACTCAACTTAAATAACCCTAGTGCAAATAATTATTATCTATTAAATTTTTTTAATTCATTTCTGTGTCCCAAGTTATTTCACTAATAAATACCAATTTAGTACATATATATATATATATATATATTAAACTCCAGCATCTTAATTTACAAAGTTCATAAAGCAACAATTAGGCTAAATGATGTTATCTTACATTATTCTTTCCATCAGACTGTGGATTACAGCTCAAAGTTGTCACAGGGCCTGTACTCAGTATTGGCAGTTACCCAAAGCCATTGTAATGGTGTAGTATAGGAACTGGAAAAAGCTGGATTGGAGCATCCTTATACCAAAAAGTCAAAAAAGGAATTCCATACTTGGGAACCATGTTGCAGAATGCAATCAATGACAACATCTTTTACTTACACCTCAGAAAACATCCATCTACCCATACAACTGCATGCAAAAATGCTTCATCTTATTTCTCCGAGAGCGAGTAGAATGGATCAAGCAATCCGGCTGCGATTTTCAGCACTGAAACAATAAACTCTACTCCAATCATCAACCTTGCGCCACCTCACTGGCTCATTTCTGCTACATCTCAAACTGAAGCCTCTGTTGTTTACATGCGCCCTCACATGCGTGCATAGTTTGTATGCAAATACGGCGACTGTCACAACAACAGGAGGGAAGTGATAGGATGCGTGCACCAAGATGTTTTCAAGCTTACTTTAAAGCTTGCAACTACAGACAAGGGAGAGAGGGTGCAGAAGAGAGCAAGGGGGAGAAAAAAAAAAAAAAAAAGAAAGAAAGAAAAAGAGGGCAATGTATTTCTGACACACACAGCGCCGTCGTTCTGTAGCGTCACTCGACTGAGAAGTGCAGGGCCGCCATTTTCTCAGTCCTGAACTAGAGCCAAAAAGGCTCTGATCTCCTGTCTGGATAACCAGTGCTCCTGCTTCAACAGCACACATGCTTTCCTCACAATAACACACACAGAACATCGTAACACGACACTGCATGCTCGACAGTGTACTGTCGCTTTAATATTTAAAAGTGCGCAAACGCAATCAGCCGAAACAACACAGGGATGGGAGGAAAAACAGAGAGCAAGAAGAAAGTAGAAGAGTGTGCAACACAGTAATGAAATACCTGTGGAGAGGTGCCTCCCGACCATCCTGTAAAGAGCTAGGTTGTGTGCAACGCAGCGACCATCCTTGTCTCAATATGTCTGCTCGGCTCGCCAAGCTTCTGAGGCTCATATCTGAAATGCTGCCAAGAAGTTGCACAGCTCTTGCACGGCATGAGACAACCCCCCCCCCCCCCATCCTCCTCCACCACCTCCCTTCCTTCCTCACCCCTCTTGCTCGGCCCCTCCCACTAACCCTGCTCTGACTGGGTCTTTCCTCTCCTATCTATTGCTTCTCTCCGGCTTTATTTATATCGCGCTCTATTCCTATCCTGATGGAGGATATTCTCCCTCTCTGGAAAAGCACCGAGACGCGGCCGACTCAGCGGGGAGGGGGAGGGGATGAGAGTGAGAGAAACAGAGGGGAGACTTTTATTATTCACTCTCAAGCCATGATGTAAAACAAAAAAGCAGGGCTCTTCTCTCCCGCCCATGCCCTCACATCTTTCAACCTTTCAAAACTGTCACTAAACATTTAGCTCCGTCTGCAATTAGTGCTGCCGCCCACGACGGAAAGCCTCTTGAATAGCGGCAGCAGGCGAAAGAGAGCGAGAGAAGCCCTTCAGAGCTGGAATGGCAATTTTCCTCACACATGAACAGACACAGGATAAGAATGCACAGGATGACAAATGTCGATTTTTGTCAAAATTTATGGCTGCAAGTCGGAAATGCAGTAATCAAAAACAGAGCTGTCACTTTGGGGAGATGGTTTCTGGACACATGAAATAAGCAAGGTTGAAGGGATCTGCTAATTTGTGTGTGATTTAGTCTGGTTCAAAACATGGTGCTGGAGTGACGCGCACAGAGACAACAGAGGAAGATACCCATGAGATAGAAGGCAGAGAGGGAAGAGGATAGGAAGAGCAGGGAGCAGCAGCTCCCTAGATCAAGGCTGCTATTGTTTACAAATGATCCCAGCACCCACACAACAAGACAATAAGTCAATGTTTAGTGGAGAACAGAGTCCCTTTATGGCTGAAGTTCAGCCCCCCTTCGGCTGTGAGGTCCTAATGCACGGTGAGGTCATGGCCACTCGCTCGCTTTGTGTGCTAACTTACACAAAGTACAGATGGTGCATCCAAGTAGAGGAAAAAACAAACAGCTTCCTGACAACAACTCGGATGCTTCGTTGTATATCTATTACTTTATCGTGCAGCAAACTGTAAAAGCAAAAGCTACAGTTTAAAAGAAAGCTAAAGCATTCGGATATCCAGTGGTGGGATCACTAAAATTTGAAATGTTCAAGTATTTAGTTTGTGATCCTTTAGCTTGGAAAGCTAGGTGGTCTGTGTGATTCAGGTCAAAAGCTGGTGGAGGATTGTTTGCTTTAAAAATTCTCTTTCAAAAAGCGGTTAACACACTTTGGGTCATTTTGCTGAATGCTCATTTTTCTTGATTGTAAAATGATGCGGTCTGATCTGGTACTGGACTGCCTGTGTGCCTTCTGTTCTCTGTCCTTCACTTTAACATTTGTACAACACACCTGACTAGAGGCGAGGGAAGCTCGAGTTTCCTTGCTGAAGTGGCCTTCTTTGTGCAAACAATGCTTTAACGTTTCCCTTTTCACCTTCCCAAGAAATGTACGGCATGCACAATTTGCTCAACTATGCCTTCTATTTTCTGTAAAGTACTCCTATGAACTTGACGGACGTTTGGTAATAGAAATCTGAATACTTTCACGGCCAATGTATTCTCAGAGGGTGTACTTGTGGAGGAAATGGAGATGAGGGTAGAACAAGGGAGGGATCCAGAGGAACGAAAACATAAAAGAAAGAAGTCAGAAAATGAAGGACAAAGATGGATGTTGAGAGATAGGAGGAGGAAATAATCTAGGAGGGCTATGTGGGCCTCAGCTGTACTGATCCTGGCTTAATGAAGTCCCTGAGGGGCACAGAGACTGGATGGTACAGAGCTGACAATGCATGCTGCCAGCCAGATGAATGAACTCTCTGATAAACACACAAACGTGCACCTCCCAGGAATCTGCTACCTCTGCCTATGATGGTCTCAAACGCCACACTGCGTTTGATTTGATGCATTGTAATCAGTGCAAAACATTACAGCAGCGGCAGCAGGGGTTCGTTTTATCAAACTTATTGATAGAATGGGTTTGATGCAGAAACATTGCAAAAACAATTGTTCTGCGTCATGCTATACTATTACCTGCCCACGTCTCAGTACTGCAAAACAAGACAACTAAAAAAAAAAAAAATGTCTTTCCTACTTTGATATTTCCTGTTCTACTTCTGCACAAAGCAACAAAAATAACACAAGAGGGACTCAAATTCGGCGAATTTGTGATGTAGAAACTGTTGGGAAGTTGAATTAACTAGTTTAATTTTTAATACAATGCAACCCACTTACTGACCTTAACTGGGGCAAGTTGTATCCAACATTTCATTGCTGATATTATGGAGCATCTTTGCTCTACAAATACTTTTAGGCACTTTTCAGCTCGGCTCACATGAGCTGATTTGATGTTTTTTTTTCCCCCCATGAGACAGAAAAATGTGTAAATGTGTTTGCAGTTTTGCACAAATTGTTAGAGAATTGTAATGATTTTTTAAAAATTACATATCAGCTAGAGATGATGGTTAATCAAAAACGCTATTAATAGGGTTGGTAGCCACTAATGTGACACATTTTTGTTATAAGCATTACAATTCCAGTTGATAGCACGCAGAAAATGGCCCTTTTGCACACCCACACCACAACAAGATGCAAGACAAAGCTATTTAGTCACTGCATGCTGTGTTTGGGATATTCTGCAATAATGGCAAGTTTTAGTGTTACAGATTTAAGATTTAGAGTCGAGGCAGGGTTAAACTGTATGGCAACAGTGACCCGGATATCCTGACAAGGCAAAGTGGAACAGGACACAATGCCAGCTGTCATCAACCACAGGCATAACCAGCAGATTTGTTGAAGGCAAATATAACACTCCTCAATAGATATTTGCAGCGCAGCAGTAGCAACAAAGCCAAAGTGGCACAGATAGCTTGCTAAATTCTCTGACAAACAAGGGTGAGATAAGGACAGGAGCTGTGCGTATATACATATGCAAAACCTGATTTAATGGATGCTTTCTTTGCAACTGCTTTGCCAATAATCTCAACATTATCTCAAGGGGAAAAGAATGGCAGAAGGACAATCTGTGCCTTTTAAAAAGTACACAGCAAAGACATCTGGCCATCATGTTTGGCTGTCAGTATCCTCTTTCTCCTCCCTCTCTAAAGGATAAACCAGGTCAAGGTCTTTCTTCAACATGCCAGTCTTAAAATAGCTTGGTGTCATGCCTTCTCTACATGAAAGGGCCTCGGGATATGAATTGTTGCAAAGCAAAAAAAACAAAACAGCAACATCAGGGAGAGAGTGATAATAATGGGAAGACTCACAGTTACACATATAATATAGTATGTGGAGCCTGACTAATCACGGATACTTTACATTCTTTACTTACAGTATGTGTGAGCATGTGTTTTGGCGTGGCAGAGGTTGAGGAAAAGAACAACCAGCACACCAGACAAAGTCAGAAGAGCAGGGACACAGTGTAAGAAAGACAAGATAGAAGAAAATAAAATTTTAAAAAAAAATCAGCGAGAGCTGATGTTTAATCACATCACAAGATGTCCCAGTCCTCTTTGAGGGGATTCCCAAGGCTCTTTTACAGCATCATCAGCAGACTTAAAGAGCACATCAAGTCTAGCAAGCATGTACTCACTCTCTCTCTGCTACACCAGACAAGCCATTAGCACATTAGCTGCACTGTCCTTTCACTTGACAAAGACGGCTCATACCACAATGTTATGCCATTTTTGTCTTAATGCAGCTTATGGGCATAAAAAACCTGATCATGTTTTAAGGGCTTTTCCCACAGAGCATTACACAAATACAAAAAGGGGGTAGCTATAAATTTTAGCACTTTCAACCATGCAGTCATAACAGTTCACCTAAACAAGTCAAGTCAAAGGGAGGCCAGGATTTCCCTATGTAATATCCTCACATATCCCTGATAGAGACAGCCGTTTAATCCAGAGAATAGCTAATAATCTTTATGACATACAATCTTAACTCTTGCCCTGAGCCTGGACTATTAAACACACCAGCTGTTTACTGTTATGAGTCAAGTTGAGCAGGGACATTCAAGTTATGACTGTTTACGTTAACATACATTCGCATGTATACACAGTGGTGCACACAGAATTACCTTTACTGCTCGTCAAAAGGCCTCATGTGGGCAGGTAATGAAATACAGTGTAAAATGAGATGGAAACATGATAAAACTAGAAGAGCAAAAGGGAACTCAGTGAAACTCGACTGAAGTTAACTAAAGAGACATATGACGAATCACAAGGGGAGATGGCGCAGAGTCATGCTTGTGCAAAACTGTCCATTTGAGCTGCCTTTAGTGTTGTGAGGTCGTTCTGTCTGTCATAATGTAATCAGTCCGTTTAAAGACGCAGAGAGAGCAAAAGCAGAGCCGAACCAGCCTGCCAGAGAGGGGCGGGGAGAAACAGCAGCTTTTACCGTAAGCCATGAGTCACTTCAGCCCACAGAACTGGATGCCTGCCATGCTAGTTCTCTCCTTCTTTCTTTTATTCCTTCTCACTCGGTCTTTCTATCTATGCCAGGTCAGGCCCACTGAGGCAGCCAGCTAGCTTGCTAGCTAGTGCAGTGTTGCTCCGCCTACAAAAGCAGGAAATACTGAAGGGATGGTCAGGAAAGCTCAAGAAAGAGTAGGAGGAAGATGATAATGGAGGAGGTGGTGGAGGTGGAGGCGGAGACAGAGACGTGGACAGGATAAACATCTTATCACCATGGAGATAAGGCTGCACTCAAACAGCAGACGACACATTTATGAGAAAGTTTGTGCTGCTCCTCAGGCATTGAAAAGTGTCCAGTGCCCCTAAAGTGTCACCAAAGAGCACCTTTTTAGGAAATAACCGTTCCCTGCCGCCACTTAAAAACACATAAGAACCTGATTTACTGCCAAACATAAAACCACAGGAAGGAGAGTACACAGACACACAAAGATAGCCAGCTGTGTTTACTCGCCATCCTTTACCCCAGTATTCCTACATCCACATCCCTAATTCCCAGACAGGCTGAATGAAAATAAACAATAGCCAGCGGCACCTGTGCATTTGCACAGCCTTGCAGGTACACTGCATGATTACAAGCACAGTGCCTTACAAAAACAGGAGTGGATACAGCCATTGCTTTTTAAGAATGCCAGAACTCTTTGGCACAGCTGAGATAAGTCAAACAGATATTAGTAGAGATCTTTGAAGAACCAACACTGTTGTTGTTCTGGCATGACATACTTTTTGACTAAGTAGCTGTAGCCAGCCAAAGTTATTATTGGAGTAGTGTTCTACATGTTGCAACTAAAACTGCAGACTTGACAGTGACTGATGGGATACACTCAAATTTGCTCGAGTACAGACTGAACCAAGAGTTTACATCCTGCAGCAATGAGTACCTGCACTCTCTAATTGTATTAAGTAACGTCAACTTTATTTTGTCTTGTTTGATTAAATTTTAGTGATGCAGACAGTGAGAGCAAGAAAGTGTTGTCCATGCAGAAGCCTGATTAAAATGTGTAGCATCTTACTATAATACACAATCTGTATGTGTGTTTGTTTCCTTGTCCATTTACTCCTCTTACAAGACCAGGATGAGGGGACACACAGGTACATTTTAGGTCCCTGAAGGTTTTTAACTATATCAAGTCTTGTGACCATGTCATGTTGCCAAGCAACAACCTAGCAACAGGGCTAAAATCAACTGTTTTTAACATTTGTGCACCTATAAAAAGCATCATCCAATTTTATTTCACGATATCTAATTTGTATCCACAAAACATGTATTATATATGACATGTTATGATGCCATCAGGTTACCTGGCAACCACCTAGCAATGTGCTAAAATGAAGAAGCATTGCTGCTCCCACAACACATTATAAAAGCAGCGTATCATTTTTATCCCATCACAAGCAGGTCAAACAATATTATAGGAAGTGCATCATCTATATGTATAACATAATGTAACTCCACTGAATTTCACTCCTCATTCTCAATTTATATCCACTTCATGTGGATAAGCTGAATATATCATCAGTAAAACAAGTAATTCCAAATAACCTCTTACGATTTATGTAATTAAACATCACAAGATTTTTTTTAGAAAACATTAAATGTACTTATTCAAACCAACAGACCTGTGGGCAAGCTGGCTGCAGTGGAAGAGGAGCAGGAAAGAGAGGAGTGTATGGCTACTGTTGCTGCTGCAGGTTCACTAGTGGTGGGACGTCCCGTGGTGATGAGAGGCAGCGTCCCCAAGGGAAGAGGCTGGCCCCGCTTTAACAGCTGCTTGTGCTCCTGCTGACGAAAGCGTGGGGGCACCTCTCTGGGCGGGTAGCGCTGCTGGAGCGGAGTCTGGGACTGCTGTGCTGTCTGCGGCTGACCTCCGGAGGGGATGCGCTTGCCATTTCCACTGCTTGGGGGTACAGATGGGATGGCACTGGGGTTGACGGGGGGAAGAGGAGGGCTGGGGTTGAGCTTGGTAGAGTCTGGCACTGATGAAATGGGTGGGGATAAGTAACAACAAGAAAACAGAAATGCAGGGATGAGGAAGGGTAAAGCAGAGCTGTTGAGCACACACTAGTACTAAAATACTATATGATTAGTTGCAAATGGACTGGTCCATATTCCAAATAAATAAATAAAATCACTCGCTAGAGACCGTTTATATGACTTATATCTGACACATAACACATTTAAAGAAAACTAAAAGGAACTGCTGAATACTGCCCTCTTCCTCTATAAATTACTGTCAGTAATTCATTTTAAATGTTTTCTGTAAAGCTACTGTGGTTAAGCATTTCCTTCACTGACTCTTTTCAAAGCCCTGGATACTTTTGGAAGATTTCTATGAAGTTAAATTCAGAAAGGCTAAAGGAGCAGAAATCTATAAATGCACAAGATTTACTCAAGGCAGTGGTCAGTCCAAACAGATGGTTGTTCTTTGGAGAACCACAGGACTGTAATAACCTCGGGGTGGCACTATAAAAGAAAAAATGATGACTTTAGAGATGGCCAAGACACCCAACTCCCTCACAGCCTGTCATGGTGCCGGTTCACAGATTATATGTGTTGAAGAGGTCAAGTACCAGAAAATGGACTTAGACCTGCCTGCTACATTATTGTGGGCTATTGTCTCCATCAGGACGGTGCTGTAAAGAGCGCTGAGCACCATCAACATAAGCTGTTCATGGTTTGTGGCAGGTTATGGCCCCTGAAATGATCACCTCTCAGCGCTCTACAAAAGCCGTTAGTTATTAACTGCTTGCACGGCTGCTGAAGCAAAGTGCTCTTATCCAACTAGCTTTAGTTACCCTTAGCAACAGAGTGCGAGGCTCTCTCTGCTCTGACCAGCCATTTCTCATGGTCGAAGCCCTGCAGGGTTTCACATGAGCAGCGAAGCCTAAGAACTGCACATAATTTAAAAAACCTCCAATAACATTTATTCATGCATTCGTATTTTTATTTTTTTTTTCAATTGAGGGACATTAGAAGTTGGGAACAAAACATTGGTATATCATCACTATAAAACTGGTGTGTTACAAAAGAAAATTAAACTCCAATAGTCACTCTCTTACTCCCCAGAGGAAAATATCTAGCCTCTCTGCAGCTTAAATGCATCATCATATCTACAATCTTGGTGTCAACTGTTGCATGCAGCTACCAGGCTAATGTGTACTTGAGACGTTTTATTGGGGATTCGTGAGAGCATCTACTATGTATTTAAAAAAAAAAAAAAATGCAACCACTGTGAAGCCTCCAGTTTAGTTTTACGCTGTCACAATCTTCATTTCCAAGAGACAGAAGAGTGAAGGGCCAAGTTAAGGCTAGCAAGCTTAATCCATATGCTGGATGGGTGCAACGCATATATGATGCTCGCCAATTAGTGAGAAGTAACAGACTAACAAATTACCAGAATTTCACAAAACTGGAGTGCAAACTCACTGGATTGGTTGCATCTTATAGAGAGTCGTGTTACCCGTGAAATCATTTGATTAAAATGCTGCAAAAACCCCCAGCACTGCAAACATGGTCAAGAAGTGACTTGAACTACTGGTAAAGGGTCTAAGACTACAATCAACTACAGCTCCAGATATCGTCACGCCTGTCAAAGAGGCGATTTGCTCTCATCTTTAAGCGTTCATAAAACACAAATTAGTTAAAATATTTATTCCCATTATAGATTTTATAAAGGGAGAAATTATCTACAGTGACCAAAACTGTGTTTTTACCACATGCAGGTTTTAGTACTTTTGGGGTAAGTGAAGGTGTAAAGCTAATAATGGGTGATGCATCCCTTGTTTGTTCATCACTACCTAATCACACCTCTCTAAAATGTATACACTGAAATAAGAGTTGTTGCTATAAAAAACACGGCTGCTATAACCGACAAGATCCACTTGTCAAACATCAGAGCCGTGAAGTCCAAAACACCCCCAGGATGCTAATTTACAGTCGCTGAATTTGGAAATAGGCGGTCGGAAGCCACCACTAAATCAAACATGTTGGTCAGCTTGGGGTCACGGAGCTGCTCCAGAATGAGATGGATCATGAGACACAAAGCGCACTGGATAATCTCCTCAGCACATTTTATTACATAATAAAATAAGCTGGTAAACTAGAATGCAAACAGGATGCAAAAAAAAAAAAAAAAAGTGCTTAAGAGCTACACATACTGTACAAGAGCAGACCCCCAAACACCAGCTGACTGGACATAATGTGCACTGAGCCACAATGGCATTTGAGCTCTTGCTGCGAGGGAAGGGGGGGGTCTTTAAAAACCACCAGCCAGAAGAAAAAGAAAATCTTTGTGCTGCAGCCTAACTGTATTATAAAGAGCGGGGCCTTGCGATTGGCTGACAAAATGAGTGTGTGCAAGGCAGCAGTGAATAACTTGCACACATGCGGCTAGTCCGGCATCACACACAAAAACAAAGAGTTATGTAATGCTGAGGCCCACACAGAGGGGAGAGGGCGAGATGGTGTCGTGGAAGCACACTCAGCCTTGTAAATACTCAGACATGTTCGCTCACACGTCACAAATGGCAACATTTTTCTGTGCACGTTTGTGTGTGTGTGTGTGTGTGTGTGTGTGTGTGTGTGTGTGTCAGTCAGTCAGTCATAGTATGATCCAGTTTCACCCAAATCTGTCTGAGTATCTCCCTCTCCCTGCAGCTCAGCAATGTTGCGGGGGGGGGAGACGACGACGACACACGCTATAGTGTTGGAGCTCGCCTCTCATCAGATCTCTCTGCATCTGCTTCATTTCCTCTTCATTCTTTATCCCTCCCCACCTTCCTGTGCTCCCCTCTCCCTTTCTCCTTCACTCCCAGTGATCTACCATTATCCTCTTGTCATTATTACTGTATTAAAGGCGGCAGATGGACACGATAATTCCTGCCCAATTCTACCCGCTGAGTTTAAGAGGTGATTTCCTCTTAAAAAAAAACTGAAGACTGTTGTAGGTTATGCCACAATGTGCAATCGTAGTTATGAACATGAGCATTACACAGTTGGGACTCCATGATGTGACGTAGATTCTTCTGGAAGCTGAAGAGGGGGGAGAGCTGGCTGCCCTTTTAGCCAATCAGAGGGAAGAAACAAGGAGGGGACAGGGGAGGGACAGGGGAGGGAGGGAGGGAGAGCGAGCGAACGAGAGAATCGACATTCGGGAGGAAGGGAAGGAGGCAGGGAGCGAGGATAAGTGATGAAGAGTGTAGTGTGTGTAAGAAAGTCTCCACCCCCTCGTGCACTCCTCTGTTAGCTCGAGACTCACTGCCTGAAATCAACTTGGGTCCAAATCCGCTTACAACTGGATCACCATTTGCCGGTGCTGCTTTGGTTTCTTCAGATTGCATGAGCGACACAAGTCCTCCAAATTCAGTTATCCTGATAAACTGATGATTTAATGTAAAAATATCCTTTTATTCTCAATTAAAATTCAGAGACTGATCAAGGCAGGGCTTAATAAATGTTTCTGGCAGGTGTGGTGTACAGTGCTTGTATCTCAGGCAGTACTTAGCAGCGAAACAGTGAAATAGAGTAAGAAGAGACGAGACCGACTCATGCTGACAGCCTGTTTGCAATAACAGAGTCCTCAGCTGTGCCACTGCACAGGAGAATTCCCACTTCATCAAAGATGCACATCAAGCCTTGGCCTTGGGGCTGTGTGTGCTTCATGCAGAGGAAGCCATCCCATTTTCTATTTTAAAAGGGGGTCTTAATTTCCTCAGAAACAATGATAGTATGCTTGCCTGGCTGTTTAAGAGCTAGAGGTTGTGGGCTGCCTGGTTAGGATTGTCTGGGGATATATTAAAAGAGTTGGAAGAAGGTGGAGGAGAAAGAGAGTGAAAAGCATTGGCAATCTCTCTGAGTGGAAGGAAAAAAAAAAAGGTCTGACCTTGCAGACAAAGGATACTTCTGTGCAGGTGCTTGGATAGCAATGTGCAGAAGAACTGAAGACTAGCGAATGCAAGTACTCATCACAAGGTAAGTTAGTTTTAAAACTGTCCTAACAACAATACGTGATGAATGAATGTTTTCAAATGATGTTCCTCTGAGTCGCAAATCAATTTTCAAAAACATAATTAATATATTAACAGTACTGTGCAGCCTGTACAATATTTACAAGTATATATTAAATACTATCAGTATTCTCCTCCCCTATATGTACAATAATAGCATGCTAATAATCATTCTCACTGCTCTGTTCCTTCATTGAAGTGGTTCGTCTCACTCTTGGACAGAGTACATACTGAAATGCAAGCCTTCTATAACTGAGCCTTTAATCCCACAAGTTAGGCCATGAATGGAGCTTTATAAACTAGCTAAAGAAAATCTCGCTGTTGTAAACAGGATTGCTGTTTGCTTATTGTCCAGTATGTTACATGTGTTCAATCTAACAGCCAGGCCTTCTTGTGAATAAGAGTGAAATCCTGTGATGCCTTTGCATCATTTGCCTCCAAACTGTCACAGCACACCACTTTAACGGAACAGAAATAGAAGAAAACACACATGCTGCCTATTTCTAGAAAATAGTAGCAGAAAGAGTGAATCGTGAGGGAGGAACGGCGGCATGTCTTTGAGGCTCTCCGTCTCATTTTTCCTGTGGGCTTTAAAATGTGAGCAGCGAGCCTCACAAGAGAGAAGATTAAAGGGTTTAATTAGAAGTGAATAAATACGACACGGTAGTTAAGAGGGAAACCCGTCACTGCATTACATTCCACACAGAGAAAAATGCTGTTTAAAAAAAAAAAATAATAATAATAATAATAATAAGATTTTAAAAAAATATTTATTATCTGACAGCACAGTGCAGAGAACGCAAGGTTGTGATGGTCAAAGCGTTAATCAAACGGTAACTATGGGTCTGAATATATAATCTCAGGATCGACATTCACTTCCAGCTCTTAAGTGTTTCTCTCCAGACCTACTCTCCACCTGCAGAAGAGCTCCACAGGTTGAAGTAGGGGGGATCTCAGAAGACAAAACAGCTCTTGTGCCAGCAGCTGCAGGCAGCCCAGATTCCAGAGTGTTATGATTTACAGGAACCGAAGTGTGAAAGACAGTGGAACGTCCTGTCCTCCTGACCTGGGCAGCCCCTGCTGAGTCCGAAAAATGGTTCAGTCTCACATAACAGCGTCAAACTGAAACTGCAACAAAGAAATGCCACTTGGCACTTATGTTACAAGTATCTGTTTCGCCACATTCAGGGGCTGAAAATGCTTAATTTGTCAAACACATTCTAGACATTTTTGTTTGCCACAGACTTGACCTTTGCAACTTCTCCAATAAAGCTTCCCTTCAGATTGCAGCTCACTAACCAACTAGTCCGGCCTTTAATTCCACATCCACGTTTTGACAGGCTAAACTCAGCGTGTGGGTATATTTCAAGAAAAGACACACACATACACAAAAAAAGATCACGCGTGAATTATATAGCACACAAGTGTTTTATCAAAGACCCTTTCACATCTGAGTGTTGCTAATTAAATTGTACCGTAATGTCAAAAACCCAAGCCCATCTGTCAGTTGTCATAAATATAATGGCTCAAGTGACAATATGCAATGACAACAGGCTCATATGCACAATTTATGGTGTAAATGCAGCTGAACACAGCTGTTACTTGTGTTGTTCCTTAAAGTGCAGCTTATCATTACCAGTACTGCATTCATTTAAGCTGTGCTGCTCGGGATAAGACATGCAGTGGTATAAATTTCCCCCCTGATCGCACCACAATTTATGGCTCTCTAGCACAAAGCGCTGGGCGTAATTAAGCGAATGTGAAACGGCAAATTAATCTGTTATGAAATTACTGCCACGACACTACTTTGTAATAATGTTATCTTTTATTGCACTATGTAAATGTGCGCCTTGATGTGCATGCATGTTGTCCCCAGTCTCTGATAGGGACAAAAATGCACAGCATGGATAGGCACACAATAGCTCATTAACCCCTAGAAATGAACTCTAGAGTAGCTTGTTGATGGTGGATGTGCACAATGCTTATTACTAATAGACTCATCTATTATTTTTCTTTTTAGGGTGCGTCGCTGACACCATGAGTGCGGCCCAGCACACACTGTGATAAAGGTCTCTGTGATACTCACATCACAGCGTTGCTGCCATGCTTCATGGCTTCCCCACACCATTAAAGCTGTTTGAGAATCTTTAGTTTAAAAAAATAAATAAAAAATGCCACATGCCAGTAGATACATCCTACACATGTTACACGTGTATGTTTTAGGCTGGTTCCCTGGGGTTATGCAAAATTAATCAATCATACAGTAGGACTTTAAATACTGTAAAATAGAGCGATAGATATAGAGACAGACAGATATAGATCTCTCTCTCATATCTTTTCTCTATATATCTATGTGATGCCTTCTTGAAAGTATAAAAATAGTGATTTCTGTGACTGATATTAGATACTGAAATGGTGTGGATATGCTAAAATACCTGGCATCGTAAAGTAGCTGTGATATAAAACCATATGCGTAACGGTGGATTTGCACAGACACAGAGCATATATATGCTGTTTGTGTTTGCAGGTCACATTAGGAGACTGTAAGAGTGAGAGCGTGTGTGTCATAAAAATGAGCCAGTAGAAATATCCTACAAAGGGGCCCCTCAGCTGTGCCGGCAAACAGGAAACGGGAGTGCATTCTCACAGTTTCACATAGCTCTGCCCGTTTTTGTGTGTTCTCAAACATGGTTTTCCTGCACTCTCCCAAATCAACCAGAGGCACCAGCCACCTCTCTACATTTCACACAAATAAAAACCACAACAATTTCTTCCATCTCTGTTCCTTACAGCCCACCTTTTTCTCTCCTTCCTCCTTCTCTGGTCCCAGGGCGGGCCTCAGTGCTAGACCAGACAGGAGGTGGTGTAGTGTTACTATGGCGCTTGGGGTCTTCCTGGAAATCTCCTGTGTATGAATGCCTGTTTATTCAGCCTCCGCACTAGCCCTGCTCTCCTAATTAGCTCCCACTGTACCTTACACTAGTATCAGACACAATCTGCCTCTTTTAGTTGATTAGTCAATTAAGATTCATGGTGTCTTTCAGAAAAAAAGACAACTGTTTCAGCCCTTTTTCACGATCTTTTCCAGTCATTAATAGATAATAACTGCAGTGCCTCGTTAACTGCCACAGTAATATTGAGGTAAAGACAATCTATAATCTGTGTGATCTTCTTCAGAAATGATCAACATGAGCACAGTGCAACAGAATATGTAAAAGGTGCTAAAAAGTCAAGTGTGATAATAGAAAAGCCTGTTATAAATGGTGATTTTTAGATCTGGTACTTAATAGGGGTTAAGATAAAGAGTTGAAGTGTCAAACAAATACTATGAAAAGAAACGGCATGTTATATGTGCTAACACTCACTAATAACTATTCTCTTTCTACCCTTCAGGCCATCCTGTCAGCATCTTTGAGCAGTTCTAATCAGATTTCCCGCTGCCTATCCCTCATGACACATTAAGTCCCTCTCCCATCTGCTTGCTCATGCCGACATGAAGATCTGCTGCCAGGCTAACTGACTGTCCACCACATCCTACCTGCTTCCCTCTGATTGTTAAAACCACTGGCTTGGGGAGACAGTGAAGAGAGTGGGTCTGTAGCTGCCACAAAGCAGGAGTTAAAACCTGCAAGCTAAGTGCAGTCTTCACTACAAAACTACATTTCTAGGCATTTTTATTCAGATGGTTTATTTGTTGGGTTTTTTTTTCTCCTTCAGATTTTCTTCCTCTCCTCTACCCTCTGAGGTAAGCCTGAGGACCCCTATGTGGAGGCTTTGAGAGGAGATGGACCATTCTTATGCTTCTTATTAGGTTGTAGGTAGTAGGCTCAGGTAGTACAGCAGAGCTGGTGGCCAGTAATGCTTTCAGTTGCAATATATTTTTCAACTTTAAAAGCAAATCCTTCATAATCAACAGCATAGCAATGAGCTGAGAATCAACTGACGCCTAGTGGCAAAAAGGCAGAACTGCATATACTGTGTGGTTCCCCTTCTGACAACAATGTAACACCCTCACACAGTCAGTGTCCTTCCTGCTATCACAAGATATCACACAGACTCGCAGCAAAGGTCTACACTGACAACTCCAGTATTAAAACATGCATAACAGACGCTCCTTTTATTCTGTGGTAAAGAAATCAAATGAGTCTTTCTTTGATGTTGTGCATCAATTGTACAAAATACAAGCAGGAACAACTCACCTTTGGTAATCTGCTCTGTGGCCTGAAAAAACAAACAAACAAGTTAACAACAGATCAAACTTAAAATGATAAGATAAACATGTAATGCATTCCATGTAAGATCCAGAAAACAGTATGCGGTTTTGCATGAAATAATTTTTAACATTTTTGCTCATGATCCACACAACAGTAATGAAGCAAACTAGTCAGGGGCAATGCTAAGGGACAGGTAGTGCTCGTGTATTTAAACACTAAATTGATTAACGCTCGACACATTTAAGAGCTCCAAACAAGATTTAGTTTGCCGTGGTTTGACTGCTGGTACTCGCCTCATTGCAAGACGGTGGAGTTAAGTCCACCTGACAGATGAGGACCTGATTATTGCTGTGTTATTTAATTGAATAGTGTAAACTGTATTATTTATTAAGTTAATGAGGGAAAACTAGCCTGTAGCTTGTACTTTTTCCAGCACTAGCAAAAAAAAAAAAAAAAAGCTTAAGCACAAGCACAACAGATCGCTAGAAGAGGACTTAAGGTTAGGGGATATGAATATATAAATGTGCTGACATAGGAGCTCTATACACCAAAAACACTTATAATGTAGAGCTGTGCCTGGCCTTGTACTACATAGCATACTAGCATCTAAAATACTGCAAATGCCAACAAGCTTGTTCTTTTCACCATAGAATAATCTGTAATTATTTATGATTGCTTTAGTCTATAAAATGTAGGCATTTTATCCTAAAATTATAATTAGAACTAACAAAAAATATTTTCTGTGTAACCAAAACAAGCAGCACAACAGGTCAAATGTTGCTTGAGCCCTCGTAATGGAGACTACAGACAAAGAGGAGTCCCTGCATTAAACACAAAGTTAACTGGAAACTGGTTCAAAATAAAACATTAATAATTATAAAATCACTCCAATCCCTACCCAAAATCCAGCTGACTGCCAGTAACTGCTGCAATTAGCTGGAGTTTACAGTATCTTATCATATGATAAAGAACAGGAAGGAACAATTACAGCAACATGATAAAAGCATGTGGGTTTCAAAAACACTCTGCAAGCCTACCTTTTTTTGAGCAGCCTCTTTCTTTTTCTTCTCGTCTTGTTTTTTCTTTTTCTTATCTTCCATCAAATGGTTCTCTTCTCGTATTTTTGCTTCTTTTCACAGCTTAAATAAAAAGAGAGATGGAGAGAGATTGACAAGGTTTTACCCCAAGAACCAGTCAAAGAGAGGAGTACTTTGGCTCAGCAGAGTGAACACAGATGAAAGTGATTTCTTGACATTTTCTTTTCAGCTGAATGGTTCATTTTATCAGTCTTCAAACTGAAATCAGTGTGTCAGTAGCTGCGTTTGTAACACGTGACGATATGTGGACTAGTAACACACTAAAATCACTGTCAGCTGAGGTGAATAGTTTTGATTATCGTCAACTCCAAAATCCAAATTCAATCAACATCTGTTCAGGATCTTCCAGAACAACCCCAAACCAATCAGGGTTAACTGCAACCCACAGCACTCAAAATGATCCACTGCCAAAGTTCTAATAGTACCTACTCAGCCCAACCTGGTTTCAGTTGTTTCCTAATACAATTGTGAATGGGGTCATTACAGCAATGTGGCTGAAAGATGTGACGTCATTTGGATAGAAAAACAAAACAAAACAAAAAACCACAAAAAAAATAAAAAATAAAAAATAAAAATATGGTGGATGTCAAGGTTATAGTATACCTGCTTCTCAGTTTATGGCTTTTTCTCAGACTCGGGGACATTTCTCATATACTCGGGTTTGAAAAACTGAAGTTTTGATTTTCATGAAGCCACTCTCATGACTCATTGAGTGACGCCACTAACTAGCCAATTGGTGGCGTGCAGTCTGTTAACGTCACAGAACCCCAGCTGAGTAGGTACTAAACAACCACCTGGTACCAAGTACTCCAACCTAATGTAAAAACCCTAAAAACCAAAAGTCTTGTCATTTAGCTTCAGCTGACTAAATGTCATAAGATTATGACAGAATAAATCTAAAGTTCATTCACTTGACTTAAGAGTAAAAGTTTGTTGTGATTTTATAGGTAAGAGTTACTCGGCACGTTTACAGATTGATATCAAGAGAAATAAAACAAAAGCAAAATGTGTCCATATGTCCACTCTTCTCTTCTTTCTCGCAGTTTTATGAGAAAGAGAGCATGGGAGCTGGCTGCCACCCTGTTTATTGGGATAGATCAAATTTCCCTTCTAATCTTACTGCACAAAAAGATTGAAAGTGATCCAATCAGAAGCAAACTCATCCCGCCTTTCTAAACAATTTAATTTGTTAATTTGTAACTCTGATTTGATCTAGTCTCTCCAGAACACTTCCATCTTGTTTTTGTTCATCACTGTTTTTGTACTCGTGCATTCATTTTTATTTAGTCATTGTCTTGCTTCTGTTAAGAGAAAGAAAAAAAAAAAAAAAAGGCTGACAAAAACTATCACAGAAATTATTGGTCAATGAAATTAAGACTGGACCCATGTCCATGGCACTTGTTTTGGTGGTAAACATGAGGCAGGTGCTTGTGAGTGACTCGTCCACAATCCACAGACGTAAGACTGAGTTTATTTCACATTCCACTTTTAAGCAGCATATTTCTTTAAGTGTGCAATAGGGCTGCCACGATTAGTCGACTAGTCACGATTACGTCGACTATCAAAATCGTCGACGACTGATTTAATAGTCGACGCGTCGTTTGAAGCTTTGTAAGATCACAAAAGACGCAGGAATA
>NW_005187460.1:1363672-1383396 GCF_000239375.1 Pundamilia nyererei
CTGTATGTTTTACGTCCAATGGATGATGATCTGATTAGTCGAATAATCGCAAAAATAATCGGTGACTAGTCGACTATCAAAATAATCGTTTGTGGCAGCCCTAGTGTGCAAAGATGTGTGCATACGTTTTTCAGTTGTCTTTAGGTTTTTTTCTGGAAGCTATTAGGAAGGCATTGTGGGTTTAGCATGTTGGTGCTCTTAAGTTGAGCCTGCCGCTCTTTAGTCTACACACTCTACAAGACCAACAGATTCTAACACAAATAATGTGTTCGCACTACATCGAAACAAAAATCTCAAAACCTCGGGTTGTACCCTGCACTTTTAGTTTACGGTCTTGAGGATTTAAATGTCGACAACTCAAGCTGAAAACCATCTGCCAATGGCCTATTGTTTCACACTAGTTCGATGGCCTTTTCAAAGCATGAGTGAAACAGGATGGAAATGTGCACTGATTTCATTTCAACCTTCCTGATTCCTTAGGTCCCCAGCAACACACCCGGCAAGTGTCAAGTTCATCAGATAAACGGCTGGTATGAAAAAGCAAAGATGACACTGACACACAGACATACACACAGAGATTCTTCATTTCTTATGAGCTACAAAAGCATCCAGCATCTATATCCAGCCTACACTAAGAAATGAATAAATAAATTACAGCTAGAAACAGTGTTTTAAAAAAAGGACATAGTAAAAATAAATTAGCCTGGAAAAAAATAAAAATAAAATCATATATACATTTGAAAGTCAAGTTGCTTGAACCACAAATGTGAAACTGCACATAAAACCTTCAGCTTTTTTTCCCCCTGCCAAGCCTAAGCTGCTGCAGGCGACAGCGATATGAGCCACTGCCTGGCAACAAGCGCTCCCGGAGGCCCGAGGTGAGCAGTCAGGTGGAGATAGAATGCGCCCTGAAGTGCTGACAGTGCTGACATTAGTCTGGTTGTAGAAGTTCAACAATAGGACTTCAAAAAAAAAAAAAAAAGAAAGAACAGAAAAAAGAAAGATGAGCTTGGGCAAGTAACACATAAGTTTCCAATTAAGCAGCTAAGTGAGGATTTTAAAGCATGTCTTTAAACCATGGGTTCAAGAGTACTTCGTAACTATATAAATGACTTGCTTATTGCCTTTACTGAATGTTTTTTTTCCTTAACCTCTATGTCACAAAAAAAGTACCAAAACATAGAAAAACAACAACCACAGTGCTGGAGATTATACCTAGGTATGTAATTGTGAAACACAGGTTTTCTGAGCTCTCTTTCAAATATTGTTTGACAACAAAACTTTCTTCCCTTTCTTAACAGAGAGAAGAGAACTGCTGTCTCATCTCACTTCAGAGATCTGCATTATTTTTTTTAAACCACAGCAGCCACAAGTGAAATAGAAGGAGCTGCTGTGAACATTTTTTATATTTAAAGAGAGAAAAAAAGACAGTACATTTGTCTTGTCAACAGCAGCCTTCAAAAACATCCTGCGATTAGGTAACGGCACACTTTGATGAGCTAAACCTCAATATCATGCAATTTTTATAAACTCAATTGCCAACAACTTCAATAATATCACTCAATCAGTTCAACACATGCCCTTAGCTGACTCTGAGGCAGGCAGGCTGTGTCCAAAGAGCAGCAACAAGAAGGCCCCGTATTATAAACTGTAGCTCAGATTGTGAGCCTGACCAAACCATGCAAACACAGAGCTCCCATAAACTTGGTTATTAATTCATAACTGTAATCACGTAATTTTTTTCTCTAACTGGCTGATACGGAACCTGCTGAGTGCAGCTGCCGAGCTAAATTTAGCAGGTGCTGCTTGTTTCAAAGGCATCAGTGGGACTTGTGTCACGTAGGATCATGGGAGAAGGGAGATGCTCCAGTTAATGTGAGCTGGTGTCAGCCACCAACCCACTTGAGGAGCAGAGCGAAGCGTCAAAATAAAGTAAGTAAGAAACATTTGGTCCCTAAGCAGGATGAAGGATGTCTCCCTCAATGAGAGCTGTCGCTTAGCATCTTGGGCTACGTCCACACTAATAGTTTTCTCTCCGTTTTGGCCTCCCGTCCACACTGAGACGGCGTTTTCCCCGAAGGAAAATGCAGCATTTTCGACTTGTGCGTCGCAGTTTGGACAGCAAAAACAGAGACTTTCTAAAACGATGATACGTGTTAGTCATATGGTGCAGTCATGTGACCAATTAAACTAAGATAGCAGAGGGCATTATACAGCAGTTGTTTTGTTTTGTTTGCTCTCAATTTTGACAGCCCTATTAAAGATGAATATCAGTTTGTACATGCTTCAGATAGCTATGATGCAAAATTCAGAGTTGATTCTCACTATAGGTGTGAATGTGAACATGAATGGTTGTCTCTGGGTGTCAGCTCTGTGACAGACCTGTAACTGGTCTAGGGTGACCTGCGACTTTAATGTGCGCTAAATAATATTTGTATTTGATTTAGGGCTGCACGATTTTGCATAAAATGAGAATCACGATTTTTTGCCTTAGAATTGAGATCACGATTCTCTCACGATTTTCTTTTCCAGTATAAATATTTATTGCACTTATTAACTGCACATCAACTTCGCAACAGTTGAGACTGAACATAAAAACAACAAATGTCTCACGTTTTGTTGTTGCTGCAAAATGTACTGCTTGAAATTCCGTCTCCACCGTTGCTCGACACTGCGTGTATAGAGCAGGTAGTGCAACAATAGAAAAATAGTTGCGGGACGGCACTGTGTAGCGTTTGTCTAGGGTGTTGATCATTTTCCTAAATCCCTCGTTTTGCACAGTGTTGATGGGAGCCATATCTTTGGTCAGGTGATAAGTAATAGCCTCCGCAATTTCTTAGTGCCTGCGGGAGTTCGACGGGTATAGGGAAGCGCTGTATAAGGTTCCAGTTATTGATGTTTGGGTGGTTGACCGGGACGGATTTTCTCCTGTCACTTTCTCGTCATCCCTGACGTGCTCTCCGTTGTTTTTTCCCTGCTAATTTTAGCATCACACGGCACAGCTTCTGTATCACGTGGTATAAGGCTCCGCCCTTGTCATTTGTTGAGCAGGAAGGGTGAGCGCTTGTTTTCATGCAGATTACGTCCCGGATCAAAATGCGGTACAATCACCGTCGTCCTTTTTTTTTTTTTTTTTTTTTTAAATCGTTGTCATTTGGAAATGAGATCGCACATAAGTATGAATCGAGATCGCGATTTTCTAACGATTAATCGTGCAGCCCTAATTTAATTCACTGCTGAATTTGTAAGTTTGCTCACTTACAAAGATATGAATGGTCTGTAATTTTGAAAACATATCCTCCAAGGGTTACAAAGTCGTAAGATGTTTCTTGTAGTTGGTCACCATGTTTGCACATATCTCCAGGGGGATTTTGAACCACTCCTCTTTATTGTAACTCCTCAAGTCCTTTATCTTTCTTGATTTTGCTAATGTTACTATGACCAAACAACTCTTTCTCCTCATCTCTGCAAGTACATAAATTCTTTGTGTAGATGTATGCACTTTGACTACGAGAGCTATCTGGAGATCCGGGGATGAAATATGGAGCATCTTGAAAACTTCTCTCTCTAATCTATTTCCATGCTGCAGCAGCTGATCCTGAACAAATTGGGAACTGCCTCAAATCTTTGAAACTTGATTTTCTTTACATTTTTTTTTACCCCACTTACTTTCAAGATCTTTAAAAAAAAAAAAAGAAAGAAAGAAAGAAAGAAAAAAAAAAATCACAGGTATCCACAAACTTATTCCCCATGATGACCCCTGAACCTGGTAAATCAATAACAAAAACAACAGCAATATTAAGCAATGAGATCAACAGATCCTAGAAGCCAATTCAGGTTGCACTTGTCACTGCTTAAAGAGACTGCAATCACTCACCTAATCTGAAACAGCTGATCCTAATTTTAGGGATTTGAAGGTGTAAAACTAGTCTGTGTATATCAACTTATTTCAATGTGACTTGTCAAATATTTCTTCATTACTGTTCATTTGAATGAAGAAAATGAACAGTGATTTTAAGTCTCTGTTAGTGTATAGCACCTTTCTTAATAGGCACTGATTCAATGAAGATCTTGATCAAATAAATCACAAAAAAAGCAGTCTTAATGGGATGTACTTTTAACAAATGTGCAACACGAATATGCTATGAATCTGTAGTGGCAAAGCACTGCTCATGATAAGGACACCGTTCAATAAGCTCAGCTCTGTTGTGGAATTACACCCTCCTGTCAGAACAACAGGATTAGAGCTTGGTGTCCCTCTTAAAACCAGACACACACTCAGACACAAAAAAGGCAACACACACTGCACATAGACCAAGGGCAGTCTAACAAAAGCAGGTGTAAAACTGGTTGAAAATGTGGAGTGGAGATGGAGAGGAAACTCAATAGATGAACTGTCAAAACTGCACACGCTGCTGCCGTGGATGTGTAAATGCCTCACTGCCCCTCACTGTACCACTAAAGAGGAGGGGGGTGCTACAAACGATGAGGCAGGCTTGTGCGTTGTGTGTGAGAGTTGGGGGAAGGGGTGCTAGACGGCAGTCACTGGGCACAGAGCCAGGAATGCCATCGCTGCAAGCCAAACAAGAGAACGGCGAGCACTCGGGAGAAGGCTTGCTAACAACCGCAGCAGCAGCAGCCGCAGCCGCAGCAGCAGCCGCCACAGCTATGGCAGCGCGTGTAGCGCCCTCTGCTCGCCTGCACGCCGGGCGACGCAGCTTTTCAAGCCTGCTGATCAGTCACCGCACTCAGCAGGTTTTCAAATGCAAAAACCTCAAGCGCATTGGAAAGAAAAGAGAGAAAGAAAAGGAGCAACTTTTTGTCAGTAATACGCTCAGATTGTGTGAAGGTTTAAAATCTGCTGGGTAAGCACTTACAACGTCTTTGTGCTCTGCAAAGAGGATTGCACTCTGTAAACTACTTGAAGCTATTCTCAGTGTAGCCATGTTAATGCTTTCTGACCCGGACTAATGACGGGGGAAAAGAGAAACTTGTGCTGCACTCCTGGTGCTATGTAGAGGCCCTAAAATAACTTGTATGGACAAACTCCAAAAGCACACAGCGTCAGCTGCTCCAAAAGTAAAGGGAACACGTTCACAGGGTTAGGGTGCATGTTGACAATTTCTTTTCTTTTTTTCCCCCAACAGATCAAAGAAAATCCTCAACAAATGCTTAATTAAAATGCAATCATGCAGCTCTGTCACAGTTTTTTCACATTGTTTCAGATTTTTATTTCTGAAAGGGGCAATTAGGAAAACACTTTCATGCAGTATTTGTCCAGAAAAAAAACAAAACAGCTACTACTTCAAAAGAAAAAAAAGAAAAAAAAAGAAAAAAAAAAAGAACAAATGAACGAAATAGAATAAGAGGTTGTTTCTTACTGAAAATGATAGAAATAACAGAACCAAGATATGATAATAATTTCCTCTGGGATACATTTCTTAAGAAATACTTGAACTCAAGCAAACCAAATATGTGGGGGGCTTTTTGGGTTTTTTTTTTAAAGGGGAGATAAAATTACTCAAAAACATCTTGCAAGACAAAAGTAGAGTTTTGTGTGTGAAATCAATTAACTGCCTTCATAAGAAATCAAGCTCATCATTTCCACTGAAGACTCCAAGCGAGCATCTGATCGCTGACACAGAAAACAAGCCGCCAAACCAAATGACATAATCTGGCAAAAGCAACCCCTCATCCCTCCAGTCCAGCTCTAAGCAAAATAACCCGTGAAGACTTCTGAACTGAAAGTGAGGCTGTGACCTAAGCTGTATAGTAATCACAGCATTTAGTAGTCTGTTTTTGTTATCAAGCCCCCCTTTGGCGCCTCTATGTGAATACTAACTGCCTCTTTCAGGAGGACTGGGTGCTGACCGGGGGCCCCAAACCTGGCAGGGACAGAAAAGACCTCCAGCCCGCTTCTCTTAACCCTTTGCCAGGTCCAAACACACACACACAAATTAAGGACTCCAACACATTAGTAAAACAAGCGGACCTCAAAGCTTGCATCAATCTGCCCTCTACATGCATCGGGGTACTGGTATCCCCAGCATCAGCCGCACACACTGTCTTCTAATGGAGAGTGTGTGTGTCCCTACAGGATGTCAAGCTGCAGGAAAAAGCCAGGTACAGATAACTGGTGCATCTTAAGGGTTACACTGGTCTCTGATGGGAAACAAAGAACTGAGAAGAGATTTCCAACACATATACTGTATAAATTATTGAGCAGTCTGGGAGCAATTTCAACCACAGCGCCGGGGTTATAATCAAAGCATTGAAAGGGGGAGAGTTTTTGCATCTAAAAGTAGGCAGAAAGTGAGGACCAGCAGTTACCAACTATTTTTTTAAAAAGCCGAGCGGATGAGGATGCATGAGGTGCAAGCAGCAGTCCTAGTAAATGAAACAGAGAGCGGCCGTACAAGGGCATGAGTACAATAGGTAAAACCCTGGTGGCTAATGCGTTTAAACCCAGTCAGGTGATGCAAGCTAGATCCAGCCACCTCTCTGTGCAGCACCGAGGATATTTCGGCTTTAATGCTCGTGTCAACTCTCTTGCACGGCAGCGCAACAACAAGCGTCCCACCAATGTCTGCCAAGCTGCTACACATACGACAACTCGACAAGCGACAACACAGGGCGCCCTTGAATCACCGCAGCTGTGCAGCCACGATGTTTTAATGACGAGCTAGCTCAAGTTAGGAACATACTATGAAGAAAACCTCCGTGCTAACCTCAGCGACCGCGCTAGAAGTTAAAATAAGCTCCAGTGTGCACTCGACAAATGCGATATATACAAAGGGGGGGGGGGGGGGGTTAAGCAGCACTCACGAAGAAGACAGCACTGATGTCAAAGTGGGCTGAGCTGAAAATATTTTGATTCCCAGCTGCCATGTTTGCTATCGAAACTCGCCACATTTCCCCCCCAACAAGAAACAAAAACGCGACAAGGCACATCTCCGTCGCGGTAAACCTCACGGACTCGGTGATAAATCCTACCGTGAAGCGTTCAGTCGGTTCTCAGCAGCGGCGGAGCCTCTGCAGCCATTTTGTAGTAACTGACCGGAGCAGGAGCTCGAGACGGTTGAATCGGTGGTAACGGGGAAGGGGGGCGGAGCTCCACCTTGCCATGTGATCTTCAACAACAAAACAAACTGGTCCCACTTCACATCGCTCCGCCCAGGCGTTTCCATGACAACTGCAGCTCCTCCATCACTCCCCTCTCTGTGCTGCTAATACGCTTCAGCTCGCAGCCGTGCGTGGACTCGCCTCCCTTCACCTCCCCCACCTCTCCTACCTCCCCTTTTCCTCACGGTATACGGTGTAGATTCAACGAAGAAAGTACGCACATATAAAAGTCAGTAAGCTCCGTGTAAAACGTGAACTGTTGGGGGGGAGGGATAATAAGAAACATAACAGCGTTTCAGCAGCGCTGGCACCTGCGCTGTGTTTTAACGCCAACAGAGGGCACAGTTTGTTTTACAAACCAGATAGCCTCGTCATAGTCGTAATATACATTCGCACTATGAAGCGGTGAGAGTTTTATTTATTTATATATTTTAATCTTTCTGCTGTTAAAACCAGTTCAGCAGGGAAACGTAACAGAACATGCAGTACAAATGATATAGGAATGGATGTGTCCAGTTTAAGCAACCAAAGAGAGAAACACTGTGCATCACAGCATTTATCTGAGAGCTTTAAGATTTAAGCTTGTAATAGGTTTGTGAAAATATGCAAAATCTCTTTATGAATTATGTTTTTTTATGTGCATTTCAGGTTTGTTTTTCGTTAGTAAGTTTCCAGAGAAGATGGGTGTATTCATCAAGGGTCATAAGAAGGTCATAAGAAGAGTTAAGATAACATTGTTATAGAGGCATGTAGACATCTCTGTCCGAATAAACATGTGCACTAAATGCAGTCATGCATTCCTTTCCTATGGAAGCTTTTCCCCACTGGAAAAAAAGCCATCCATAACTTGAAATTTGGGGTTGCTATCTCAAACTTTTAACACAATAACTTAGAATTTTAAGCCATTTTCTCAATTTTGAGTTATTTTCTCAAAAGTTTGAATCTGTAAGTTGAAAAGTTGAGATATCTAACTTGAAATTTTGACTTGATGGCAATTTATTTGTTTTGTTTTTTTGTGTGTTTGTTTGTTTCTTTGGTGCTCAGGAATCAATCTTCCATATTTTCTGCCCTATCTTAGTCTTATCTCAGTTAGGTATAATCTTTTTTTCACACTTAATACAATAACTTTGGTACTTAACAACCTGTAATGATGAGAAAATTGACCTTGCAAGACACTCAATGAGATAAACAGCATGTTGTAAAGGGAGGTTTTAATCTGTGTAGACTGTGCAGACTGACAGTACCCGTTTTTAAGAAATAATTATAAGATTAATAATAATAATTGTTTCAAGTCAATACTGATTGACGCAGTTAAAATAAAGTGATTAAACTACAATGTGCAGTTACATGAGATGTTTTTATTTACTCTATTTCTAAAATTACAGCATGATTTGCTTTCCTCTTTGGGATAAATTTAGCAGCACTGAAAATGTGCGTTTCATTTTTAGGGAAATAAAACAATTGTGGTTTAATTTGGCTACATGAAAACATCAAAATATTAAGTAAGGCTTTGATTAAATATATAGTTGTAAGGTGTAAATCAGGAGAACTTGGAAAGTTTATTATAGACATTATTTTTGAGGTGAATGACAGTGATGATTGATAATACAAATGCACTAGAATATAGATCTAGCATGTTTATGTTGCCAATTTTGAATGTTTTTCTAATACACAGCCAGGATTTTGGTCATTTAGTGTGAGAAATTCCCCGTGCGCGTGACTCAAAGGAAATCTTATGTTTTCCATCAAACTGAAGAGAAACAAATATGACTGGAGTGCCTTCTGAGTCAATTCGTCTCCACTCAGTGAGTCAGTTCTGGGCCTGAATAAATGCCCTCCTATCTCACTGGCAGCCACAAAAGACCACTCCGCTTGAGTATCTGTGGCATCTGAAAAGAGTCTGAAAACATCAAATGGAGAACGCCCACATGAACTAACCATAATTCTGACTACAAAGCAGGTTGATCGCCACCGTGTGCTCACAATTACAGCACCATCTGTACTTGCTGTCAGAGCCATATAGATTACAGTGTCACCCACATCTGGATAATCGCAGAAAAATGCATTACAGTGACGGTGGCAAAACACAATTAGTCAGTCTACAAGATGATCGAGTGCAAGGGGAGTATGTGGAGAGGGAGACACTAATCACACGCCATAGTGATGAATCTTCTGTGTGTCATGGCAGTAGATAATAATCCATCGCCTGAATCCTTTTCCGAGTTTGTGCGTAGTGTGTGTGTGTGTGTGTGTGTGTGTGTGTGTGAGCATGTATGCATGTGAAGAGGGGAGATCTCCTTGAACAGCTGCCACAAAAAAAAAGTTTATGCTCCCTGTGGGAAGATATTCTCACCAATTATTACATTTAAAATGACTGAACGATTTCTCTAACAGCATACTGTGACCCTGCTTTTATGCCATGCTTGTTCCTCGTACTACTTCCTAAATTTCAGCACAGTGCCATGAAGTCGACATCTGCGATTTGTTATGAAATGTCTTAACCACTAAAGTATTGTAGATCATAGATTCATGCAATCCCTTTAGTTGCTTACTAAACCAATGCAAATTAAGATGGCGGCCGTAAACACGATGGCTACTAAAAGCGAGCATGTCATCATTGCCTTTTTGAACATGTTAGTTTAAAGTAGCATCTAAGTAGATTTGCAGAACTGCTAGCATAACTGCAGAATCAGCAGGAGTGCTAATAATTAATCAGGAATGGTCAGAAAGGGGCGGAAACCTTAAGCATTGCTCAGGGCAGTGGTTCCAAAAGTGTACATGGATGGAGGTTATGAAAAATAAGAAGTAAAAAAAAATACTTTGGTGCACCTTTGAGCAGAATTCATGCCTCATCCTTTATTAATTGGTAATAATTGCTAAAAAGTTATGGGAAATTGGGGGTAAGCTTTTTTTTTCAGTTTCTACAGTGAGGCAGGCTGCAAAGTCACTTTACTCTGACATTTGAATACTTCAAGCATGAACCAGTATAAACTTGGCATATCTCAGCGTGGCGTGCAGTGTGTCCTAAAAGAAATGTGAGTGAACTGGACAAGCAAAGGAAAAAAGAAGGAGTGACACACCACTAAATTTCTATACTAGATAAAGAGTATCTTAAAATCATATCCTTAAGAAATACAACAAATTTGCAAGTTTTGGTTCAAACTGTTGTCAGTATCTGTCATCAGGAGGTCAGGAGAGAGGTTCAACAGTGTGTGTATACAGCCATCTACGAAACACAGTGGAGGCTCTACCATGGTTTGGGGCTGTATTTAACCCAGTGGTATTGAGTATCTTGTCAAAACTGATGGAAGAATGAATGCAGAAAAGTACAGTCATATTGTGATCCATCATGGAATGCATCTGATTGGCAGCATGACAATGGACGATGACCCCAAACACACTGCCAATGCAGTAAAATCATACTTGGATAGAAACACACAGTCCTGCATTATGAGCTCATGTACCACTGCCTGTTTTCAGCTTAGCTTGTTTTTGTCATGTCATTTTGAGTTTTGTATTCCACCTAAAATCTCCTATGATTTCATTCTCAGTTTTAGATTATCATTATTGTTTATTGTTAACTCCCCGAATCTTAGTTTTCCTGCTCACCTGTGCTGTTGTTGTCTAATCTCCTTTTCTGTGTTGGGGGTTCATTTGTTTTTGATACTTCCTGTTTTACTTTGGTATCTTCTGTCTCTTGTGTCTTGTTTTCCAGTTTTGTGTCCCCTGTCTCATCATCTTGTATTACTTTCAGCTGTGTCTTGTTTCCCTGGTGTTTCCCATATCCCTGATTACCTCATGTATCCATTTAAAGCCTCAGTTTCCCATAGCTCTTTGTCAGATTGTAGTGTTGCCTACTAATGTATTTCCCCTGCTGTTTGTTACTTTGGATTCGTTTTCAGACTTCTCATTGTTGCATTTTACATTTGGGTCCATGCCCACACCTATCCCTAACAAAATAGAGTTTGTACAATGATTTTCAAGTTCATTGTACAAACTCAGTTTTTGCCTAATGTAAAGTATTTCTATTTATTTTTGCCCGTTTCCCATTTCCCTACTCAAAATATTTTTACACAGTACTATATGTGCTGTTATGCAATTAGCAGAATACAAAGAAAAGAAAAACAACAAATGCATCTCAGTATGTTGTGATCCATACAAGAGAATCTGACCTTGCTGTCTCTGCATTAACAGCACTGATCAATACACACAGACAGGCAGTGTGTATGTGAGAAATTCAATTATCACCTCGGCCAGCTGAGATGGCCTGTCTGGGTGCGACTGAAGTTCAATGGTTAGACTGTTACCAGCCTGCCCCTGTGGGAAAGGCGGAGGGGTCAATCAAGGTGTCATTTTAAACTATGGGAAGAAGCGGGACTTTGAGACCTCCAGGGAGCAGGGGTTAGAGGTTTTACTTGAATTAAAAACACAACCTAAGATGTAGTCACATACAGATGGGTCGGTGTGCTGTCGTAAAAGCCTTATTCATGTATTTGCATGTTAGCACAGCAACTTCTAAACAACTGCACATTTCATGCACAACAATATTACATGTTTTCTTCACGATTGTGTAAGACAGCCATTTGTTTTTTATGTTTTTATTCTGTGCTTCTCCCCAGTGCTTTCTGCATCCAATAAAGGAGAATTAGATGACTCTAATGAAGGGATATTTTCTCAGAATTTATTTTGTACATTATCATTAGAAAAATACCGCAAACGCAGCTTGAACCAAAGCTTGTTCAGACAAGCATGGCAAATCAGTTTGTTGACAGAATGAAGGTCTCTCTTTAAGAGTCGCTGTCGTTTTAACACTTCTGTCACTGATGCTTGTGTCCCAAATAAGAAAAGGCTGCGACTAATTTACGGGGGGTATCTCTATACTGCATTTCATAGACTGTAATTGAACGAGAGACAAGTGATTGTGCTATGCAGCTAATCAGATGTGTGCTGTGTGGGTGGGCATTAACCCCCCGTACAGACTGTATTCCTTTTGCAGCTCGGCGTTAATCAGATTTATGGCGTGCGTAAACATAATTGTGTGTCTTTATGGATTCAAATGATTCAGCTGAACAATTAATCTCTGGTAAACATTAATTTGCTTTCTCAGTGCTGTTTGTCTTTGCTGTCTTTCTTCTAACCCCCCCCCCAACGTGGCAGTTTCTGCATTCACTCGAGCCCACGAATATGGCGCGCAGGCTCTCTGTCTCGCATTGGGGAAAGATGGAGGGGGAGGAGAAGATGGCACAGCGATATGCTATGAAAGCTTGTCAGTTCGTCATCCTTCAAAGTCAGTGCGTCCCATTGCTGCCTTCACCTGCCAAGGTCACTCTGCTGATGTTTCAGGTGGTGGTGGTGGGGGCGGAGAGACTCACAAAGACCATTACCCCACCAACAAAGCTATGATTACTTCTATTTTCATTTGAGATGAGATTAAAGTCCTTGGGAGGTGGGGGTATCAATCTGTTGTAACTTAATGAGTCTTCTTTAGTGAGCAAACAGACGCTCGGGCCAACAGTGGCCACGGTCGATATCTGTCCGCCACTCATGATTGTATGCACAGAAAAGAGAGACTACAGGCTTAGAGAGGGAGGAAAGGAGAAGGGAAGGGACAACCAGTCTTGTTTTTAAAGCTGTCATATCGTAAACTAACTTCCAATTAACAAAAGTATTACACGAAACAATGATGTAAACACATTATCCATTACTTCAGTTTCTGCTTTATTACTACTGGGACCACGAAAGTGTTTAGTTTGGTGGATTAATACTGTACACACGCGCACGCATCATCTCCTCTTCTCCCCGCAGCATCCACACGTCAGAGTGATGAATGTCTCCTTCCTGCGAGTGACCTCCAAGGTCAGCAGTAGCGGTGGGGGGGTAAAATGCGGCCCATTTCCCTCCCGGCAGCAACAGCAAGGTAACAGCTCAGGCATAATTCACCATCGCTTGGCCGCTGCTCTAATCGCAAATGTAATCAAACTGGCTGGGACTCTGCAGGCTCTGCTGAGCTAGGCTGGACTGCGCCCGGGTGGGGTGGGCTGAGCTGAAAAAACAGGGAGGGATGTTTTTGAAGCTGGAGCACGCTCTCTGTAGTCTTCTGATGGAACAAAGAGTATGCATGCCGGTGTAAGGTGCACACAGAGCCGTAACACCTGTCCCATTATTGACGCAGGCAGCACGCTGATCGACCACAAGCAGCGGGAACATATCAGAGCACTGCAAAGCAAAACACGTGCCACACTTGTGCCACCTCTGCCTGTAAATGAAACACAAGCATGCCATCGTGCACAGAGCCAGCGATAGTGGCCTAATGAATACAGGCAGCTTTGCAGTCGGTAGCATCCCCTCACTGGAGATATATTATCTAGGCCACAGCATCAATCTTCCTGTCAGCAGCCACTGCAGCCGCTATCTGTGCCTCGCCATCATAAACACATATATTATTCATGAATTAGCATTATTGTCCACTTAATTATTCATCAGGTCTTAATTATCCGGCAGATAATCTATTCCAGGTCGTGGGAAATTAGATAAGGAAAGATAACGTTGTTGCTAGGCTCTAACCATCTTTAGTGCGAGTGTGGAGAGCTTTCCACTCGAGTGGTTTTTATGATGGGTGCATTAAACGAGTTTTGGGAGCATTATTGGTAAAATTGGGGGGAAAAGAGGGGATAAAGCAGGAGAGTCAGTGAGGTGAAATAGTCTGAGATGTATTTAGATTGATGGGGCAATAAGAAGTAGTTTTTAAAAAGGATGATGTATTGCAATTAGCACCCTGAGGAGTGCGTGATAATGAGACCATTAATTTCAAAGATCTCCTGTCACCTATTGTTGAGACTATAAACGGAGTGTACAGAGGGAGCCTAAAAAATTTACCTCTCTTTGTACTGCTGTAATCAAAACCTCATCGCTTCTTCATGTGCTTCCCCTTTCAAAGTCAACGCTGCTGTCCACCAGCTCTGGCCATGTTCTCACTCCTGTCACCTCATCTACCCTCCTCCTGCAGACGCCTACCTTACCCTCTCCTTCCCTCCTTGTTTTCTAGTCAAAGCACACACACACCACAGAAGACGATGAATCATTCATAGGAGCACATAATGCCCTCAGCCCTCTCGCCAGAGACAGAGAGAGAGGGGAGGGCAGACAGAAAGACAGTGGGAGAAGAGGATTATGAGAGTGAAGCTGGAAATGAAATGGGTTAAGATGTAAGACAATACAGTGTGCGATAGATTAAGCAGATGGATTAGATTAAAAGCATGTTATTGGGAGGCCGGTTAAGACATTTGACAATTTAATAAGCTCTGACTGACTGATATGGATGATTTTCATAGGGTGTATAAGACAGTTTTTCTTTCATGTATTTTTAATCATATCTGGACTAAAGCACTTTTCCTTTTCTACTTAATTGACGTGTCTGTCTGCTTATGTAGCTACAGTGTTCATGAACAGAGTAAGTATGAAGTCGTTTGATCACAGAGCTGCAGCACTTTGTAAGTCAAAGAGGGACCACATTGAATAAAGACAGTAAAACAAAAAAGATGTGCAGGGGAATAATGATGTTATCCCCTGCTGAAAATTTGCTCACTTACAAAGAAATGAAGAGTCTCTAACCTTTATAGTAGTTTCATTCTAATGAAGAGACAGAATAACAAACAAAATTATAGAAAAATGTGTGTTACATAAAGTATTAAATTGATTTTCATGCCATTGAGTGGAATAGCTATTTGATCTCAAAGCAAAACATGACTTGCGGTAAGATGTTTCTTGTAGTTGGTCACCAGGCTTGCAGATCTCAGGAGGGATTTTGGCCCACTCCTCTTTACATAAACTCTCTAAATTCTTAAGGTTTCTTGGCTGCTGTTTGGCAGCTTGAATCTTCAGTTCCCTCCACTGAGGTCTGGAGACTGGCTAAACCCCTCCATGACCTTACTGTGCTTCTTCTTTAGCCACTCCTTTGTTGTGTTGGTGGTGTCTCATGGATCACTGCAATGATGAAATAACTATTTACAACCCATCTTCAGTATTCTGGTTAAGGGAAGGAGGTTACGGAGGAAGGAACTACTAATTAGTCAAACATGCTGAGCCAGCTGTTTTCATATGAAATATATGAATAAATCATTTTGTTCAAGGCATTTAGAAAATGTTCAGAACACCGCACTTCTAAAAAGATAAAACACTTTATTTAATGTAAATTTTATTTAAAAAAGACCAACTAATGTTCAAAACCAGGAAGGTGTTTTTAAAAGTTCATATTAATGAAATATATTTATTAAATGTAGTTTTAAAGTAATAGAAGCATTCTTCTTTAAATATCCTTGAGATTTATCTGTAGCTTGAGTGGTATCCATATCTGGCAAGGTATGTTTGATATGAGGTCCAGGAGTTGACATTGTATGTCTCTGTTTATCCATGACTTATTTATTATTTATTTATATCGTTTCATAATAAGTAAGCACTGTGAAAAAGTCTTGAGCCACATCTTATTTCTTTGTGGTTTAATGAGAAAATGAGAAAAAGGTGCTGCGATTCATTGAAACTTCTGCAAACATACTTGGAAATACGGTATATAAGGCAAAAAGAGAGTTTGTAGGATTCTCACAGTCACAATGTGAGCTCTGTTAGGTGAGCTGATCCCATACTAGTTCAATAATGTTGATGTCCAGGGCTCTGGGGAGGCCAATCCATGACTGATAGTGTTCAACTGTGTGTTTTTCTGTTTTTCTGTCACTTTTTCTGACAGTGTGTTTTGGATTACTGTCGAGCTAAAAAATGAAGCTATTGCCGATCAAATGCTTTCCAGATGGTTTTGCGCAGTGGATCAAAATCTGATGGTACTTTTCTGCATTCATAATTCCACCAATTTCAACCAGATCCCCAAAACCACTGGCCGAAATCCAGGTCCCAAACCAAATACTCAAACCAGATTTTCAGTCCATTTCTTGTGAAATTTGGCATACCCCAGCCTTTTCTCCCTGTTTCTTTTCCTTAAAAATTGCTTCCTGACAACCACACTTCCACTGAGACCATTTCTGATGAGGCTTCAGTGAACAGCGGATGAATCATCTGAAGGGCCAGTTGCATCTCTCAGATCCTGCGACAGATCTGAATTTTTCCTATTTCATAGGGACATGACTTTAAAATAATATTCATGTGCTGTAAATACTTATTTAGGCCCGTCATTTCATCTTTTGTCTGCCATTTGTCCAGTTTCTTCGAATATTTTGAGGAAAAACTGCACAACTTGCTGAGATATGACAAGTTTTCAGCTAATAGGTCTTTGGGAATCCCCATGTCGGTGCAAAAGTTTGATGGTTCTGAAAAAGGTCGAAATCTGCTGGCTTATAAGCCTTATAAGACCTTAACTCTGGTCAGCAAGTCTCTCGATCACACATGAATCACTAGTAATGCATTCATTGTTCCCTGTGGCTGTGTGGTGCAAGAGCTGAGTGAAACAACACACAAGTATGTACTGACAGAATGACCACAGACACACATGCTCACAGGGAGGTCTTTGTTTTGTTTTCAGGGGAACTCTGACAATATAAGCAGCAGTTAGAAACTCGAGCCAGACAGGGAGGATTGGATAAAAGATTTTTTAAGTCAACCTTCGTTCATCAGCTCTGTGCGGACTTTCCACTTCTCCGCTATGAAAACCAGAACATCTAAAAAAAAAAAGAATCCAACAGAAAAATGCCAAAAACTGCTGTTCCTAAAGTGGCCACTTGAGGCTGGTTTAAAAAGGGAGTCAATCCTCGGTTTAAAATGTGTGCTTTTGGTGCAGACATAATCATGCTTACTATAGCTAATTTTCCTCTTTGTAATTATTGTTTGGTTATCATTTAGTCTGTACTGAGGCTTTAGTTATGCAGTTTATGAGACAGGCTTGATTTGAGAGAAAGCTAAATACTCTGGTTAATACCTTATGTGGTCACTAGAGGTCACCTTTTTCTGTTTTGATTATGTAATGTAAAGGTATTTAAGGTAGACGCACTTAATCGGCGTCAGGTGTGTCATTAAGAAGGCAAACAGTTTGTGACCGTTGCGCTGTTATGCTAAGTCGATACAGAATAAAGACCAAAAAAAGGACAAGATACATACTGCTGGATTTATTGGACTGTTAACTTAATTCATGCATACCAGTGACATCGCGTCACCCCCTGTTAACGACCACCTCAGTGGCTTCAAGCGTAGGCTTAGCCTCTACAACTCAGTTTCTCCTCTACACCTCACCCCACCTCCCTTACCCCTGTTTAATAAACAGTAAAAAAAAAAAAAAAAGAAATAGCACGAATGCTTTATCAATTCAGCAGCTGCCGAAGTGTTTGTTGGAAAGAAAACCCCTTTGGGTCATGATACTGTAAGATATCCTTACAAATCACTGAATATGCACACATGAAAGCACAAAATGATGTAAAAATTAAAAAACACTATATGAGGTATGTCAGTTATCGCTGTACAAAACACTCAATTATGGTTGTGCCACAGCAGGAAAACAAATACGCTCGCAATCAGCCCCATATGTATATCATATGAGGCATTCATATTAAAGTACTGCATGACATTGGCTGCTAGGGAAATCCAGTAGCTTGCGTGGCAGGCAGAACCTGATGAGTGCTGGAAAGTACCAAAGAGTTACAAGGGTAGAGCAAAGTATGTGCCATTGATGGCAGTGACAAATAGCTTTTCTTTTGGAGCACCCTGAAGCCATCTCAGTCATGGCTTTTTGCATGCCGTCCATTATATTCCCACTGATACAAAATTTAACAGCTTTTTTGTTTAGTTTTTTATGGTTGCTCATCGTGTTGCTGCAGAGAAATGTGTGCCCTGTTAAATCATATCTCATGGAGAGCGACCGAAAAGTGAAACCCACAGTAACAAATTACGCCATTAAGCCACAAAAGGCCACAAGATGACAAACCTCGCAGATATCAGAAGGAACAGGCGCTGTTCTGCTGTTCCATTATCCTCTCACCTCTCCAACCTATGCGGGAGCTTATTTTTCCATCTCAAGGAGCCCGAGTGTTTGTCTGATAATGCACCGACTCACCGAGAGCTCAATCCTTCCTCTCCTGCTTTCCCTTCTCTTACGTGCAAATGCATTTGATGTCTTCATTGGAAGTCTGGGGGTACAGTGTGTGTGTTTTGTATGTGCACATCAGTGCCACTGTTATCTTGGTAGTACCTCTTCAGCTCCTAATTGCCGCGCTAAAACAGGGGCCGTGGGGACAGACGCTCTAAACCCTCACCCCATCTTCACTCTTTCAAATAGAAGTGGGAAAGAAAAAGAGAGAGAGAGGTGGAGACACTGAAGTAAGGAGGGAGAATGAAGGTACTGATGCAAGGTGTAAGAGGCAGAAGTAACGAGCCTCATGTGGGAAAATCCAAGAGAAGAAAAATGTGAGAGGACAGAGAAGAAGATTGATATTGAAATATGCACAAAAAAGAAAATCTGTGAGACATGTAAGTAATGGAAGTAATTATTGCCCCAATGCTTTTACGATGATTAACGTCATCGTAAAAGCGCGTGCATGCCATCAATTTAAACACACGTTTTCATATCAGCCTGGGGGAAAATTTGAAATCCACTCGACTAGTTATCTGGGTATGCTACGTACGTGGTATCATCGCATAAACAGGATAAAAAAGAAGTCACCTGAAGGATGACTTTTACTCCAAGCAAAAGAGGTTAATATAAAATTCTACCAAGAATAAACTGCCTGCACACTCAAAGATGCTTGTGTACTTCCTTGCAACAAACCATACAGCTTTAATGATATTTGGTGGATTAGCACTGCTGGAAATCTGAGTAAAGTAGATGCGTCCAGGTGTTGAAACTAGTGTTAGAATAATTGGCTTACAAACAGAGGACTAAATAGGTTTTAGTTTTTATTAAAGTGTCTGAGTATTCACCTCATTAAATGGGCAGTAAAATTATTATTAAAAAAAAAAAAAAGTCCCCTGTGCTCTTTTGTAGGCTTTTTCGAAGCAGGCAGCTGGCTAGACGCCTTGGCCCAAGGGGAGCAGCTAACTCACTCAGCTAAGGCCCCCACCGCTGGTTGCCATAGAAATAACGGGAAGAAAATACAGAACCTGCCAAATGGAAACTGTCAATTACTGTAGATATGTAGATACAGGCCGGGAGTGTGGGGTAGACATCTTCTGAGCACAGCACGCATTCCTATCTGTCTCTACCCACTGTCTCTCTCTCTCACACACACACACACACGGACACACACACACACACACGCACTCAGACACAAACGTGCCTCTCCCTCTTCATTTCTCCCTTTTACGTAGCAGTGATAAGGTGCTTAGTCCAACTGTGAGGGGTTTGGGTGGAGTGCGGGGTGTCTGGGGCAGCACTGAGGAGTCAACTCCCCTCTGTAATCCACATATTGATCCTTTTACTCGGCTTGAGTCACAATCAATACAGGCAATAAAACCAGACGTAGCAGCCTCTCTGGGGAACTGTGGCACACCCTCAGACAAGCTGTCCATGTGTACAAACACACACACACAAACATATCTCATGACAGCATAGTGTGTGTGTGTGTGTGTGTGTGTGTGTGTGTGTGTGTGTGTGTGTGTGTGTGTGTGTGTGT
>NW_005187460.1:1383416-1395796 GCF_000239375.1 Pundamilia nyererei
GTGTGTGTGTGTGTGTGTGTGTGTGTGTGTGTGTGTGTGTGTGTGTGTCATCACAAGTCAGTCCGCTGGACAGCTCTTGGTTGCTGTCATGCGAGGTTTCCCTCTCGAGACACTGTGAACATTTAACATGACAAAACAGTTGCTGTGCTGCATAAGTGATCAGACAGAGCTGCTGAGGCTCCAACCAGAGAGAAGCTGCAGCACAGCACACACTACCATCAGTCATGAACACACGCCTTGTGCATAAATGCACAGTTGCAAAAAACTGCAGATGCAGATTTATACTAAATGAGTGTCACGCAGTGTATTGATTTGTATAGACACACGCACAGTGAGATACACTGCCACCTGCAGGTGTGCCAGTGACAGGGGAAACCCAACTGAGGACCACATGCACTCACCACCCCCTTATTTTTGTCTGCAGAACTGCCTTAATTCATCACAGTACAGATTCTTCAGAGCTTTGGTCTATATTGACATTACATTACAGAACCAACAGCAGCCTGAAACATCGATGCAAGGCAGGATGGAGCCATGCTTTCACGATGTTTATGACAACTTTTGATTCTACCGTCTAAACGTAGCAGAAGACATCAAGACTCATCAGCTGCAGCCCATCCGCTTCAAGGTTTGGTGTGTTTTACATACAGAGATGCTCGTCTGCATACCTTGGTTGTAATGAGTGGTTATTTGAGTTCGCCTTCCAATCTGCTTGAAGCAGTCTGGTCATTCTCACCCAAACATAATTTTAACCCAAAGAACTGCAGCTCACTGGATTCTTTCTTTCGTACTATCCCCTGTAAGCTAAACATGGATATGCAGGATAATCTCAGCAGATAAGCAGTTTCTGAAATACTAGTACAGCCCATCTGGCACCAACAACCATACCACGTTCCAAGCCACCTTTCTTTCCCTTTCTGATGATCAGTTTGAACTTTCACTGGCTGGCTTGACCACATCTACATGCTTACATATACTGAGTTACAGCCATATGACTGGCTGATTGGATAGGTGCGTTAATGAACATTTAGAACAGATAGAGGGGTTAAACAATCCATGGGCTGGGTGTGAGAGGTCCCTCATGATGCTCAATACCCTAATATAAATGCCCTCTAAAGAAGGGAAGCTGCAGCTGAGAGTGAGGCTGAGAGCTTATTTAGAGCTCAGGGAGTGAGTTCTCCTTACCCTGGAAAAAAAAAATACAGATTAGCTGTGAAATTACAGCAGGGAGAATGTTTATAATTTACTCTACATCACAGGGTCTGTTATTGTTACTACCCCAATCCCTCTGGTAATCATCATTACTTTTATTGTGGCTGTTAGCATAGCATCATTAGCATACAGTATTGCAGATGGGTGAGGGGAGACCTGAGGTGGATTGTGCTGCTCATAATACCATAATTTCAGACCAAAGCTATTGTTATAGAGGCAATGCAATTACGCAATTTTGCATCTTTTAATATCTGTTGGAAATTACACCGTTCCAGCTTCAATCAAATTCATGAGGTGTGTGAGACGCAGTGACAGAGTAGATTATATTTATGGAAATCAGCCCATGAAAATCACATTTCTGTGATTAGACATCTCCCACAGCAGAGTTAATACTTTTAGTTGCAAATATTATGCGTTGTTTGCATGCATAATCTTGTACAGTCAGTTTTCCTGGGGACAGATTTTTGCAAACAATACATTCTGGGGGAAAAAATAGGTATGAGACTCCAACTGATGACTGCAAACTAAGACTGAAATTGGGCCTGGTAGCGGATTCTCTGCCGTTCACTCTGATACTCACGAGTAGCATCGTTGCAGAAAAAAAAGAGAAGCAGTTTTAGAACAACAATAAAATGTGGTTTAAAGTAGAGGAAAGTAATGGAGAAATAACATTCTAATAAGATGTGAAGACAGACAGAAGCTGTAATATTTAAGAGTAGCACCGTGTCGAGCTGGGAAGTCAAACCAAGCCTGCGATAACTTGACAAATCCCAGCACTTGCGCTCTTGAGAGGATTGTGCTTCATTAGCAGATAAAGAGTGGAGGAGACAGAAGAAGAAAAAGAAAAGGGCCAGGGGAGACGGGACTGCTCTTTGTTCCTCAGTCTATACTCATTTCACTGTTATCTGCTTTAGGGAGCTTTATTTGATGACATGACCCATAAGTCGCAGGACCAGGAATTAACAAAGAGCACAGGTTGCATACGTAACTAGGATGCTCTCTTATCACATTCCCCCACAGTGCGGAAGGCAAATAAACATGTTTGAATGAGCGAGAGAGAAAGAGGAGTTAAAATTTATGAAACAGACTTACTCTACAGAAAAAAATAGCTGCATGTAAACAGCATTTGGTCTTCAATAGGGATTCTTGTCGCAATATCTGCAATATCACATCTTCAGTGTCCTTGATCAGCTTAAAGATTGATTTAACCATCTAATTTCAGGGAATAAGTAATCGTTTTGGGAAATATGCTAAATGCCAAATGCTAACTGTAAAGACAGTAACTGCAGGCTAGCTAGCAAAAGACACTGGTTCTCAACGCTAATCTCAGATAGCTGGCTTCCTGTTAGCTGCACAAAAACCAAACACGAGCTTTAGTTTTTATTACTAGTGGTTCTGGCACGTCAGAACCGTTTAAACCAGGGGCTCCCTGAGCAATTTTTGAACAAATCCCCCAGCTGTTAAGAGCTGAAAATATGTTTGAGCCTTGAGCTGACACAGACTTAAACTAGCCACTTAGCCACCACTGTTGAGGTTCATCAAAATTAAGAGGATAAGTAGACATACTGTTGAACTGTAGCTTTATATTTAACAGACAGGGGGCGTTGCTTCACAGCGAGAAGACTCCTGCTTCAAACCCCGGCTGAGGCCTTTCTGTGGAGATTGCACGTTCTCCCCACATGGGTTCTCTCAGGTTCCTCAGCTTTCTTCCATAGTCGATAAACATTCTTGTGAAGTTAATCAGTGGTCCTAAAGTGGCTATGGATGTAAGGTAGTTAAAATGATTAAATGTTGCTTTGAGTGGTCAACTAGTTTAACTAGAGAATCATTATATAAATGTCAGCCTACTTCACAGAGTAGTACCACACATCTAAACCAAATAAACATAGTCATAAAAACGTTCAGTAATTCTTTTTATAATGATACACACAAGCCAATAAAATCAATTTTTCATCCTCACAGCTGTAAACTCCCCTGGGAACTCCAAGGAGAGTTCAGAGGTCAGGGTTTCAGACTACATCAGGAATGACCTGTGACATTATAACCTTCTGCTTCTGCTTTTCAGTGACCAGTATGACTGCCCTATAAGCCTCAGCCACTCCCAAAGACAAAGCACATTCCTGGAATTTACGCCGTAAACATTTTTATCTTGCCATTTCACAGCCCGGGCAACCATTGAGTACATGTGCAGTTCAAAAGACTCTTTTAATTTAACGGTAAAAACAGAAGAATGAAAAAGAAGAGAGAGTGTCGAGGGGACGGTGAATAAGGGGATTATTTATAAGCCGCAGATCAATAATCATTACATTTCTAATTTCACCACAACAGGGTTTGGCACACGCATGTCTATGTGTTAAAGGGCAAGATGGGGGAAGGGGAGAATATTTAGACCATTACTCCCTTCAGACAGCATACACACACACACACACACACACACACGCGCTTGTGTTAATTTTCAGTTCTGCAGAGCCTTTCATTCTGGTGATAAATGGAAGGTTGAGGTCTTGCTATTAAATCAGTTCTCTCTCAGATGATTGAATAAGAGTTCCTGGGAGAGATTTAGATGGATATCTTTTTTCTTCTGTTAGAGCAGCAAGAGCAAAACATGCTGCCTGTACACCGAAGACACCATTTAACATTTCTCTAAACTATTTCTTCTCACTTTACAAATGTGAACTCCCATAAAGATCCTCTGAATCCATAAACACCGTGTACACCTGTCATATGTCTTCATTAGAAACACCTGGTTGTGAGCAATTCATGCAGCACCATTCTGTTGGCCCAACATTTTGCATGATTGAACAGGTGAGTCACAAGCCAAAAGACTCCAAGGGACTGATTTTTATCAAGACATTCACAGATCCCACAGACCTGATGAACTGCTTGTTTGTTTGTGGTACTCGTGGTATTGCAGGGTCTTCTATTAAACTTGGCGGTTTAGACGTGAGCTGTGTCCAGATAACTTGACTTAACTGATCTAGTGACGTTTACAGAGGGGTCATCCACGGGACAGTTTGATGATTGCAATAGAATGAAAAAAAAACCCTCTTGACCTTGTGATCCTCTAGCACACAGGTAACAAAACATAAGGCTCAGGGCTCAGAATTGGCCCAGCGAAGACTCCAATCTGGACTACTGAACGGATTTGGAAAATGTAAAGGAGGGCATAGATTTTACAGCTTTTCCTACTCATAAAGACTTGCCCCACAAACAAAGACAAGTTCCTGTTTTTTCCACAATGTAATAGAGAATTTTAATTTTTTTAAAGTGGATCCACAAGGGAGAAAAAATTGTGTAAATGTGAATTTACACTATTTGCTATGGCAGCATTTGTTATCATGTAGAAAAACCGAGACATGCTGTTGAAATAACACTTATTTTTCGTATACTAAATGGTATTAAATATGTAGTTACACACTTTACAACGACAAAGTGGGGTTTCGCTGGTTCAGCCAACTTAAAATAAAAGCGGGCTATATCTGACATCCCTGCCCTAGCACAACCATTAAGTTTGCAATTTCAATCAGACTACTGCACATTAACACATTCACATCCTCTTTTATAATCCACTGTTTATCCTTGGGCCACATAAAGCACACAAAATTGTTGTTAGTGCTAATTGCTTTTTGGTAGCAAACTAATATGATGAAACTAAGATAGTAAATGAAGTGAACATTACCTTCATGCATGCCGACGTTAGTATTTCGCCTCTTAAAGTTGCATTCACGGCTGTAGATGCCAGTCTTGCTAAGTGTCTCACAAATGAAAAGAGCACCGAGTCTATTTATTAACTTGCATAATCTACTTTCAGAGATGATTTCTTATTTCTGTTGGGTATAAGGAGTTGCCTCCAACCCCCTTTTTAATCTGCACCAATCAGCAGACTCTATTTACCAAGGGTACACTCTGCCGCAGTCACTTCACTGTTAATTGCCATTTCATTTTGTCACCACAATGGAGACTGCATACCAAATAGCCATTTCCCAGGTAACTTTACATTAGGTACACAATATATCCTTTTTTGGGGGGGAGAGACTTTAATCTATTCTGCCTGACGGCTAACAGTGTTTGATAGTTGACAGCGTTGGCTGTGTGAAATGTCATGTGTGGGATATGAATTTCCCCAGTGAGCTCGAAAATGTCTGGAAAACACCTAGCAGTCGCAGCCGTGAAACCTGATATCGCCTGAGGAAGTTGTGGTTTGGTCACAGCTCTGCCTGTAGACAGAAAGCAATCATCTCTCGCTCTCTGTTACTCTCTCTCAGTCTGTCCCTGATCAAACATTAACTCCGCAGGGAGTGACAGGCACACGCTGAGCCCACCTGTTTCGTCGGCCCTGTTTGTGCGTGTTTGAAACCATGCAGAACCCCAGCTTGCCTCTGCCATCGAGGCAGTAAGAGAAATAACAGTGATGAGAGCACAGAAAACACACACACGCAAAACGAATCCACCCACCAATCAAAAAGGGCAAACTGGCATCCACACCATCCATTGACTCGGTGGGAATGAGTGTGTGCCCCGGCTGCATTCAGACGCAGAGCGAGGACGGAGGGGAGGATTATACCCCGACGGCCTATTCTTTGCTCCACAGCAGCCAGCCGAGATGAGCCCTATTCGCCATTCCTATCTCGTAGCTGCAGCCTCACGGGCTCATCCATCTCCATTTCCCGCTCCCTGTCGTCGTTCTTCCAGCACCAGCTCAGCCTTAATCAATCTAATTACCAACCGCAGAATAGACCCCAGACCCATCTACCTGTCCACCTATGTCTGTCCAGGCTGTCTCCGTGCTTGCTTTGGGCCCAGACAGCCCCACCCTGCTGAATCGCTCAACGAGTATCAGATGTTTTTTTTTTCTTTTATTGTTTACTATTTATGCACAGCCCAGTGATATCACTAATAAACACGCAAACTGCCATCGTCACATGTTTCTTTTTGTTGTGAAGTGCTCTCTTTTAGTGGATTCAGTCGATTATAAATAAACCAATTAAATTAAATTCTAAATGAGACCATTTAACAAATATTAGCATTAATTTTGAACACGCAGGCCTTGTTAGAAACAATTAGAGAGTGAAAATGAGCTTTCATGTGCTCGTCCAACTTCCTGATGGCTACAAAGGGATCAAATCACAGCCGTACTACTAGGTCTTCATAATATGAAGCGTGGCCAAGCGAGGAAAGGAAAATTAGTCTGATATTCCTCCCTCTCCCTCTCTGACAATGGCAAGCTAATTAAAATCCTGGCATTTCATATTCATGACTAATTAGCTAAATGAGATGGCAGCTCCAAAGTGGGCTGCTCTTAATTAAGCCAGAGAATTTGAGTTACACCTTGGTGCTGAGGTGTGTGTCTCTATGTACACTGTGTGTGCCTGTGTGTGTGTGTCTATAACAGCAAGACAATATTAATCTTGTCTGGTGGCCTGACATTCTCCAAGAAGCTGACCCCTGTCTCAGCTGAGGCAGAGGGTAAAGGTTGCCTCATGTTCTCTGTATATACTGTACACCATGTATACGTGTTGCTCTGTAGCGTCTGCAGCACTGTTTTATGCCTGGTTAATTGTCAAGGTGTTAGTAGAAACTACAGTAACATTACTTATTTCACATGAAATAGGTGTCTTCTAATAGATCGTTACATCAGCTTGAGTGGTATAATGATACAAGCTGTTACAGCTGAGGGCGAGAGGCGGTGTACACCCTGGACAGGTTGCTAGTCTATCACAGGGCTAATGCAGCCAATCACCAGCTAACCTAACATGCATGTACCTGGACTGTGGGAGGAAATTGGAGGCTACAGCCCCTGTGGGGCGATGCTGGTCCTGAAACAAAGATATCATAAGAGGGGCTATCTCACGTGTCACCTCACAAGCTCCTTATTTCTCTTCTCATTTGGTGATGTCTTATTTGTTTTTTTGGTATTTTGTGACAGCTATAATAAGAAAATATTGTTTTTTCAACTGCTGTCCCATCAGTATGGCTGTTATGATCATAGCAAAATAAGATAAATAAGGATTATAAGTTAGTTAAACATTACCAATCCAGTAAATAAATGTTGACTTGGAAATGAGCACCACAACCACTTTAGAGGCTGTGGAAGTAATCAAAGAGCGGATTGATCTACTGTTTATCACCAGTGCTGGGGTTGTAATTCCAAGCAATCTAATAGCAAATTATGGGGGAAAAAAACCCTTTTGGCATCCAACATCAGTTGAGGCACATTTTAAATAACTGTGTGTTAGTGACTGTCACGTCCGGTGTGGCAGACGTGTGGGGTTGAAGATAGGACCCAAAATACAGCAGCTCTGGTGCAGGTGAGTATTTATTAAACAAAAGAAAATACAAACAGCAATGGCGCGGGAACATGAAACTGGAACCTAAACTGGGCAGAGCTAACAAAACAAACCAGAAACGTAGATGCAGGGACGACGGATGGAGAGACGCAGGGAGACCGAGGTAAACAACACAGACGAACCAGCAACGACAGAAGACACGACTTAAAAACGCTCAGAGAACACAGGGAGATTACACACAGGTGGGGGACACAGCTGGGAGTGATTAACGTGGCGAGACCAGGGAGGCGAACTGAAAACACTCACATAAGACGCAGACCGTCACAATAAAACAGGAACTTACACATGCAAGGACACAGACTAAGAAACGCAGACTTGATACAGGAACACACGGGCAGAACAGAGTAAACACTAAATGGAGGAAGAAGAGAACCAACAATCACACTAATAGAAAACACAAAACGCTGGGTCAAAAGGACCCGGGACCATGACAGTAACATAACATTAAATCTTATAGAGGTCAAAGCTCTCTCCTGAGGCGAAGAAACTTCCTCCTGTTTATGTAACTACTGTACTTGCACCTAAAAGTGCACCTGTGTTTTAATAAATCATTAATTTACTTCAGTGCATGAGACATAATTGTTTGATCACTAACTTTAATTACTAAAGGGAAAAATTTCAGTGCACTGTAGAAAAAAGTTGTTTTTCCCTGTTAAATTCTACTGAATTTTCCAGTTTAAAAAAAAAAAAGATAGAAAAATAAACTTTAAATTAGCACATCTAATTAAAAATATCCTGTAATCATGAAAGTGTTTTTTTATGTAAAATTTCTGTATTTTCACATGGTGGTAAATTTCTGCTATTTTACGTTTTTTTCTGGCGCTCCAGCTGCTGGGATGTGCATTTTATTGCGGTTTCACAAACACCTCCCATTATTTAGTTAGGCCAACTTAATTTTACCAGACAGAACTTTCAGGAGTTTTCCATGAGTCTTGCCTTTTTGCATAAATCTTGTGTGGTGGACTTTAAAGACACGAGGCACAGGCCAACAGAGCCATTAAAATGGAAAAGAAACACTGTTTCATCAGCTCTTCAACAGGATAAACATCTCCCTTGAAAGTGCAGCTTCGACTGCCAGCTCTTACTCAGCCACAGTGCATTTTTTAAGTACTCTGTCTTTGGCATTTCAGCGGTAGTTTACTGTGCTGTCCATCTACTAGAGAGATTAAACAAAAATCTTGGTAGCCTAGATAGAATATTATTCTCAACAAGTTTTTATTGAGTTATATTTTTAATGTGTGCCAAAAGTAATCTTGACATTTAATCTGTGATGTCAGGAGGAGAAAGAAAAAAGAACAAAAGTAAAAATGAATTGCATTACATTTCCTTCCATCCTTCTGATTCTAGTAATCTCAATCAGAAAATCCTCTTTTGTTCTTTACAATATTCCCAAATCCCGGATAAATCACAAACGACATTAGTGAAACCTCTCTGTCTTTGTAGAGATTTGTATCCTTCAAATCTCTCAGAGTTTGACTGCTTTCATGTGGTGCTGTTGGAAAGGTGCTGAACTGCACAGCTTTGAAGATAGGCCCAGCCTTTAATTAACCATTTCTGCAGAAATATAGCTGCGATGAGACAGAAACTTGATGAAAATATTCTGTGGGAATTTGGTTGAGACCTACCAAGAGGATCTGTTCTGTTTCTCTTTGTTTAGATTCAGGTTCAGGAAGAACTGACATTAAGGATTAAAACTCTGTCATGTCAAAGCTGAGCCAAAGAAAGGTTGCTTTCTTGCCTGTATAATAAGTGCCATCTGCTATAGATGAATAACAGAAAAGCCTATTTATTACTTTATTAACCTTGTAAAGTCTGACCCTCACTCTAATACTGTGGTATCAGATAACAATACTGTACAAAAAGTCTCAAATCAAGGAATGTTTTTTGCTTGTACAGGAACCTAAATCAAGGGGGTTGAAACTCTATTGTTTCTACAACCTAGTTGAATCTATAAAAAACTGCCAAAGATAACTCAATTTGACAGGCATAAAACAACATTCTTGCACCAACAAAATGATTTTCAAAGAGTTATTTTCTGAAACTCTGAGGAAACTGCACAAAGAAGAAGTCTTGAAATATCTACAGCAGGTAAACAACATCTTAAAGCCATGCCCTAAAGAAATAGAGCAGGAATCCAGGAAAGACCTAACACAGGATCTGAGAGATAATCTGGACCTTCACTTGATCCATCTACTGTTGACTGAAGTCTCATCAGAAATGGTCTCAGTGAAAGGGTGGCTGTCAAGAAGCCATGATTAGGAAGGGAAACAGAGAGAAATGGCTGAGAAACACTAAATTATACAAGAGCTGCACTGAGAATCTGGCATCTTTGTACAAGAGACAGTAACTGTCCACAACCATCTATAACACATGGTGGAGAATCTGACATGCTTGGACTGCATGTCAGCCAGTGATACTGAATCTTGTCAGAGATCTTGATTGATGGAATGATAAATGGAAGGAAAAGTAGTAGTATTTTGCAGTACGATCTGGAAAGCTTCTGATTGGCAATGCCTTTATTTTCCAGCATGACAACGATCCCAAACACCCTGCCAATGCAGTAAAAGCAGACCTGCATAGCAAAATACAGCCCGGACCTCAACATTATTAATGAAAACATCCAAAGAAGAGCTTCGACTGTCCTTCGAGAAGCCCGGAGAACTATTCGTGAAGGCTACTTAAAGAAATTACAGTTCAGACTGTGTTGAAGAATAAAGGTCCTCATAACTAATAATGACTTTCATATAAAAACTCTGTTTTTGCCTTATATATCATATTTCCTTTTATGTTAGAAATGAAGGGCTGAGTCATATATTCCCTCATATTTCATTATTTAAAAATAAATATATATTTTTTGCTTTTCTCATCTTATTAAGGTTTAGACTTCACAGGGTTAAAAAACTCAAAACTTTTCAACTCAATAATGGTAATGTAAAGTAGGGGGATTTTTTTAATGTGGGTGTCTTCAGAACAAAAATATCTAACTAACATCATGCTTTTAGCTGTGTGCAATAGGATGTAGGTTTCTACCCACTGAATCAAGGACACTACGGCTTCATGCTTTCATTGTTAATGTCACATTATCCTTGCAATTTCAGCAGCTTGCAACACATAATGTGGCCTCCTCCACTCTGTATTTTAACCCCGGTGTCGCTGTTAGCGAATGAAACATTGTAGGGGTATTCTTTAATGAAAGGTACCTGAGCCAGAGAGCAGTAAATACTCAAAATTATAAACCACATACTTCCTCAATAAAGGAGCCTCATTTGACGGTGTGCAGGGATTACAAGGACAGCAGTTTCCCCTTCTGTGGCACTCTCGGTGTCATTAGCACGGCTGTAAAAGCCTTACCGAAGAGAAAAAAGACAAACAAGGCTGTCGGGGTTTTTCCAGCTGTAATATAGATGATGGAAAGGAACTGAACGCTTCCTGTCGACGACATTGTTGAAACTAGGTGTTGTAATGACAGAAAAAGAGGGGAAAATGAACACAATAACAGGTTTCTGGGCTGACTTACACAGACACACACTGTCTGAAGTCACAATAGATAAATCTAATTTAATGTGGTGTACTCTGTTATGGTGTTACAGCACAAATGTGGACTACTGTTGTGCGTGTACCTCTGCGTGTAATATGCAGTTCTGCTAAACTGTGGGGTTTTATTCCACTCGCTCTATAGCGTGTCGTTTAGCACCAATGCAACAGACTTGTGGAAAATTATGAAAATTATGAAATGATAACATGTAGGAGTTTTATTCTTTGGGACACCTTGAGAGAAACCAATGCACATGCAAAGCTAAGAAACACAAAGGTCAGTGAGAGGGTAGCATATAGAAAAAGGGAGAGCTTAAATCATCTTGCACTGACAGTCTTATCATCTGCATGGTGCATAATCTCCAAAGCTCCTGGCGGATGATGTGCACTAGTCTGTACGTGTGCGAGCACACCTATATGAAAGATCAAAAGCAATAGAAATTCTCCCAGGAAAGGCTGAAAAAACCCTAAAATATCCTCAAATTACTGTAGGTCGGTCATAAACATGCATGCTGATTGGATCTCCATATGGTGCAGAATATTTCATCACATTGGGGCTCAGAATTAAATACAGCATCTGATTAAATTTCTCCTGCTGTCTTTAAAAGCCCATCCCACTGTGAAAAAGATGGCCCCCAAGAAGAGCCTTTGCTCTGTGTGGACTATGCAGTAAATTGTGCACATATTTTTGAGTTGTCACCTTGTTATCAGTCAGTTTTTTTTTTTTTTTGATGGGTTTTTACAGTAGACATAACGTAGGATTACCGACCCTAACGCTTATGGTGTTGCGTCCGCTTTGACCTTCGTTCTCGCGCTTTCTCGCTGACAAAACAAATCCAAAGCAAATTAAAAAATAACCGCAAAGTGAGTATGTTAAAGATAAAAGTAAAGCAATAGGTAAAACAGCTTCTTTAGTCTTAACATCAAGCTTGCTCCATGTTTCAGCACCAACATCGATCAATTATTCAAATATTCCTGACTTGAAGGAAGGACCCGTCAAGACGAGTCTACTTTTCTGCAGCTGACACAGGTGAGTTGTCACGCTCAGAGCCACAAGTTTCCGGTTAAATCATTTGTTAAAGCGCCTTCGTCCTGAGCTCCATCACAGCTGTCACACTTTTTTTTTTTTTACTCTTGTAAGACAGTTTGTTACTTTTTCTGTTTATGTCAGTATTTGTAGTAGTTAATGTATCAGTATCATAGATGTGTCTCTTACCCACCTCTGCATTCAAATTTAATTGTGTTTGTTGGGATGGAAATTAATTAATTTTATATATATATATATAT
>NW_005187460.1:1395817-1433116 GCF_000239375.1 Pundamilia nyererei
TAGTAGTGATACACCATAGTCTATTTACATAGTCTGTGTTCTTGTGTTACAAGTAGCCTGCTAACAAGGAAAATACATTTAGGAAGTCATTAAGCAGCCAATAAATAAAATAGATTTGGAATAATAGTTATTAATAAATTATCTGGAAACTCTGACAAACAACAAACAGTTACAAGCTGTTCGGTTTTTCTGGTGAGTGCGTTTTGTTTTAGGCATACGCCACATATAACATGGACGTAGCTAGCAATATGTCATCCGGCGGTTTACGAAGACCGTTTTAGATGAGTTTTCACTGGCAATATCTTGGTTTAAGAAAAAATAATCTGAAAAGCGGCGAGTCTGATTGACTGACTGTGTTTACAGAGGTTAAGTCAGAAAGGATGAGAAATCGTTTTGCAACAACCTGATAGCTTTAAGATAGACAGTTTCAGACATTTTAAGGTACATTAGCACAGGCTTCATTTTTTCAACCCCAAGCTGTGTCCATGTTTTTTTACTGTCTGTAGCTTTACGCCTGCTTCTCTAGCTGACAGCCGACATCTTTGCTAACAAAGATAGCTAGCTCTTGGAAGCATTAAGTTAAAAACTGCCCATACTCTCTCATACAAATATGATCATTTCCAGTTCAAGAAAACCAAAATATTGAAGGTCGCAATGCCAGAACTTAAAATGTAAGTTCTGGGTAACATGATGATGTCTACGGGCAACTTCAGCTAATGATTAATTAAATTTGATAGGCAGATTAATTTTTTCGTGTGTTGCTGCCTGCGCTGCTTCGAGCTGACAGCGTGGAGATAACCACTCAGCAATACCAAAGTAATGCCTTCCCATGTTCCCACTTACACCCTCGACAGATCCATTTTTCCTTCTCACCCCTGTGATGTGTTCATTGTGCAGATGTAAATAAAGTTGCAGTCATGGTACTTCAGCATCCAGCTCGTTCTACTGAAAAGGAGCGAGCGTACATAGAGGGGTTTTTTTATTTCTCACCTCTGGCATCAGTGATGGATTTTTATCCAGAGATATGCCGCTCACTGGATATTGTCTCTTTTTCAGACCATTCTCTGTAAACCCTGCAGATGATTGTGTGGGAAAATCCTCGCAGATCAGCAGTTTTGAAAATACTCAGTCCAGCCCGTCTGGCACCACCAAAAACCCACGCCACGTTCAAAGTCACTGAAATCACCTTTCTTCCCTGCTGCGTTGCTCGGTCATCTTGTCTTATCATGTCTGCATGCTTACAATGACACTGACGTAAGAATAATCAAATAGCAAGATACAGCTGATGAGATAGAGTGGAGTCCGATCATAGGCCTTTGTTATTTGCTCATGTTTTCATTTTACTGTTACAGACACAAACGTGGACACGAGTTCTTTCGTCTTGTCTGCATAACATTCAGTATCTAAGGGCTTTATCTCACTCCGGATGAGCCATCAATCGATAGCAAACTCTCCACCCACCACAGAGAAAAGCAGCCAACACAGAGCCCCACATATGGATACCCATCATACTCCAAAGAGACAGGAGACATGGAACAAAGTGAAGTCTGTGGTGCTGTGGGGGCTCAGTGGAGCAGAGTAGAATGAACTGACAGAGGTACGGAGGGACTTTGTGCCAACATTTCTCCTTTAATAAAGAGCACGTACTCCCACCTCTCACTGCAAACTTAGAGAAGCTTTATTGGTTCACATCTGACTGACTGCTGTAGCCACAGGGGGTGGGTGTGCATGTGTGAGAGCTGGGTGGTCAGCATTCACCCAATATTAAACCCACACACCCACAATATCAAACCTTTCAAGCAAAGAGAGGCAGGTTAATGGAGAGGGAGGAAAAGCCCAGAGGACAGCTGTGCAAGAGACAATGAAGCAGTTCGCTTCATTGTCTATCTTTGACATGTAGAAAATCCAAGAGGTCAATGTGGCTCAGTTTAAAGTTTTACCTTAAGAAACATCTGCTTTAATGTGGGATTTGTTTAAGCAGGGAGGTGTTGCCTGTCACACCAGTCAGCTTGACCGTTATGACTTGACAGTCATAGGGGAAATAAGCGGCAGCCACACCTGCCCGGTCCTATCTGTGACAAGGTTTCCTGTAGATGCCTGATGGCAGTTCAATAACCCGAGCGATGTAAAGATGGACGGACAGTCAACTAAAAAGCCAGATGCTGAAACTCGAGGGCAGCTTCTGGGTTGTCGACGGTTTTGAGGTCAGTAGTATGAAATGAAATGAGGGGATCTGCTCACAGATTGGCGCTGGATATCAGCTTTTACTTTTCCTCTTTGCTACTGCACAGATTCTTCATTTAGACTATTTGCTTCCTGTCACTCTCACTTTTCCGGCATTCTTCTTTTTCACGGTCATTTTTCCAACTATCAGCAGCAATTGGGGTAATAGTGGGAATAATTCAAGTATTTGTGGTCAATTTAAGCATGTGCACCATTCTCCATTTGCACCAAGCAAATGTGCAACCATGGGGAAAATTAAATTCTTATTATGCGACCTGCTTTCTTCTAAAAGCCTGTGTCCTGTAACAGCTCCAGTGTCTGCTACGTGCATACATAAAACACATTGTTTCTCCTCACTCCATTTATCAACAACCTTTCCGTTTCTGTTCCGGCTTGTCCTTAACCTCAATTACTATTCACCTGCCGTCTCACTTGGCTGCATACATCCAAGCGGCTTTAAATTCTTTTCCCAGACAGCCGGCTGGTTTCATTCGCCCTATCTCCGATGGAATTTGCGGGCTGTCAGGAGACTTGAGCAGTAAAGTCAAACACCAATCTGGCAAGTGTGTCTTTTGTACTTGAGCACATTTATGATTTTCCTCAGGCACTCACACACTCTGATTGGATCTTTTTCCGTGCTTTCAGTTCTGCATGCAGATGATGCACACATACACACGCGCGCACATAAATGGGCTCATCAAAGACAAATTTGCTCCTGTACTAATTCCTTAATGTCCATCTCTTTACAATCACTTCTAAAATCCCAAAGGAGGAAATATAGATCCAATGAAGGCTCTTCTCTAATATTCAAGGTAACACTTACCAATATGAACCAATATGATTTGTGTGCCACACGAAACAGTTGTGGTCAGAATTTTACAGACACCCATCGTTCATGGACATGACTGTCATTTCTTTGAACTTTTCTTATTCTAGGGTGGAGTGATTGTACAGTATACATCTTTAATGACTTTATAAAACAAGATAAATCATCAACGGTCCATAGATCATTGATCAATCGTCTTTGATCAGTGGTCATGACAATTTGCAATGATCAAAGAACTGACCTCACAGCCCATTGTTCATTCAGTGGGCTAGTTTCAGTTATTGTGCAAATGTGCTGTTTATAAGGTTGTGGAAACCTGCAGACAGCTGAGACTGAAGAAGTCAGTCTTAGCTCTACGTCCAGACGAACAGAATCAACCTTTTGGGATTCATAAAACAAGAAATGGGTGCACAAGTTTGAATTTATTTTGGATTTTCTTTGGGTCAAATATGTACATAAATTAATTTAAATCTTTTAATAAGTGGCACTAAAGTTTCTACAAAGTCTTTTAACTTGACAGGACCGAGGTCTATTAACCTCTCACCACTGAGTGGAATCAGTAATTTCTCTCTGCAAGCATCAGTACAAGTCATTCTGATGCATCACCACTTTGGCACGCACCTTAGCAAGCTGTCACGCTCAGATGAGAGGAAATACAGTAGGATGTTCAGGACCCACCAAGGCTCATGTTTGCCATGAACTGGAAACTGCTGAAAACCAGCATCGCTGTCCACAGTGAGGGTAGGCTTCATCACCGTGAAACAGGAGCGTGTCGATCAAGGAAGTTTTAAGGCCAGACGAGATAAAGATTGAGCCATCTGGCCACAATGACACGAGGCAAGTTTGGAGGAGTAAAGGCGAGGCTTTAAAATTGAAGAACACTGTACACACTGTCAAGCATGGTGGCGGTAGCGTCATGCTATGGGGCTGTTTTGCTCCAGTGGCACTGGTACATTGCACAAAGTGGACGGAATAATAAAAGAGGACTAACTCCAAAATCTTCAATTTCACCACGAAGCGCTAGATCAGGGGTGCCCAATCCCAGTCCTCGAGATCTACTATCCTGCAGCTTTTAGATGCATCCCTACTCCAACACAGCTGAATCAAATGGTGTGATTACCTCTTCAGCATGCCATCAAGTTTGGCAAAGGCCTGATAACAAGCCATTCAGTTGATTCAGGTGTGTCAGAAGAAGGATGCGTCTAAAAGCTGCAGGACGGTAGCTCTCGAGGACTGGGATTGGGCACCCCTGCGCTAGATGGTTGAAACCTGGACAGTGGCGTGTTCCACCAGGGCAATGATCCCAAACACAAACCAAAATTGGCTTTTGAATGGATAAAGCAGGCTAACACAAACTTCAGCCTTCCCAAAGTCCTGACCTCAGTTTTATCGAAAACCTGTGGGTTGTGCTTAAAAGCCAGCTCTGTGCCAATTTAAACAAACTCCACCAATTCTGCTAACAAGGCTGCTCAAATGTAGAGATTTATCCCAGAAGATTGTTAGTGGCAAGTGCAACTTGCTAAGAGACGTTTAACCGAATTGTGCATATATTCGAGACTGTGTGTATACACCTTTGACCTTCTGTGGATTAGAGAAAATCCAAATTAGTGCACCCGATTCATGTTTTTTTAAAAGTTGCTAAAGATAGTTATACTTTACAATTGTTCCACCCTGGGAAAAAACCTAAATTACCACAACAGTCATACTCATGATGAGTGGATGTAAACTCATGACAACAACTGTAGATCCAGTGATTCCTTTTTCCCAAGTATTCTCTTCTCTACCATTCAAGCTAACATTTACCATGATGACCAAAGACTGGTCTGTCTCATGAAATATACAGTAAGGTTAAAGCTTAACAAGCTTGTGTCTGAAAATCAAACAGTTGCACCTACCAGTTGATTTTCACTGTAGCCGCTGTGACTAGGTTGACCAGACATGAAGATAACTTTGACACTAAGTAACTAAATGTGGGACAGTATGCATGTGTGGGATTTAACATCTGAGGGACACATTCATTTCATCTTTTTAAAAACCTATTTAAATAGGTTAAAAACACATTTGAGAATTACTTTCTAGCCAAGGGCGTAGATTTGGTTTTGGCATTGGTGGCGGCGGATGATTCAACCACCGAACCCTGCTCTGTTTCTTTTTTTTCTCTCCTTTTTGTCTTTGCTTCTTGATAAAAAAAAAGGGGGGAAATATACTTGCCTACATATGCTATTCTACATGCTTTTAAACCATTTAAAATTACAATTCATAGTTTTATATGTGAATTATATAATGTTAAATTACTATTAAACAAATGACTGACTAAGTATTTTAGACTTTAGTTTACTTCAGCCATATTCCATATAAATCAGGTATCATACAAAAATAAAAATTGCTTCAAATAGAGTCATGACAATAAATGAATATGACTTTAAGGACTTAACAACATTACTTCAGTTATATTACACCAACATCTCTGATACATTAGCACAAAGGGAACACTGAATGACCTGCTGGTTTTTGTCCATAAAACTACTCATCTAAGATTACCACAAAGTCAAAGATCTCTCAGCAAAATTATGCAACATTTTAGGCACTACTGCCCCGATCAAATCAGTGAGCTGGGACTTTTTATTCTAAACATGAACTACTGTTACAGCAACATGACTTGCTGTCATTTTTTTAACATGACAAAAACCTGGCATTTGAACATGGGTGTGTAGATTTTATTCTATAGCCACTGTACATGCGTTTTATCCTCAGATTAAAATTATTATTCTGTGCTTGATGTGCCTCACCTTTGGCCCTGGCTCTTCCCCTCTGACTGCACTAGGACATATTGCCACCTGATAAAATAACACATGGATTCGTGCCATATAAAAAGTGAGACATGTCAATTCAGATTCTTTGTCAAATATACACTAATGAATCAATTTACATCAGCAGCCTAACAATTGTCGTGATAATAAATACTAGTTAACCTATAGCACCAAATCATCAGCCAGTCACCTGTGACCTCACCTCTTCACCTCTGTCAGAGCTACAACATGGCAGAGCTGCCTCTGTCACCTGATGAATAACAGTGAGACATTCCACATACATGCAGTCACGCATGTGCTTCAAATACAGTAATGAACCACCAGGTCATCATCCAATCTCTCCTGTGATCTTGTATCACCATTGCTCTCTGAGCTTTGTGTTGGTTCTTCTGTCACCTGACAAATAGGACATACATGACAATAAGAATAAAATGTGGAGCTGCTTCAGTGTTTCTGTCACTTTGTGCAGATCTTGACTCATCAGTAATGTTTGTAGGCTGAGTGCATTTTTAAAACAATTTGTGCAAACTGCACTACAAGGTGGAATATTTGCAAAATCATGACTACCTCATGACATTTTGTCTCAAAAATGAACCCTATGAATATGTCAGTACCATTAGGATGAAATTATTATATTAGATGTATAACTTTAACAGCCTCTGTGAACTAATATCCTGGCTTGCCCGAGGCTGCCGTTTTCTCTGACAGTTTCAATCAAAATTAGAAATGTTACTCTGAGACTGAGATAACTGATAGTGCCGCCTGTTGTGCAGTTAGTTTCCAAAACACGTTATTCATGCTTACATACAATTTTAGACTGATGTGGGCCAAAGCCTAGCATAGCCTGTAACGTTATTTTGACGGACACATTTTTTGAGTGAACTTGACTTTAAAAATACTTTCTTATATCCAGGTTCTTCCTTTTTGCTGCCATCCTCCTCTCCCATAAATAAGTGTGTAGACGAAGTCTGTTGGTATTTTTTTGTGATTTTTTCAATGGCTAAACATGTGTTTTTGTAAATGACAACCTTTGATTTTATGGATAAGACATCCATCCAGGTTCATTTTTTACATTTCGGACAGATTTTGGATAGATGTTTAGAAATGAGCATCATTTTAATGGCTACTGAAAATAACTGTAAGGAGACATAAGCCTTTATTGGACTAAAAAAGCAGACAGAGATACTGGCAAATTGTAAGCAACAGCAAAACCTGACTTCGATGGGAAAACAGACAAAGTAATAAACTCATCAAGACATGAGTATTGATCGGGAGACCTCTTGAGGACAAACCCGAACAGGAACTATCCATCGAGACAATTATGGGAAATATCAAGTTCCTGGCTTCACTACAGCGTCTGTCTTCTTGTTTAACATGGAGGAAATTCCCCAGTAAGACACACACATCTACCATTCTTCATTTAACTGAATCCATTTCAGTGTCTTCCTACACTCTCGCCTCACATCCATTTTTCTCTTCTGCTCCGTTCATCACAAACTTACTTCCATCCATCATCCCTGCTGGCAAATGCTTGGCAGAGTGCCTTGGCACTCACCCCCAGGGAGCAGAACACACCCATCCTCCATATTCATCATCCCACGTACACTTCATAGATAAAGTAGTAAGGAACTTTCTCGAATTACCAGCATTTATGCAGTCTAAGTTAAAAATATAGACAAACACAACATATTGCAATTACAGAGATGCCACTGAAAGTGTGGGTTGCAGCGGCACATTTGTATCTCATTAAAGGTGTTCTGTCTTCCGACTAAACATGCAGCTGTGATCAGAGGTTTATGCATATAGTCATGAGCTTGAATCTCACATGCTTTCTTTATATTCCTCTTTATCCAGAGTGGAATGAGTGTACAGCATACTTCTTTATGACTTTAAAAAACAAGAATTGGGTGCACAAGTTTGAATTTATTTTGGATTTCCTCCAATTCACACAGGGTCTAAGGTTTACAGACAGGTCACACACACCCCCAGTGCTTCTCTCAACAAGCTGTACTTTGACCAGATGCTTTTGGTAGCCATCAGTAATTTTCTGGCATAATTTTGATTGGATATTTGGCCAATCGTCTTGGCAGAATTGCTAGACTTAATTTAAATTAGTTGGTTTCCTGGCACGTGCTCGGCTTTTAAATTTTCAGTAGGGTTGAGGTTGGAGCTTCAGGAAAGCTTGTTTTATCTATTCCAAAACCAGTTTTGATGTGTGTTTGGGATCTCTGTCACATTGGAACAGCCAACTGTGCCCAAGCTTCAACCATTTAGCTACTGATTTGATTTAGCAGCAAAACAGTCCCATGGCATGACGCTACCACAGGCATGCTTTACAGGTGGTAAAGTTTTCTTAGGTGCAAAAGCCTCACTTTTACTCCTCCAAACACGTGTCTTGTCATTGTGGCCAAATAACTCAAAGTTTGTCTCATTAAACGTTTCTCCTGAAGGCATTTGGCTTGTTCGTGTGTGCAGCTGCAAATTTCAGTCAAGCTTTGAGGCTCAGATTTTGGGACATGGGCTCCTTTCTTGGTCGACACCCTCTCAGTCCATGATTAGGTCAAGCTGCCCCCTCGCTGTGGACAGTAAGGTTGTTGTTCGGCAGTTCATTGTAGGCTTGGGCCTCGGTGGTTCCTGGGTTGTTCCTGAACATCCAAATCAATTTCCTCTCATCTGAGGGTGTAAGCTTGCTGAGGTGTGTGCCAAAGTGGTGACACAACTAAATGACTTGTACTTATGTTGAATTGTTTTAACTGATGAACTGATAACCAATGAGTGCTGTCAAAGAAACGTTTTTTATGCTTGCAGAGAGAAATGACGAATTCCACCCCTTATAAAAAGATTGAAGTGAGTGTATGTACATATATTTAAGCCAGAGAAAATCCAAACCAACCTTGTGCACCATATTCTTGTTTTTTAAAGTAATAAAGATGCATGTTGCATTAAGAAATCATTAAAATCCCCAAATTACCCCGACATTTTCGATGGGTGTCGGTAAATATCTGACCACAACTGTACCTACCATTGTGATGCCACCATAACGCCAGTTGTGTTGCCATGTAATGCCATAACACATCAACATCTGCCCTTTCATGAACACTGTTAATACACCATTGCTTTTGATTAACAAAGAGTCGGGTTAAATCTGGGGCTCTGAATGGCTCACTTTGCCAGGGTTAGGGTTAGAGAGTGATTACACCTCTTAATACAACCTGCTGTTGTGTCTACAATATGCTGGGTAAAAGGCAGCACAATGCACAAAAGACCAAATTCGACAAATCTCCAGACAAACAATGTACGAAAATGCGTAAGCGTGCACGGTGACGAGCATGCATGTACGCCTATTCCCATGCTTTCTCGCAGTCATTTCCATAACAGCAGCATAATCGCTGACACACATCTGCGACTGGTTTAATTACTTACAGTAATGAGCCAGAGGCAGGAGCTACCAACGATGCTCTTCTCTCTGTCTCACCTTCTCTGTCTGGATCTCTCTCTCCCTTCTGTCTGAAGTGTTTTATAGCATTGCGTATGTCAACCAGGAGCAGCACGCGCCTACATTTTTGTCTTGCAACCAATTACTGCGACCACATGCTCCAGCTGAAGAGTGTATTCAAACAGTATTTGATATTTAGCCCTTTTTTTGTTTTGTTTTGTTTGTTTGCATCCCATCTTCCCCCAAACCCCCCTCAGCTGCGATTTCTTTGTTTTTCGAACCCTCGCGTCGTTTTGGGAATTTTTCTTTCCAACCGTCATCCCATGGATACTTGCAAACCTCCCTCTCTGTTCAGTCGGCTAATTGAATTTGCAGCTGACTTTTAATTAACGACGGGGCCGATTTGCATAAAGTCGACTCATTTGCATACGGTCACAGCCCCTCCCCCACGCATGTCTGAGCGCCTGGCACGGAGCCAGGAGAAAAGGGTGGAAACTGACATTGGCGAGAGGAGCAAGGAGGGAGGAAGGGACGGATGGAGGAGGAGAAGGTGAGGCGTCCGCCAACAAAGGAGACGGGAAACAGCAGATGGAGGAAAAGGAGGAGACAAATGGGGGGGCAAACAACAACAACTCACGCCACTAAGAATGAGCGAGGTGGACATGTAAACACACGCTAAACAAATGTATGCACAGCACGATCAGCTGCATGCACGCGTGTGACAAACATCTCGACAGATTTTGCAATCAAGTTAGCTAATTAATAAATCAAAAGGGGGGGAACAGCTAGATAGTTATATTCATCTTACAAACAGGTGTTAATTGGAGCCACATTGGCTTCATGCAGATGAGCTCGTGAGGTGCAGTTTAATGTAGTTGAATAAATAAAGCCAAGAAAGACACACAAAGCTCATCTCCTGTTTCAACAGTACATGTGTGACAAGGACAACTCAAATCTAAATACATTGACACACCGCTGCAGCCGCCTCCTGCATATTCATGCATTCACACGAGCATTTGTCAGGATGCTTCCTGACCAGAGGGCCTGTTCTGCTCTTATAGGTGCCATCCATCAGCACTGTCTGACCGCTGAGCATGCCCATATCTGTTAATGCCCCCTCCATCGTGTGAGGCTAGCAGCCTGTACCTAGCAATATCGTGAGGTTGCGCGTGCATCCGCACCGCAATCTGGCAAAAGCTGTAAAGTTGTCAGCGAGGATTAAAACAGCTGGAACGACGCAATCTGCAGTCCGGGTGATATACTCGGTGTGTAAAACGTAACGCGAGTTCGAGCAGACATATCATGGCGATCCGCACAAAAACAAACTGTTTCTTTCTCTCGTTGAGGCACCAACTTCATTAGTATCCATAAAGCACGCAGCTCATTAATGAATGTCATTAAGACAGGCGGCGAGGCGCTGGGTGGGTGCCAACAAGACGACTGCTGGGTGGCTCGCAGGGAAGAGGATGAGCCCGGGCCAGCGGAGATGCAGCTGCTTCTCTCCCGTCTGGCTCCCGGGAGACGTGGAGACAGGCAGTTTGAGAATGTAGCCAGGAGGGGGGAGGTCTCAACTTGAGATGGGGGCGAAGGGTCAAGCTTACTAGGTGGCTGCGGGATGTGGGCGTTGCAGGCGTGCGCCATCTAAATGCTGCCGCCATTTTGAGGGGTAAAAAGGAGCGAGTCGCCATTTTGAAGCGCTCAGCATCGGGGGAGAATTGGACTTTAAGGCATGACAGAGACATCTCAGACGTCTCCTCTGGTTGGCTTTGTCTTTTCTCACATGCACAGAGAGCACGGTCGTGTTTATCCTTCCCGGTTATTCAGCTACCTAGTAAATCTTAGCATTAGCGAGATCACATTTTAGAAGATTCGCAGAGATTCATGTGACTGAAGACTGGGAATGGGATGAAAGCGTAACATCCAATGGGGTAGTTGGGGGCAACGCGCCCGGACCAAGAAGGTAGGAGGGCCCTGCACATCACAGAGAATGCTTCTATCCACGGTATCATGCTAAGGCGCCCAGAACCAAAGCCTGACTTTATTTATATAATATACACTTTCCTTATTAATTCAGTTTTAGGCGTGCAATTATTTGCTCAGTCATTTTGATTCTGATTGTATTAAACATTTGATTAAAACAGGCATCTTTCCTGAATTTCCTGATTTGCGTTTCCCGGCCTTGTTCGCTGCCATTTGTACAAAAAAGTCTCCTATGCAACAATTTGTTGTTCAGTGAGCATCTTTTAAAGCAGTTAGCTGGCGCGGCGGCAATTTTAAATGATGTTTTGCAAGAAACGCATTGCTCATAAGGAAGAATGAGAGAAGAGAGCAGGGTGAGAACGCTGCTGGGATTTAAGCAGTACTATCAGTGACTTTGCCAAGCACACCGTTCTCCAGATTATGATGTGGGTCTGATGGGTGAGTATTTTGACTGGTTCTGTGGAGGACTGAAACATTGTTGCCACTTATATGGTGAAAATATGCACTCACAATATGTGTTTATGATGCATGTAGAAGCCAGAGTTATTATGCCTCTGAATGGGATTAAAGGCCAAGGAGTTCCCAAACAACAACCTTTTGAAACTTCAGCCTTCATTTTGTTACATTTACCTGAAATCTTCAGATGTCATCATGTTGACAAGTCACGTATACGGTGTAATGCTTGATAGAGCACTCAAAGCCACCTTTGGAGTTTTTCCTGATGCAGTGGGTTTCTTTTAGAACACAAACTACTCACAAAAGGAAAACACAACCTGATGCCTGCACCACAAAACAGATTTTAGCTTATCCAGGTAACTTCAGGGCCTGGGTTTTCTCTGCTATGAAGGTGGCAAACTTCCAACCCAGGTCAATTTACCCCGATGCTGTGAAACTAACCTGCTAATTACTGATTACTTCCCCAAGTAATCCCGTTACTTTACTGATTACTTATTTTCATAAGTAATTAGTTACTTAGTTACTTTTTAAAAACACGATTTACAACCTGAAGAGGTGATAAAGCGATAGCTCTTTCAGCCCAGTTCTACTTTTTCTGCATAATCCATCATACAAAATGTAATCAAATGGAAAAGTCTCTTTTTTAAAAGTTTTTTTTATTATTTTTAATCTTTTAACTTTATGCATCAAGCAAAAATTTAATTATATGCAACATTCTCTGACTTGAATAAATTAGTTTAACATTTAAACCTATTTTCTGCACATTCCAGCACATAAAATATTTTTTGTGTTTACACTCAGTCTTTCAAATAGATGCAAGTAAAACACAGCAGAATATAAATAAAGTCAAAGACTCAGCGGTCCTGTTGCTCTATTTTCACCTGTAAAGCAGCACTCCGGTAGGCGGAGGTTTACCCTGGTGCAGGTGTGCCGCGGTCAGTTGAAGAATCCGCGAGTTTCTCTGTGAGTTTCCCATTACGTCGTTGCGCACTCGGTGTTTTCTTGGAAGTTTAGGGGTTTTTTTCGCTGTAAAAAGTTTTCTTCCCAGCACAACGGACACTAATGTTTTTGTCACTTTTTATGGAATCAAACTCAAAGTAAGGTCAGTACTTCCACGCTTTAAACGCTGCACGCTCATACTCTCTACCACAATCGATATGTGATCCATTGTTGATCTGCACACAGCTGTTGTCACTAACGTCGCACTCGCTTACGTCACTGTCATGAGACATTCTCGCAAAAGAAAAAAAATCACGGTTTTAGTAACGCAGTAACGCCGCGTTCCTACGGGAAAGTAACAGTAATCTAATTACCGCTTTTGCAATAGTAATCCCTTACTTTACTCGTTACCTGAAAAGTAATCAGATTACAGTAACCTCTCAGACCTCTGTGGGTGCAAGGAGGGTCTAAAGCGTTTTACTACAATCTAAAGTCTTTGTTTCCCTGCTGAGGATGAGTAAGAAATAAAAACTGATCAGTTATTCTTTTGTTGTAATGATGCTTCTTGGCAATAAATCTCATACCACTGGAAAGCCTCTTTATTTCCTCTTGAATGGTGGTGCCTCATTTGCAAGGAAAATGCATTTGTGGCGGAAAACAGCTTCTGCGACTGAGTGTTGTTCTGAGCTTCAGGTGCCGATAATCATCTAGTCTAGACAATCTCTGGCCTCACAGGCCTGCCACGACTGCTCTTCACCGTCAGGCCCGTTTGCATTGGTGTCGGCAACATGTACACTGGAACGTGAACATGTGGAGGAACGTTATGCTCAGCAGTAAGTCCAGATTCTGCTGCAGTTGGATCATGGAGTTTAAGTGTGAAGATTGCCAACTGTGCACAGGTAGGTAACAGTTTTTGTGTAGGCAGTGTGATGGAAAGATGCTGCAACTTCCTTACTGGAAGAACAAGTTATCATTAAAGGCTTCAAATCTCCACAGTCTAGGACTGTACCGCTCATGCCATCCTGGTTGAAGAAGCCATCCCACAGCAGTGTATGACCAAGCTGCTGACCGGCATGAGGCAGAGGTAGGAGGCTGCTGTGGGCATGTATGGTTCTTCCACATGTTACTGAGGCATCTCTTTGTTAACTGAATAACTTGTTAAATTTCCAAGATGTCTTGTTTTGTCAGACTTCGATCCTCACATGCAATAAACTACACCAAACAAGAGTTAGTAGCAGAATAAGCTGTTTGGCAAGAGAAGATTTGGCAGATTTTTCCATGGGTGTAACCCACAAATGCATTTTCCTTATAAATGTGGCAACACTTACGGGGAAATAAACAGGCTTTCCCAGAGTATAAGATTTATTGCCAGGAAGCATTGTTAGAACAAAGACACAAATTTCCTTATTTTTTGTGCTGTGTTTAGATTCCTTGATTTTTTTCCCCCTTGTTGGCTGCAAACTTTATTGTTCTATAAGCATCAATATGTGATCCTAAAACTGGACATTTACAACAAAAAAACCAAAACAAAAAGTGTTAAATCTGTTATTACATTTATTCTCTACTTGCTCTCAGCATACTGAAGACCACCAAAGACCTGTTGTTCAATCAAATACTGAATTAAAATCCATCAGATCCCCAGCCACATCTGATGGCTGGGGATCTGATACTATAACAAGAGTTATAGTATTGATAAGTCTGTTAACTTAAACAGATTGTCTGTATTTTGCTTGAGCTCTTCACATTTTTCTTGTAGCCTCTCTGTGGCCACTGCACTACTTCTTCCTGGAGCCTTCACCCAGCACTCTTAGATCAGCACCCATCTGTCTTTGAACCACAGCAGCTGGCCAAAAAAAAAGTCACCTCTTGGCTTTAACTAAGGAAATAGTGTCTTCCGTGGGACCGAAGGTCTAGGTTCATCAACTGATGACACAGGCATATTCCAAGCTGTCACAGCTGATGAGCTGCAAATGAAGCTTCAGTTTAGACCTGAGAGTCACTGAAGTTCCCTCTGGGCCGATTCCACTGGCGTCAAGTCCTTCAAAAGGAATCAAAGTAAATATTTTACTTGACACGAGTCTGTTTGCCGCGTTTACATTCTCTTGCTGCTTCAATACCTCAGGGCGCTGACGTCTGCACATACCCTCACTGATCCCGAAGGTCTCGCCTTCTCCAATGTCGTGCCGAGGAAGAAAAGATGCACTCATGCGTTCAAGTAATTAGCACTGATCAGCTTTGCACTGACCTAGTAGGCAGCCATATTGATTTCAGGGGCTAATCAAGAAGAAGTTTAATGACACGGCAATTAAAGTGCTCCAGTAAGTGAATTACACCTGCAATTAAATGCTATGGAAAAGCCATTGTGGGAGAAAATTATCTAAAATGTCATCAGTGTATACATTTAAACGTTAAGGAGTGAGTTCTTTCGCTGACTGGACTTCTTCTAGGCATTGTAAAAATATAAGAAAAAAAACAATATTTACAACTTCAATCTTTATTTCTTTCAAATAAGATAAAAGAAAATTTGTTATCAATAATACAAGTACAAAAATGTATCAGAACACAGACGAATATACAGGACAGAGCATGACAGTGAGAGCTTAGGAAGTAATATGTGGATGAAAGAAAGATCCTCGGTACATGATGGGAGGAAAAACAAAGTGGGCTGGTCAGTGGAAGACTAGATTAAAAAAAAGAAGAATTTAAGGGGACTGGAAAACGTCTAAATGTAGTCAGCTTGGCACCAACAACCGTGCTCTCTTTCCAGTTTTGGCCAACATGCTATGAAAAAGCACAAAAACCCTCCAATAAATAAGGCGCCATGACGGGCCCAAAGCAGGGGAAGTGTGTGTGTTACTAATCTGAATATATGGACTACAACTGACGGCGTTCACATTTTATATCGTGCATAAATACTTTATCATCTTAAATCACTCTTAAGATATTTCTATTCATAAACAATGACATTTATAAGTGGGAATTAAAAACAACTTTTAAAGAGAAACACGAGCTGCGACAGAAAAGTTAAGTCAAGCGTATGAGGTGCTCTCTGATAACCCTTTTTTGGGAGTGGGGGGGGAGGGGTTAACTAAGGGGGAGAGAGCTGAGTGAAGCTGCACTGCTCACACTTTACATTACTGTGTGTTACATGTTGGCAAAGCGCTGCCTGGCCCTTCTCCAACATGCTTTATGCAGTGATCAAGTGCAAGTATCATCACTTTTCACACGTCGCTATAAGTGTGTGCTTAGAGGAAAAAACAAAACTGTGGCCCACATTCCTACAGGCGCTGCTAAAAACAAAACACCAAAATCTGCAAAAAGAAAAGTGGACGAGTTTAATATGTTACGTTTTAAGGCACTTCAGTGTCAGTTCGTTCGGTTTGGTGGAAGCTGAAATTTTGGCACCACAACTACTAACTGTAAGCAGGTAAAAATCCCTCTCTCGGTCAGCGATACTGAGGGGATTTATTCATGAAGCAATAAACTGACATAAACCGTCCATTCAGCCACCAAAAGTCACCGATAATGAAGTCCCTCTGGCAGGCGTTTGAGTTTTTCGCACCCTGTGAGGTGGGGGAGGAGGTTTGGAGTGGAGTGGGTTGGAGTGAAGTTGAAGGACTGTTGCTGAACATCAGAGTCTCAGAACAAACGAGTTACGCTGTGATGGCGGCAGGCGGCGTCTACATCTCGTGGGCGGTGAGATGATGTTCTGGGATACCGTTGGCATGAGCCACCATCGTGTTATTCTCATTGAGGCGCCTCACGCGATACATTTCATAGTGGATGCTGCTGGTGATGTCCTTAATGTTCTGCATGTGGGTCCTACAAACAAAAACACACACGGTGGCATCACAGAAGTGTCCGTCCATCTCAAACCATCACAGTTTTTACATTTTCTACTCAACCACCTTAAAATTTAGGGTACAAAGTGTGGACAGATAATTACTGCTGTAAAAAACACACACCTTTGTATATATGGATTTTTAAAGAGGCTCGTTCACACACTGAGAAGTTGTGTTTAAATGAACGAGGATCTCAAAAACTTGAAAAACTGAAGTTTCCAATGGTCTTTCTCGATGTATTCAAGGGCAATTTTATTCTGTTCTATATAAACTGAATCTGGATTTGCAGTTTCAGATGATGAGCTGGTCAAAATTTATATTAACAAACTGAAGCAGTCTCATTCTTGAACACAAACACACTACCTAAAACACAACTACAGACCATTTCTACATGGTATATAGAGACAGTGAAACCAATTCTCTACGTTTCACTCATCCTAAGAACTGCAATGTTCGAGCACACGACAGGAAACTATGGTCACTTTATCTCGAGTTTGAAAATAAAAACTACTTTTACTTTTAACATGCTGACTGGACACATCCTCCTGCTCCTTTGTGTCCTTTATTTTGCCTTACAATAACCTCAAACGGTTTTGAATCCACCTTGATCCAGCATGTACCTGTGAACTACCAGCACACTTGCAGTGTCAGACAGAAACCGCTCAAACCGTGTCTTTAACTGTTGTGTGTGTCTGACTTGAATCACTCCAACTGTCTTTACAGACAACAGCTCATGTTTTTTTTGCACTTTGTGCCTGTAAACATGTCTCATATCAGTTTTTCCCTCTGCAAATTTGCGTTTCTGCTTTTACTGCACTGGGACTGTGATCACTATAAAACAGGTGGATTCACTGAAGCAGGACGCCTCTTGTCAATGTTAACGCATCATCACGATCACTGCGATTAAAATTTTTTTACGCCATTAACCAATCAGGAGCGCAGAATGGACAAACTTTGGACAAACTGCCCGAATTGCGTTGACAGAGACATTTCAGGGATTTTGCGTCATTCTGCGCTCCAGATGGGTTAATTGCGGGATGATGGATAAATCCGTGGTAACACATTAACACTGGCAGCTCTATTAAAAACACTTACATATTCATTCCTATTGCTACTACATACATGTGACACATGTGATTCATGAGACTGATCAACCACATGCAGATTGAGTCTCCCTCTCTGTGTCTAAAATTACAAAAATCCCTTTATTTATGATGAATCTGCCAGATCCTCATCTGGCATAAACCTGTGGACTTGAAGACTAGTAGACAACATGCACTCACCTGATGAGGAGATCCCGTAAATAGGCAAACTCACAGTGGGCTATGTTCTCAACTGCAGAGAGAGAAGCTTTGAGTTAGAAATAATCAAAGGGGAGTTAAAACAGGTGCTAACAGGCTGCAGAAGCTTCATGAATAGCTGATGCTGAGATTCTTTAAGAGTCCAGCAGGTGGAGTCAGTGATCCTAGTGTGATGGCTCCATGCAGCAGGCCATCTTGCCCTCACCTGCTGCAGCTTTCATCCACTTTGAGTATTTTCTGAGGAGATTAACTGCATCAGAATTTCCCAGTGATGTGTGCCTGTGTGTGTCAGCACACGCACACTCTGCAGGAAATTAAACTTCCTTTATGAGACACTTGATAAAGGGGTGGGGCCTCCTGTCTGGAGTGGCTAACATAATTAAGTATTGAAAGTCCGATCCTGCAGTCAAAAAGAATGTGACCATAAAGTCATATGACACTAATGATGACCAGCTTCCTTCAGCTGCTGGAGGAAACTGGAATTAAAAGTGACTAAACTTACACTCAGTCTTTCAAATAGATGCAAGTAAAACACAGCAGAATATAAATAAAGTCAAAGACTCAGCGGTGCATATCCAATGTGAGGATTCAGCAGACATACTCTTTGTATGGGAATGAGAGAGGTTGGGACACCAAGTAAACAATCAGGCCTCTTCATAGCGACTGTCTGGTGGAGGCCTGAGTCAGCTACATGGCACACGACTGCTGTCTGGAGAGCTGAATGGAGCATTGTTGACACTCTGTGACCAGCTGACTCCCAGAAACCCTCCCTTCTTTTTTTCCCCCTTTTCTTTTTTGCTAAAAGTGCATCATTAATATAAATACAAACGAGAGTTGTACCTTCAATGGTTCCCCACTTGGTCTTCCTCCCCAGCAACCTCCTGCCGTTGACCTGGTACTCCTGATCACTTCCCACCACAGCAAATGGGATCATCTCCTGTTCAAAAGGTTAAAAGTAAACGGCTATTAGAGTTAGAAATCCTTACAGAATGGATTTCAGATAGAGCCCAAAGTCCTGCTTGGTGATGCTGCTGCCCTTACCCTGATCTTTTCATTGATCATTCGGTCCTCTGCGTCCTCATCAAATTCCTTCTGTGGGTATACGTCAATCCCATTGGCTCGCAGCTCTTCCCTGATCTGGTTAGAGCATGTTCACACACACACACACACATACACACACACACACACACCCCAAATCTTTAACCCACCACAAGTCTCTTAATCTCTGGACTAATTAGGCGGCTGTTCTTGATGTATCCTTCAGAGAGATCAAACAATTGTACCTAAATATGCACAGGATGCAGATTAAGGTTGAATTAACGCTAATCTATGCCAAAAGTTTGGGCTTAGTCGCTAACTGCAACAAACAAAACTCAAAACCCTCACAGGATGTACGCCTAAACCTGTGCGCACACAGAGTGTGTTAATGAGGGAAAGGGAAATCCTGAGATCCTTGAAAACAAAGCCAATAAAAACCTCATAAAGGGGTCAGCTGTTTAAAAAAAGTAAAGGCAAGCAGAGAGCAAAAGGGTAAAAGAATATAGGGATACTTCTTCAGAGAAGTTGCAATGCCACTAAAATCTAATAGATGTTACCTTCTTTTTGAAGAAGTCCCTCTCCTCCAGCGTGAGTGTATCTGCCTTGGCGATGACTGGGACGATGTTGACCACTTTACTCAGACGTCTCATGAATTCGACATCAAGAGGCCGAAGACTGAGGAGACAACATGAGAGAACCGGGAGGAAGACATTAGATTTAAGAACAAAAGCACAGGAAATTGTAACGCAAAGCTCTCGCACCAGAGGGCAGATGTTCCTAAGAAACGTCCCAGATGGAGGAACATTTACAGTTCCAACTTCTTATCATGCACCCATCATTACACAGAGTTTGTGAACAGCTGCTTGATACAGTTAGGGAAGCAGCTAAGGCCTTTCCCGCAGTTTGAGAAAGCATCTGCATGTGGTTAGAGCAGCAGATTCTGGCCTGGCTAACGACTCTTTCACACAGGCTGCTCGTTGTCAACAACAAGGCTTGTGCACTCGAGAAAGAGCACGCTGAGAAAGACAAAAGTGCAGAATTGATTGCATGCACCCAGACACACACAGAGTCTCTGTCTCTTGCGTCCTTCCTGCCTCTCCCCCATTAGGCTTTTTAAGGCAAGCCTGGAGCAGCTGCTGGCCGGGCCATGTGACATCTGCAGTGTTGGATCAACATGAAACGCTGCTTGCTGGAGACGGGGGGGGGGCATTCACACCAGGCCCCTGCCTGAGTAAAGACATGCCATGAGACAAAAATTAATAGAGGTGCAGCATTTGCTCAGTTATCAGTTGTGTCTTTGTGTGCGTGCTCCAAAGGGGATGACAGTCCACAGCTGCTTCAACATTTTCCCAAGACCAGTCGCTGCACTCGACTCGAGTTACACCAATGAAAAAAAAGGAATATAAAAGAAACTATGAGCTGCATGGTGAATTATCATGTGTTCACCGAACGCCTAATTCCTTCTGCTAGTATACCCAGACCCCCTGAGCTCCGATCGGTGCAGGTCTGAACCAAGAGAGCGCTGAGAGGGAGAGTAAACCGGACGGTTCGATGAGAGCCAGATGTGTGGGCCTGTGAGAGGTCCAGGGAAAAACTTAGGATACTGAGCTGCTTCGGGGCCTGGCGAGAGCAGCCCATGTCTCCAGAGTGTGTGGGCCGGATAGAGAGTCCTTGTGTGTGTTCAATAAGAGGGGGTAACAAGGCAGAGAGATCTGCTTCACATTTAAAAAGTTAAGAACAGCCTATACCAATATATGCTGACATGCACAGGCAAAGCACAGCGTTGCTGTCTGTAACAACAGCAGTTATTTAAATTCCAGTTGATGTAATTGTTTCGTATTGTCACCAAGTCAGACTTTCAGAAAACACAATGTCTGTTTACAAGAAAACTACAGAGCATAAAGAACAGCTTGTGTGACAGGAATCAGCACTGATGCTTTTTTAGATGTGTCTTTTTGAGATTTAAAACTACGACTGTGGTGTGACATTACCAATGTCCAGTTGGGGGGATGAAGTATATGCAGCAGTGGACTCTGGAGTCTGGGATCCTTTTCTTCCTGTTGATATTGATTTCCTCCTGCAGGTACGCCTCGTACTGATCATTAATGAACTTCATGATGGGCTGCCAGCTATGCCATGGTGGAGAAAGATAATTGAAGAGGGAGAAGGAGAGAAGAGGGAGGGGAAAGAAGGGTAAGGGGGTGGAAAAGGAAGAGAAGGGACAGATCAGTAAAATGAGGAAGAGGAGGGGCTCAGGCAGACAAAGAAGAGGAGGAAGGACAATGATAGAGATCAGGTAAAGTAAGAAAGCAGGAAAAGCAAGAATAAAGAGGAGGACATCTGGTTAGAAACTCTTGTCATTATGAACTCTTATAATGCTTATATGGTTGTTGCAGCAACGTTAAGTTGTAGCCTACCAGTTCTCATTGTTGATCTGGTCTCCAAAGCCTGGTGTGTCAATGACTGTCAGCTTCATTCTTACACCCTTCTCCTCGATGTCTGCAAACAAAAGCACATAAGAACACTGAGAGCCAGCACAGCAGCAAACTGCTGTAACACAGACAAGCAGTGAGAATGCAGATGGGCATAAGCCAGTTGTGGTGAGTTGTACCGTGACTGATGGACTTGATTTCCACTGTTTTGGGAATCTTCTCCTGGGCTGTAGCCAGCACAGACTTACGGCTGACTTTAGACTTGAACAGCGTGTTCATCAGAGTAGACTTTCCCAGGCCGCTTTGTCCTGTAAGCAAAAAACAAACAAAAAAAATGACAGGCAATGAGAAAAAAAACACTTCGACAGTGACTGCTTACACAGTGGGGAGCCTACGGTTTACACAATGGTGCCATAATAAACCCAAACAAGATTCTATAAAATGACCCTGCTTCACTCCAACAATTTCAGAAGCTGTGACACCTGTCTGCTCAAACACTGCCAACAAAGCACACCAGTTTACTTCATATGCAGTAAGTGATGAGAAAAAGGGGCAGCTGCAATGAGCCAACAGCAGGACAGGACAAGCAACAGCCACAACTGCTATGCCTATGGTTGTCTTTTGTCATCTGCTATACAAGTCTCCAACGATTGCATGTGCACAAGAGTTTGGGCGTTTCCCCTGTCTAATTTCTCCAGCTCCTTTCTCTCAGCTGCCTCTCTCAACAAGTCTCATCCCGTGGATGTGGGATGAGATCCAGTCCCTCCGTTGTAATTGCAGCTTGTGATAGTAGTCCCCGTTTTGCTCTGCAGCCTCGATGAGTTTGGCTGATTTGTCCACCTGCTGCAGGTTCTGGTTAGAGTTTCCTAGCAGAACGAGATCTAGTGTCTAAAGCTGAAATCCGTGACTGTTTATTTGGAGTATGTTTGACTGCGGGAATTCTTCTTGGGAAGCAGCTTAATGACATTGTGGGCCACCACAACCGCAACATCAACCTCTGGGAAAAATGGCACAGGAAAGGCTGGGGCTAGATGACAAGCAGAGACTGAACTGAAAAAAATAAAATAAAATGAGCAAAGGGAGTGTTCACTAGTAAATTAACTGTGAATGGTGATGCTGTTTTGGATGGAGGTTAGTTTTACTTTGGTATCCTGTGGAGGCAGCAGCATATGAAACACTAAAGCTTTTTTTTAATAGCCCTAAAATGCTAATACGACATATGGCACTTATGAGCCACTCAAAATAACAGCAGGGGAAATAGCATGACTGCAACAGCCACACCCAGAAATACACAAATGTAACTCCTTTAATCTTATAACTACCAGTTCAAGACACTTTCTGATCAGATAACAACACAGATGCTCTTGTTTTGCTACAGTAAGAGGATAAAATGCTCCCCCATCCGGGCAAATTGAAACAGACTTAATTTATCAGCTGTCTGTCTATACGGATGAGACCCCCTGTGACCCTTGGACCTCATGCTAACATCACCACGGGTTAATGAAGAGCTGTTTGGAGGGGCCCACTGGGAAATGACCATTCAAAGTTCAACCTCAGGTTAAGTCAACATTCAGAACTTTGATTTATGGATATGCACTCGCATGCACAGCAGCACACACTCCACGCAAACACGGATTCACAGAACAAATATGAAGCTCAACAGCTGGAAGTTAAAGGACTCAAAAGTCCACGTGGAAATTAGCATTTTATCTGCTACAGTGCTTTGGCAGTACTAATGCCACTCTGAGCCGTGTCCAAACTCGCTCCAACAGCTGCTTTCTCCAAAGTGTCTGCATCCATCATCCTACCGCTAACAACCATCACAAAACAGTGAGGTGGTGCCAAAATCCCACAAGTGCTTTCTGTATGAGGTCAAAGTCGTACAGATGCTTTTTAAACTGTTAAATTGTGTCTGGCAGCAAACATTTTCACAAGAAAAAGCAAACAAGCTGGAAGGAAATTTTTTAAAAATGACACTCAAAGTTATCACAATTCATTATCTTACCAAAAAATTTGTTCTCTTTCTATCGTCTCGCTATCCTGTTTGGATGTAGGGGTTTCCCCCCGGGTGTCCTCTTCCTTTATAGACAAGGAAGTAAATCCACCTGCTCTGTTAGTTTTAAACTGTTAGATTGTAGCTACTGCACCTGGGCCTAAGCATGACTGATGTTTTATAATCAGTCCATTATCACTCCATTTGTTTAACAGATGAGAATTAAAATAATGAAAATCCAGTGAAAAATTTTTTTTTTTTGTTGATTTTCGTTTCACTTTTGCTACAATTTTTGGAGGGGAGCATAAAGTCCTCTATGCAGGTAAAAACCATCAGTTATAAAGATGCCAAACCAATTATCCAGTTCTTAAAAACCATCAATTGTTCCTACATTGTGATACAGTTAAATAATTTCACCTTGATATTTAAAAAAAAAAAAAAAAGACACCCAAAAAACCATGGAAACCAGTTTTGTTTAGTTGTGTTTACCCACTCAGGCCTGGGGCTGCTTTCAAGCACATTTTGTTTATTTGAGGATGAGACAGACCATGTGTGGAGACGACATGCAGGAGACGTAAAGCAGTGAGATTGGGTGGGCTCGATGGTGGCCTGTTTGATCCTGAGGTGTGTAATTAGCTCCTATTTTAAAGGTGTCTGATCACAGTGATGAGTATGCCCAATTAAAAAAAACAAAATAAAAGAAAAAAGCTTCAGGCTTATATTTAAACTTGATTAGAGAGAAAAGCATCATGACTCAGTCTCAGCTCTAGTTATACATAACTGAGGTTATTGTGAGATTTAAGTGTATACAACCATCAATGCAACCAAAAAAAAAAAAAAAGCACCACGTGCAGTGAAAGTGGTGTCCTTTCAGACATTTCTGTATATTAACACAGAAGGCCACACTTTTGAGTAAAGATGGGAAATATTATTTCAACCTGAACATTTGCTAGCAGTAGTTATCCACAGTGAAGCACCAGCTCAAAAGTCTTACTCAAAGGCACCTCCTGGAATTATTTCTAATGCTTCACATGCATTTCTTTTAATGTGTGAGTGCATAAGCAGCCAAAGATTTGATCACTGCAATGCTATGTGACCGACAACTACTGTGCGAACCAAATCTGGGTATTTTAGTGAGTGTAAACAGGCTCTGCTTACCCACAACCATAATGTTGAGCTCAAAACCCTGCTTCATGGCTTTCCTCCTCATCTGCTCCAGAATGGCATCGATACCCACATAGCTGAAGTCCAACATGGGGCCGCCAGCCTTCTCCCCATACAGTCCACCCACTGCTGGGGACACCATAGCATCAGGCACCACCGCCTCAGACATGGTACTGCTGCTGTAGCTGGAAAACACTTCAGGTCCTGATGTAACACAAACAGAAACAGAGAAGGCTTGAGTTACTCACAAGTATAATATGGAAGAAGCAATAACAGATAAATGACGCATCTGTGAAAACAGGTACTGCAAGTAAAATGATAGAGAGGGTTAAAAAAAACAAAACAAAAACAAAATGAGGACTTTTTACAAGAATTTCAAGATTCTTGGTTCCTTGGAAATCCATAGGAGGAAGTAATGTACTGCACCAAACTGTCATAGTGCTGAAATATGTAATGATCGACAACTTCCTGTTATAGAACAAACCAGTTCAGCTAAGCAGCTCTTCAGGTGCTGGCAGTTCAGAAGAAAAGCTATCAGTAGAATTAAACTACAGTAAAATCTGTTAATAACACACATACACATTTGAACAAGATGATAGGTGATTCCTGCAGTGTCAGAAAAATGCATCCCTGACTGGGAAAACTCGTGTGAACACCCAGTTAAACAACAGCTTGGATGGTTGATGGCACAAAAAACCAAGTTAAAGCTGAAATGGCCTGCGTGTTTGCCTGAGAAGGGGAAACTTGATTAATTGTGCAAGTGGCCATGCACATCATTGCATCTTTAATGTTTGGTTTTATTCAACCTGTGATGCCCTTTGTAACTGTTTACAAAGTGCTATTAGTTATTGTTATATCTAGAGGAAAGCTCTGGGATCAATCTTCTAGTGAATGTCTGCACAAAAGTTTCTGATAATCCATCTAATGGTTGTTGTTTATTTCAGTCTGGAACAAATGTGGCGGACTGTCTAGAAGACAGACAGAAAAACAACTAAAAGCACCTCCTGACTTTCAAGGTCCTGGTTGGTCTCATGCCAGAACAGTTTATCAACCCAAAAGTAAAACTATCAGAAAGTTCGCTCTGTGGAATTAGAGTAGTTTAAAATTGGCAGAACGACATCTCTTCACTTTGTTTTTGTAATGATTAACTTCATGTCCTTCTGTGAAATGCCTGCAGATGTTTGTCTAATCACAAGAGAAATATTAAACTTTTAATGTGTTCACTGAGGTCTGCGCATGCCAAAGTCACCGTACCTCTCGAGCTGTGTGACAAATTTACACGACGACAGTGTTTATGTCCGTGTGTCATTAGATACACAGTCCATGTACCATGCTACCCCTCGCAAGGCCTCCCTTTCCCTTGCTCTCTACAGTGCAGTGTTACTGTCCTGCTAATGTGAGAGTGGAAAAGAGTGAGACTGGTGAGGTTGAAACCTGATCCACCCACAGCTAACCTGGCTAACACACACAAAAGCCCTGAGTACATGCTTGACTCTGTGCCTTTAAACATGCTGGTTGCCTTGACTTCACACACTCAGAGTTTCCTCTGTTTGAGCGCACAGCTGATCTGTACGTACACATGCAAATATCAGCCCCTGGACTGCCTGCCAAGAGTTTAACAGCTTTTGGATTCCAGCGAATACTCGACCTGTTACAAGGAGAAAGCAGTCCAGACAGCAGGCCAGTTCACCCGTATCACTCTGGGAAATAAATCAACAGGCTGGTAGAAAAGTCAACACACTTCAAACTGGCACTGCACTGATTAATGGAAGAAGAAGAAAAATCGGAGGAATGGCAGTGCTGTAGAAGCTCAAAACTAGCTCATGTTAACACGTTAAGTCTTGCTTTTATAATATGCTCCATTGTGTGTGCATCCATGTGTCATAGAGACCCACCTATGGAAGCAGCTCTCCTGCCCTCTTCACCACTTCCTCATCCTGTTCCAAAAGTCAGTCAGCAACTTACAGCGACTCACTGCCCTCCACCTCCCCTCTACACCTCCCCTGTTTCGCTCATGTCTTTTTCCCCTCAGCCTCACCCTTTCCTCCCTGCTCACACTGATCCTCCCTCATCGGTGTTGCCTATTGCACACCAACTCTTAGTTTTCTTGTATCTCTCCTGTTTGAGCCCCTCCTCCTATCTGCTACTCATTTGGCTTTTAGCTTTGTTATTAAATGTGCTGGATAATACAAAACCTCCATCCTCTTCTTCTCTACACCATGTATTTTCCCTCTGAAATCCCTTGCTGATTTTTTCCTGCGACAGCTTTGTGCTGTAAACAGAGATGTTTGCCAGGAGTTAGGACACTGTGGCAACCAGGGCTCCAACAACAGAGCTTCAAAGGCATGATACCAGGGAAAGCATCAAAGGAAAGAGACATGAAATGAACAAGATGGAATACTTAACATATCATCCAACAGCAGCTACACCTGCAAAGCACTAAAATATAATGATGAGAAGATCATCTGTACAAGCTTAATCTTTTGTTGGAGCTGAAACATTTAATAGATGGTGGATTGTCAGTTACTTGGACACCTGTTTAATCTAATCCAAAGGCTTTACTGTCAGGACTCGTGCACAACCATGAGCTGAGCATCGACCCATTTTCGAAGGGCATAACACGGGATAAAAGAAATTTGTTCTTTTTATTGCAACTGTAGATCTTACTTCTGCGGTCCCAGCACAGTCCTCATTCCCAGCCTCTGAGCTTAAACACTTTTCTCCAGTTTGGTATGCACACTTCTCATTTTGTGATCAGTGTGGGTTTAAAACAGGAAGAAAAAGTAGGTTTTTGGTTCTGTGTAACCTTCGTGGAAACAATCAATTACAGTATTTGGTCTGAGGACTTCCTGAAATGAGCCTCATTTCAGAACAATGCTCAGCACCTCTGCAGTATGTCTGTTCTGTTTAATGTTCAGTTACTATTTGCTCATCTTCCACTGTGGGTGGGAATTACAAAAGCTAAGATACAGAGTGAATGAGAGACGGACAGAGTTGTTGGTGGTAACTAACTGGTTTCCCAGCCAGAAGCACAAAGGCTCTTCAAAAGATTAACTGTCCTTCATGAAACCAATGTACTGATTTTCTCAAGTCAAAGAAGAATTTAACACCATAAACAACTTGGCAAACATCACAACACCACACAAAAGGAGTCTTGAACCACTACCGTGGGAAACCAAACTCTTCTCTACAATCAAAATGAATCACTTCATTCATGGGTAGGACACCTCTTTAGACCTTTAGCCAACTTTGGTAAACTACAAACCCTACGATGTGGTGAGTGAAGCATCGTATCAGTGGTGCAGAGAGTGTGTCAAAGCATCTGGATACACTGACCATTTATCAGATGGACGTATTCACCCTCTGTCATGGTTTTTAGCCAGTAATGGCCTTATAAATGTTAACTTTTTTTTTTTTACCTCCACCTGGAAATGTCTGGCCCTGATGGCTTAACAGCTGTTGGAAATTACCTCAAACCTATCAAACACAATGGGCTGACTGAAAAAATTACTGTTGAGTCAAATAGGGATGTAAGGAATGACATATTGTGGGAACCTCAGGTATTTTAATATGTTGTCATGCAAACTGATGGTGTAAATCCTTTGGAGGTGGATTAAATGAGCCTCTCAGATGGCTTCAACCGGCCACAGCCTTTTAAGAATAATTATATTGGGCCGCTTCTCAACTCAGCATTTTATGTTTCCCCCCCACTAGTTTCAAGTCTGATGGGAAATGGGCATGCAAAAGTTACATTCGAGAGAAAATGCGATGACAGTTGTGGAATAGGTTTGCTTATGTTGCTGATCAAACAGCACAAGCACAGTTTGGATGAATCAGATTTGTTTTTCAGTGACAATTAAGGGTCATTTAAAAACGTCAGTTTCCATTGTTGCTTGCTTAGTGGTAATAAATCACCCCTGGATGACTTGCACATTTGCCATGCCATTCCTTAGCTCTACTGCTCCCCCTGCATCATGGACAAACAAAATTTATTTTAGCTATTGGAAAGCAGAGTGACTCACTGTGATGCTGTTTTCAATTACAGGCACTAAAGAGGTTTTCTCTTTTATTGCTTCCAGCGGCATCAGATTGCTTTGCTTTTTTGTAAATATAGCCAGAAGTCTCATCTCTGCAGCAAAGCATTTCAGAGAAAAACAGCAAGACGCAAGGAAAAGAAGAAGACCGAAGTGTGGAGAGAAAAAAAAAAAAAAAAAAGGCAGACGTGTGCAGATAGGCATGAGATACAGAGGAGAAGCAAAAAGGAAGATGGCTGTCGTTGAGTAGGGGGGAGGTAAACAAGATAAGGTCAGTGAGAGGAGGACAAAGAAAGGCATGCAGAGGGGGAGAAGGAGGGGAGGAAAAAAAAGTGTGGATTGCAGAGATTGTGATTTATTCCAGTTTTGGGCCTGGGGCATTCCTCACTAACTACACACAGGCCTCCAAACTGAGATGCAAATACATTCGAATCCAGCTAAACATCTCCCTGTTCACTGGATGGTCTTTTCAAAAGGCACTAAAACTACAAAGGAGTATGAAGAAAAATGTGACTCTGTCGCCTATGTTTAGATGCAGTGTGGCCAGAACCACTGAGCCATGGCTTAGCTGTCCAGGGTGTTGATCTCAACAGGGTGGTGAGCAGGTCAGAGATCATGTTCCCAGTTTAGGTTGGAAAGAGCTGCACTGAGGTTAGTCCCCTCATGACAAACCTGTGGTTTGACCCTTTGAATAAACTCTGTAGAATTTAGAGGAATCCAGAGAGAGAAAAGGCTGGAAACTTGGAGTGTTTGTTATCTGCAACACTGACTCACTCAGGGCATCTCTAAAACTGATTGTACAAAATCTTTCCCTTCATCGCTTCACTTTTACAACTGTGTTATACAACATGCAGGCAGTTCCACAGTTTTTCTACTATTTTAATGAGCCATAACGTACACAAATGCTTTCTCTACTAAAGCATTGCACCGAATGATTAAATGCCAGGCTTTAAACAAACACTAAGCTATGGATGATAAAATCCAAACAATTGCTCAAAACCTACAGTCACAAAAACTCCTGTTTTTCAAAGGAAATTAGATTTGTTTTATCCAACGTTACATGAAACGGATCAAGAATGTAGTAAATGACACTTGCTGTCTAATGGGTCCATTCATCACAAAATGATTTATGATTTTTAATAAAACAAACTCTCAGCCAGCATCGCCCCTGTGTTACACTGTATTACCCAATGTGGGTTTATAATGATAAAATGGCTAACTGATCCCATTAGCACAGCAGAAAACTGCTTTGTTAAACTAGCCATGATTTGGCTGCTGAAACATCTGAGGCGGCTTATTCTAATAATCTATTAGCATTTTGACCACATGTTGTGGATTCCTGGAAACAGCTTCCAAATCCCATCCTTGGAAACATCTCCACACCTCCTGCTTGCTTGTGTTTATACACCACTTTGCATTTAATTTAATTATTCATCCCCACTCTCCTCCTCAGTTGTGCTCCATCTCCCTCCCTTCACTCCCAACTGTAGGCAGTTTATACAGTAAGTTTCATCCAGATTGACTGCATCCAGGAAAATTTAGGGAACAGCCACGCATATATTAATTTAATCCATTGTATCAACACCAACACAAAGCTGGTGAATTCCTACAGATAACCTTAATTATATTTGATTGAAAAGGTAAATTGAAAGAGTTTGTGTCCAAGCTCCACGTAACAGCAGGCTTAATTTGTTTCATAGCAATGACAGCTCAATTTAGTATCCACCACTAGGCATTAATCCCATCAAGCGATAAAATGCACAAGTTCAGGTTAATCTAAGTGCTTGTTTGGAGCTGTATGTCAAAGACACATTGGTTTACTAATCCACTAAATGGGTTTTGAGATCTTTGTTCTTTTTAACAATCTATTTATGGGCTGGTTAAAAACATCTGCTGCGTTTGTCTTCCATTTACATTCCCATACAGGATGAAGGCGGTTTGCAGTCGTGTCTCATCTTAACGCCGCTAGATTTGTTTTGATGGTAACCCAGATGCCTCTTGAGGAGCGTGTGGGCTGCTTCAAATTTTATTTTATTCAATGTGATAAAAACGACTGATTCTCAAGCTGCCTTTTTTATGGTTGATTTCCCACAAGAGATGGTGCAAACACAGCTGAGAAACTTGTGTAGAAGCGATAAAAATGTATTCAATTACATTGAACTGGGGTTCCGGTAGCCCTCCGGCATTGAATCAATTCGATACCCCCAGACCACATGGGTTTACAACACACACAAACCCAGTTTCCCACCCTCTGACAGTGAAGCCTTTTAATAAAAAGGGGAAATTGGTTTGGTGGCAGTGCAAACACTGACTTTAATAACACAACAGCCTGAGTGTTTTTGCAGCAAAGCCGAATTCCCAGACTCATCGTTCAGCTCTCAGGAGAAATGTGCCTGAGAGATTATGTCACCTGCCACTATTTGCCTGGAAATGATATACCCATCTTACTGTGTTCTGCACGTGGCATTTATGTGCATGTTTTTAGAAGTATTTTAATATAATGCAGATGCTTAAAACCAATGATAATCAGTCTCTTAACAACATACAACTTTGTATTTGCAGCATGCAGCATCAGCAGCTAGGGTTACTTTGCAGACAGCAGAGAAATGTAAATTACTGTAATGACAGCAGAAGCCCACAGGTTTGTCTAGACTTCCAGAGGAATGTGTTCGGCCTCTAAGCTGTGGTGGTGCACAAGAGAGCTGTTGTCTTTCTAGGCTCTTCAGCTAATTCTTACACCAAGTAGCTCCAAAAGAAAAAAGAAAGGAAAAAAGGAAAAAAAAAAAATCAAATCACTGAGCGCATCAGGTAAGGTTTCACCTATACATTATTAAATGCATGCATGCCTCAATTTACCGTGCGGACACCCAAGTGCAAGCAAGAAGACTTATTGACTCAATTCAAGGCTCAGGCTGATTTAGTTTCAACTAAACATCTACAGTTAAGGAAATACATTCCACTGCAGCAGATCATGCCTTACAAAAAATATTCCACCCTAAAGCAACTGCTAAACTTTACCCTCTGAGTTTACACGAAAGCAAAATGAATCAGGAAGTTGTCAGTTTTGTGAGCGTCTTTGTGGCTAGGCTAAATAATACATTAGTTATCCATTACCTATTGGGTACTTGCTGACAGTAATAGAGCATGTGGACTGAACCAATGTAATCTCAGTGAATGGGTCAAAGTGTATCAGTGAAATGGTTAGCTGACAGTGAGTGTGGGTCTAGAGGGGCAGGGGGTTGAGGAATCTGACCTCTGTTCGTGCACACGCCTCACCTTAGAAACAACAGTTAGAAGAAGTGTTATTTAAACAAAACAAAAAAAAGTACAGCGAACTCAGTTGAAAAAGTTCTGCTTTTTTTAACATTGCACAGACATAATTATAAATACCAAATTATCTACAAACTAACCAATGTTACTTTAATGCTCAGTTGACTTAAGGTGGACTTAGAGGGCAGCTGTCCTTCACTATTGAGACAGAAGGCTCAAGGTGTTCAAATCCTTAGAAAACACAAACTCACTATTCCATCAAAAATGCTGTCAGCAGCACTCCTCTGACACAGTCTACAGCCTGTGTGCGAGCTGAAGCCTGTCACCTGGGTCCTCTCCAAGTCTCAGCAGCAGTATTTATGGACTGTGTTTGACCCACATACAAAGCTTAAGGGTGTAGTGGACAATAAGTGACGTCACAGTGTCAGTTTAACTTGAAATGTGACTCCTTACTCAAAGCAGTTCATATTTACATGTTATTTCAGTTAATTTCAAGTGAACCACCATCATCTCCTCACCTTTGAAGATTTTAAAGTCGTATATTTATCGTGTGTGGCAGGCAGCATGACACTTCTAGGTCACTGTAGGTGTAGACAGCCAAACACTTGTTACATTAGACCTTAAAAGCGTTCCCTATAAAGGGAACATGAGCTTATTGTGTTATGTAAGTTTAGAATTGTTTTCTTTTAACATCTTCATTGCTAATCTATCAACATCAACACTTGCAGACGACTGAATCATCTCAAAATTTATATGCAACAAGTTACAACAAAAATACGACAGTTTCCCTTTTTCCACTCTTCTCTTGTGGTGAACATCTAACGCACATACATGTACTAGAAAACGCAAACCAGTTATTCAGAGAATCTGCTCCCGGGGAATCCAACAGAGATGAAATGTTATCGATTTTACAGAGCTCCGGTTACATTCATGAAATGTTTTGCATTTCAAACTCATGATGCTAAATTCCACAATAGATACACAATCTTACTGATCTAACTTCTTGACTCCCGATGTGCACAGACAGACAAAGACACGCAAGATGCAGAAGGTAACGATGACCTTTTCAGCTTCCCATTAAACAGTGGTGAAAGGCCACAGTCTGTTCTGCACAGGGGCCACAACAGAGCTCCTTTCAGCAGCTCTGCGTGTGTGTGTGCGCGCATATGTGTGTGTTTCTGAGGCAAACCAGAGGCGGGTGACTTTCTGAAAAGGTGAGGGGCGGTTGGTGTTTCCACCGGTTTGATATTAGCTGCCGAGAGAAATTCCTTGTATTCTCCAGGTCAACTTTGAATAACAAAGCCTGGATGATAAATTCTGAGGCCCAGCGTTGTTGTCAGCTGCTGCCACATGACCCCATAGCCAAGAACTCGCACTATCACTTTGTCAGTGCTTAAACAAGAGCAGAAAAAGTAGTGAAAGAGAAACCTGATCTGTACAGAGCTCATAAAGAAACTAATCTGAGGCTAGCCTGTTCTACTTTCCTAAAAGGATTCCTTCACTGTACTTTCCAAAAGCACATCAAAGCCTACTAACCACGTGTGTGGTGCTTACTGTCCACTCTGCATACGTATTTAGCCTGGTAATATGTCATTGTCAGCAACAGCAGTCCAGTGTGTGGACAACGTCAGGAGGAAGGAAACAAAAATAAAACTGGGAGTTTAAACAGAAAAAAATGGGGTTGAACATGATGGAACATCCCCCTGGATACATAAACAGACGTGTGTGTGAGTCTGTGTGTGTGTATTACACAGAGAGATCGATTACAAAGCGTGCCACACAGCAGACATGCACAACATTTAGGAGATGAAAGACAGAATGCAAAATCTGAACAATGGTAATTATCCGTGAAAGCATGCTCACACAAAAATGAGAGAAATATCCCAACCTGAGATCCTGAGCACCGTCTGTGAAATACACAGCCATGCTTCTTTACAACAAACAAATTAATAGCCACGTGCATATTTAAGCTTGGTTAAAACACATCAGTAACATTACATGTTTGAACAGCTGGACTCAAAAACAAACAGTTTTCTTCTTTCTGCTAAGAACACAAACACACAAATCGAGAACAAAGGAGAAAACTTCCTTCCTGCACTTCCAACTGATTTTTAACACACACACACACACACACACACACACACACACACACACATGCACGCACACACACTTACGCTCCCTGCCAGTATGCAAAGCACTCACCGTGTGTGAAGTGTTTGTGTGTATGAGCTGTCCCCTGTCGAAGTGCAGCGCTCCAGTGAGAGGCCAAACTCTGCTGTGGCTCTGGAAGCTCCCTGCCTGCCCCTCCCACCCATGCCTGTCATGTGACTCTGCACGTAAGGCAACACCATACGCCCACTTCCTTCAAATAACCCCGACCCTCCCTCTGACAAATAAAAGGGAAAAAACACCCCCACAACTTCCAATGCAATAAAAAGTAAATGTTAGCAGAGAACGGACAAAGACAGAGCGTCAGTGGCTGCGATAAAGAAACAACAGAAGAGCTGTGTGTGCGTGCGCCTGCAGCTCTGCAGGCTTTAGGCCAGCTTCTCCTCAAGTCCCACATTAAAAAACAAAAAACTAAATTACTTTGTCTGGACTCCTTATCTCCTCATCTTTACGTCAAACTACTAACACTCAGTCCCTTTAACAAATCAGTACCCTCCATAAATCAAGACTCACTGATTTCTTTTCCCCCTCTTTGCAAATTTTATATCATATTGGCTTTTACAGTAAATCATTTAAAAGAAAAAACAAAAGAGTAAAAACGTTTTAGATAAAGCCAAAGAAATCAAGCAGACAGAGCAGGGGATATAATGACATTTATCCTTTTTTATAAAAATTCACAGGAAATTGTTGTTTTTTTAACGCAGCTTTTGTAAGTACTGAATAATCCCACAGCAACTAAACTGAAATGTTTGGCAACAGTCAAGAGCCTGGATAAGATATCCTCAGACATTTCAACAGTAAAAAACATTACAGGGATGATGTACAAACACTTTAATGCTGTTACAGTAACAATAAAAGCCACATGTATACATAGTATGACAAAGTATATAAAGAAATAAAATAATATAACATGAATCCATGTATTAGACAGGTATATTTATTTATAGCATATATTAGATTGTATACTGTAAACAGATGTATAAGATGAGTTAGATGGGGGTAGGAATGGCTGACCAGGATATGGTCAACATCTTGTTCTTGTTTTCCTCTTGAATATGATGGCTTTTAATGATTGTGTTTATTTGTCTTTTATTCCCTAATACGTATTGACACTTGTTACTTATATGTTCAAAATAAAGATTTGATTATGACAGTGCAAACACCAACAACTATTACTATTTTCCAGTGAAAATATAAACAAGACACGAAAAGACGAAATCTAAAGAATGGCAAAATGAGATGTTAAAAACACCTGATCCCTTATCTTCCAGTACCTGAGAACAAACCAATCACTTTGGCTGATTACTACTCTTTGGAAGTGTGTATATTCATGCCAGATTAAAGAGGAAGGGAACAGCTGTTTTCAGGCTCACAGGAAGTGTAATTACACACTAGTGCAGCAACTTGAGTTTAACCTTGCAGCCACACACACACACACACACACACACACACACACACACACAGGGCAACACCTGCATTCCTTGAAACGAACAGTCAGGTTCCTGAAAAAAACCAGGCGTAATATGTTGGAGAGACGTGTCATTACTCAAACTCAGAGGCCAAAATAAACCAGGGCTTTTAAACAATGTCCATCTAACGAAACTGAAACATCAATATGGACCTTCTGAGTCCTGCACAATACCAACACATGATTCATTAAATCCGACAGACAAACATAGCTGGACTTGTAACTGTGATAAAAACCAGGTTTTTACCAAATATGGACGTAAAATAAACCCTTGTTGTCGTTAGTTTTACAGGGTGGAGAACCCTGCAATTTCCCCCCAAACTCGGGGCCCCGTCTCTCTTACAGCTTTTCGCTCTTTGACCTTTTTCGTTCTTTTCAACTCACTCTTTCTGAAGCTCACCTTTATCTCCCCAATAAAAACCTGATGTTTAAAGTGGAGACACTGGAAATGTAGATATTTCTGACAGCACTTAATAATGGGTTTAGGAGCTGGTTTATTACTCAGCTGCACTTTATTTCACCAACACGACACAATCATCTTTGAAATCTTCTTCTGTGGATTATGCAGATTATACAATAGGAAGACATAACAGAGCTTTTCACTCCTAATATGCATTGCAGCAGTGCCAGTGATGAAGCAAGCCATAGATAGTTTAAATAAAAAGGGGCAAAGGTCATGACTTAGGACAAATTAAAATCTACATTTAGGAAGACTAAAGCATCATCCTGAAGTCACGTACACAGCTGTGTGCATAAAACTGTGCCACTCTGAACTCGAAACAAACTCCTCTTCTCAACATCACTGCCACTCAGGAGCTGCTCTCCAAAGGTTTCACCATTAACTTGTCTTTTTTAAGCCTAAAATAGACTTTTTATGAGATACAAATTCCCTCTTTCAGATTTTCTTCTTAAAAACGCTGACTCCTGAGTGAACCGTGCATGCAGCGTGGGCCAACCATCATTTGTTTGATCTGACATAACTTGGCAGACTTCTTTATTACAGAGCTGCTGTGCTGCTGGGGACACGGCCTTCTTAAATGAAAGAAGAAAAAAAATCTTAATTTTGAGGAGAAGGAGACAGAAAGCCGATGTCAGGGGCTGAAGTTTGTGGGCCACGCTGAGCCAAGATGGTGTCATGTACTGGCAGGCAGAGCATGAAGCTGCCTGGCTGACCCCTGACAGTATTCCTTGCAGTTGGACTTTCATAACACAGAGATAGAAGAACCATAGATTGACTGGGCGCATTACATTAAAGGCATCACAGGTTGTCTTTTTCCTCCATAGGAAAATAGTGTAGTGTACGACTAATACAGAGGGCTGCAACACATCTTAAATCAGTATTCAGTAGACTGCAGTGCATGGGGTGTGTGTACAGTTCTGCTATGAACCATCTTAGGCTGATAAATGACACTACCAAAAATAAATAAATAAAGGTTCGTTAGCTGACATGCATGCTGAGGTTTCTAAAAAACAAAATAGCAAGTACAGAAAAATTAAATCAACAGCAAGGATCTTATTCATTTCTGCAACACTCATGCTGCTCATGTGAAAGATGTGGGTGGTGGCCACGGAGAAACTAAATGTTTCCTGTGTGTGTGTGTGTGTGTGTGTGTGTGTTTCTACCTCACCCAGAAGGAATACTTAAGCCTCCGTACAGGATAAAAGGAGAAACTTGAGCATGTCTTTATGTGTAAACATTTGTGAGTTTACTTAACCTAAAAATCTATTGTGCACCGTCACACTGTGACGCTTGGATTTCCATTTGGAGATGAAGAGTAAACACTCGCAATGTAAATAACATTTAGGGGCCAAATTTAGGGCAAATCTACCGGAAATTAATGTAGGTCAGTGTCCTCTGAAGTAATAGAAACAGTGTGTGTGTGTGTGTGTGTGTGTGTGTGTGTGTGTGTGTGTGTGT
>NW_005187460.1:1433136-1438687 GCF_000239375.1 Pundamilia nyererei
TGTCACATGAATCCAATTCTCTGGGAAGAGGAAGTACTTCCTCACTGAGGAGGATTTGTAGTAAACAGCTGAATGAGGCCCTCTCAGGGTTCTGAAAACGGCTCCTTCACCCGATGTGTGTGTATGCCGACACTGAGCCACTCAGCTCTGTGTTTGTGTATTGTGCTTCTTAATGTATAATACAGTGGACTTCAACGTATCTTTGACAAACGTTTTCCAGCTCCAGGCGCTACCTTCCAGGTGCAAGGCCAACTACCTGTGTGACAGCAGCATCTGCTGGTAGCTGGTAGAGTTGCAGCAGTAGAAGCAGCTCCACAAGCTTCAAAACAGCATGGGTCAGTCTCCAGCCTCAGCTTTGCAGTGCAAAACTTGCATATCTAAAAATTTGGCAAGTGTATATTTAGTTATTTTAACATGATGAAACTTAAAATTTGAGTTGTGGTGCAAACATTTTTGTAAATAATCGTAAAGTTTTTATATGGTGACAGGAACTACAGAACATCTTTAAACAATGAAAACTAAAGTAAACAAATTATAAATGAAAACATAGCCATTAAAAACACGTGTACACTATTTAAAATTCACTCAACTACAACACGAGAGACTCGACTGCAATTTCAGTCCCTCACCTCTGCAGTCGGGCAGACACACCCATATTCAGACTTTGGATTAAATGACCAATAATCAGCTTTTGTATTTTAACAGAACCAAATTACCACACAAAAAGAAACAAAACAGAACAAAAAAAAAAAAAAAAACCCACACTGAAATGCAAGCTGGTTTTGCTCTTTTACAGTGAAGAAGTCTTTTTTTAACAGGCAGACTATCAGATTTCCTCTAACAGCCGGCAAAGCTTGTTTTCCTGGTTTCGTTTCTAAGGAAAGTGAAATCTAAAGGGAGTTACTACAGCCTCACACAAACATACAGACCACCCATCGAAAGCAGCAGATTTACACAGGTAAGCGTCTTGTTTTCTAGCGGCTACATTTTCGCTTACTTTTGCTCACATGACTGCTGACAAATTTACACCCAATCACTAATGCAGCATTTATCAGGTGACAAAATATTTACAAATACAATGAAGTTGACTGTTTTTTGCATTAGATTTCACTATGAAGTGGATTACATTTTACTCCGTCTGTCTTCCCATAAGTTTTTCTTGCAAATACAAACACTCCTGCAAAATTGCACTTAAGTCTGCAGCAACAATTTTCAATTTGTTTTGTTTAATCAGTTTAAAATCTAGTTAGTTTAGGTGATTTTCATGGGACCAGTGCCAGACTGAAAAAAATTAAATTCTAAATTAATTCATTAGGATCACTGTTTGGACAAATACAAATGTTAAGGCATGTTTTCGTTACAAGTCTTTGACTCTAAAACTGCCATAAAACAATATCTACTTTGTTTTATTGCTCTTCTTTAACCTGACCGTTTAGGGACTTTTACTTTGTTATTTATCTGAAGCTGAAAGGAGGCTTCATCACATAATGGATGGTATTAATCAGGGGGAAAATACCTGTGAAACCCGTTTTAAATAATGTTTAAATACAGAGTAGGACAAATGATTGCACGGTAATGAAAACATCACATAATTATTAGATCACTGGTCACAATGACAGCATGGGCTAAAATATGGACGAACAATAAAACTAATAAACATAAATTTCTCTACAGGATGATGATGACGTCAGCAAGAATTACTGTGCTGTGTGGCTGTGTGGCTCTGCTCCTGACCCTGACTTCTGTGTCAGCTGTAAGACGAACACTCAATTCAATCAATGATTTGATGTCAGTAGGCTTCGGCCAGTCTGTGCCGATCCACAGTCTTGTGCTGCTCCACTGGTTTGCCAACACTGTTAACATTGACAGAAACGATGTCATACATCTGACCTTTAACCCAAACCATGATTATGGGTCCCACTATTATGGCAACAGTGGGAGGCTGTTTGAACTATCGCCGGGATCCACATACTACACCATTGGTAACATCAATGAATCAACAGCAGCCCAATTTCCACCTCATGTCCGAGCCCAGTCAGGACATGGAAACAGAGTTCGAGTCGTTATTAGAGTCAGGGAGGCATATGGAGTGCGACAAGTAGAGCGTGTCTATATCACGCAGCATTATAACCAATTTAACTATCAAAGGTCAGATTATGATCCAGATCAAACGTACGAGGTCCCTACCAACCTCTTAAGAGAGATCAGAGAGTTTTCTAGGGACAGTCATGACATGATATCATTAAGGTCTCTTAGGAATCGCTTTGGACGCAGGGCTAATGATTTGCAGTTAGAACGCATCAGAAACATGTGGGGTCACCTTGCTGCTCTCGGACTGTTGTTCCACATTGTGGGGTATACTGGGCCAGTACAATCCTACTGTAACCAAGTCCAGTTGGCATCGAGAAGAAATGATTCATGGAGCAACATTCAAGACTGTCTAGGTTTCTTATGTCGTTTGTTGTTAGTAGTTTTGGTAGTTGCTGTTTTTTTTCTCTTTTGTTCGCAGCAGAAAATAAAAAATGAGTAAACAATGTGAAGAGAAAACTTGTTCCAAGATAGACTCAAACTAACTAACTGTTGGACCAGAAAACCATCTGGATCTTTATTTTGAACATGGTCTTCACTTGTTTTGGGAAAAAACAATTAGCCAGTTGCAACATCTGTACCACTAGATGACTGATGAGAAATTTTGTAGAAGTGTTATAAAACTTTCCACTTGTTATTTTTACTCTCTAATACGAGTTAATTTTGTGCCAAGTTTGAAAATTTTAAATGGATAGACCCACAGCATGCTTGCAGTGAAAATCAACATTTTGTATATTAGCTACTCAAAATGGTTCTTACTGTGCATCATCTGTACAATATCTACTCATGTCTAATCTAACAGTAGTGACTCCCAGCAGATTCATCCAGTGAGGCTCAAGGACAATAATCATGATGGAGAAATGACAGACATGTTGATTAAGAGTGTATTTGACTGATGCTTTTGTATTTTCTCTGTAATCTTGAAACTTTTGTGCTCATTAAACTGTATTTTCAAGCGTGAGATGGTCATTTTCAATGATGTGTTGTAACCGTCTTGATTCAAAAGTTGTATTAGACATGCACATATTAGATATATGTGCATTGTTCACAATGTAAACTAACTGCATGCCCTGGTGACTTACTGGCCTAAAATAAATATACGATTCACTTGATTCAAATCCATCTGTGTCTTCCAAGTTTCAAAATGTAGCTGATATAATAGTAAAGTAATAATAAAATAAAAAAGTAATAGTTAATTTCTACACGTCCTGATAATGGCAAAAGACCAAAAATGCAGCCAGTGTGAGAGACCAATAACCTGCATTAAAACAAACAAAAACATCCAGTCTCAAACAAAAAGCAGACACGGATTATGTGCAAATATTTCAATCTACTCTAGTAAAGTCATGAGCTGTGACACATACATATTTTTGGACACAGAAATAATCTCAAGTTTTTATATAATGACTACAGATCATCTTTAAACAATAAAAACTTAAATTAAGAAAACAACAATCATTCAAGAAAACACCAAATTCAAAAACATGTGCACAATGTGTGAAATTCATATGTGATCATTTGGTACAGGAGAGACTACTGCAGTGTCACAGTTCGACACCCAAGGCAGACACGCCCATATTCAAAGTTTCCATTACAAGCCTGCTCATAAATGGCCAATAATCAGCTGTTAACAGACACGTGACTGCCAAACTACCAGATACTGAAATGTTTTATCTTTAAAAACAGAAGGAAGTCAAATGAACACAGTTGTTTTTCAACTTCCTCTTCACAACTGTCAAAGCTCCTCTGGATTTATTTACAAGGAAAGCGAAACCTAAAAGAAGTTAAAACTGCTCTCACACAACAAATAGATCAGACTGAGAGAAGCATACCGACACAGGTAAGTTACCTCATTTTCTAAATTCCTTCCTCGACTGGTGAGGAATTTACCCACGTCTCTAATGCAGAATCTATTCCACAGGTGACAAAATATTCCATACACAACAAAGTGGATTTGACATCGAGTCTGTTACAGTGCACTACGTATGCCTTTTGACTAATTACAAGCATACATACTGTCATTCAATATGATCTGCAAGTCTGCAGGATCAGTATTAAAGCTTTGAATTTTAATTTGTGTAACTTCTTGACACAGTGATCGGGAGTGTCATGAAACCAGTGCCATGGCCAATAAAAAGTGAAATACAATTCATTAAGATTAGCAACTGGCTTTATCTAATACAACATGAAAACATTTTCAGAATCTCTCAAACACAATCTGCTTTGTTTAATTACTCTAAGCAGACCGTTCAGTGATCCCGCCCTCTTGTTTATCTGCAGCTGACAGGAGGCATCAGTGGACAAGTCAAACAAGTTTTGATTATAAATGAAGAGTTACTAGTGTGACACTCCCCTATCATTACCTCCTCTCAGGTCCTGTTCAGGAAGTTAAGACTGTTTGGGAAAACAAGAGAATTTCTGAATTTAAGTTAAAAACAAAATCTCTTTATTTAAGAAATAAAGAGACATTTTTAGAAATGATTTTGTAACTTTATAACATTTGTTGTTCTCTGGGTTAACACCTCCCCCTTAATAAAACTTTAATTTACTTTTCCTGGTGAAAATACCATATACCAGGAAAAGTAAATAAAACCCGTTTCAGTGTTTGTACGACCAAATGATTAACGCTTAATTACAGACTAGGAAAGAAAAATTAAAGTCCTTTCTTAAATGGTAGCATGGTGATAAAAATATGTAATCATAACTATTATATGCATCACAGGTCACACAAAAAGACAAAAAAAAAAACAAAAAACCTTGTAAGTTCGAAAAATGCATGGTTTCACTACCTACTTAAATCTCTCTACAGGCTGATGAAGATGTCAGGAAAGATCATCTGCTGCTGTGTGGCTCTTCTGATCTTTACATCAGTTTCAGCTGTAAAACGAATGCTCAATTCAATCAGTGAGCTACAGTCAGTCAGATTTGGCCAAGCGGTACCTATGGAGAGCCAAGAATTGCTCCGCTGGTTTGCCAACAAAATTGAAATTTATACAAATGGTGTCATACGACTGAACTTTGACCCACACTGTGATTATGGCTCACATCATTACGGCAACTTTGAGGGGTTGCTAGATGAATTGCCAAGGGGGTACAGATACTACACTCTTGGCAATGTCAATCAACAGACATCACTCCAGCTTCCATCTCATAGGAGAAACAGGGCCCGAATCATAATTAGAGTCTGGGAGCAGTCACAGACAGTAGACCAAGTCTATATTACACAGCATTATCAGACATTTGACTACCAAAGGTCAGAGTACGATCCAGAACAAACGTACCTGATCTCTACTAACCTCCTAAGAGAGATCAGAAGGGCTCGTATGGACAACTCACCGATACATCGTGTAAACGCGTCCCAGTCATGGGACACTGGAAACAGAGAGGCTGCAACAAGACGAAATGGACAACCTAATGGTTGGAATGATTGGTTGCTCGCTTTGGTTGTTTTAGTCTTCATTTT
>NW_005187460.1:1439810-1441667 GCF_000239375.1 Pundamilia nyererei
CAACGCCCAGCTGGAAACACTTCACGCAAGTCGAGCTGCCCGAGATTCACAGAATTTACAGAAATTGTTACATTTTTGTGATTTATATCGCTATCGGACGATAGATGTCTTAATATCGGGATATGAGATTTTGGTCATATCACACAGCCCTAACAACAGAGTATAGTTTAATCTGTAACTGAAATTGTGCTCAGGACCAGAGAACCTGGAGCATCTTTGTCTTGACCGGGACAACAGGGCAGTTATCTGAGTTTGCCTACATTACAAATAGTTTCTGCTGTACAATTTGCAACCATGTCATTATCTTTTTTTCATTTTTGTTTTAACCTGGACTATGAGTTTATTTTGTGTTAGATTTAAAAGACAGGCTGGTTATAGCATGCTTGTAATAAATCATTTTGACAGCAAGTCACAAAAATCAACATTTTGTGTGTGGACTTCAAAATTGTGCATTTGTATTTGTCAAATATCTAATCAAGTCTAATCAACAGTAGTGACTCCCAGCAGATTCCTCCAGGGAGGAGAACGAACAATTACTCTGACAGATGAATGACAGAGATGTGTTGTGTTACTGTTTTGGTATTGTATTGCATTTTTACAATGTTGTGCTCATTAAACTGTATTTTTAATTGGGGACAGTCATTTTATGTGATGTGTTACAACTGTGTTGACTCAAACTTTGTATTTGATATTTTAGTCTTGCTTAAAAAGTAAATTAACTGTGTGGCCTGGTTAGGTACTGGGCTATAACAGACAAGATTCACTTGATTCAATTTCATCTGGCTCTTCTATGTTTTACAACATAGCTGATATGAGGTTTGCAATGCACTACGTAGATTTCTACACTTTCTGATAATAGCAAAAGATTAAAAAAAAAAAAAGGAAAAAAGTGTTTGAGGCCAATAATCTGCTTTAAAAACAAAACAACACAAAGAAACAAAAAAAGGAAGGTCGAGAGCTGTGGCACTTACATATGAAAGTGTCACTTGGCTGTTTACCCAACTAAAATGCTAAAATACTGTTCTGTTTTTCTCCATGAGGACGAGGTTTCATGCAAACAGCTGTATTATGAAACTTCCCGTTAGCGCTAGCCTTTCCGGCTGCTTTAGTTTCATTTTCAGGGAAACACAAACCTAAAGTGAGTTATGTCTGCTCCTACACAGAGAGCTCAGACACTGGCAGAAGCAGGCTAAGGCAGGTAAGCTCTCTTACTTTCTGCTGCTAATTTGAATCATTTGGAGACTGATTAACTCTAGGTTTTATTATAAAGGTTTCTCTGCTTAGAATTTATTCTGAATGGAAAATTATTTACACGACAGTGCAGCTAACAGCATTGTACGAGGAATTTATATGGAGTAAGTTACAATAAATACTAAGAGTCGACTGTCTCTTTGAGGATTACACACTTCTAATGCACCCTTTCACACAGAAGAAGAAAACCACACAACATACATTCACAAACATACATTCACCTCGTTCTATGGCTTTATTGACCCACTGAATGCATTTCAATATTTGAAGCAGGCTTTTATATGATGGATTGTTACTATTTGTCTCTATTACACAGAGTCTACAGAGGACTTTGCGATATTGTGTGTTGTGGATTGTTTTACTTCCTGAAAAGGCAGCAATCATAATAAACACTGCATTAGCAGCAGCATCATTAGAATTGTAGCACACAGCTATATCGGCAAGTATATTCTGTGTTAAAAAAAACAAACCCCAAAAACTGTCAATACAGACATTAATTTGATAATGCTTTTGGAAATATTCAGGTTTACTCATGCAATTGCATTGTAGCAGCTCATGAGCCCACAAACAAACTAGAGATGGACCGATCCGATATTACGTATCGGT
>NW_005187460.1:1442768-1499033 GCF_000239375.1 Pundamilia nyererei
AAATAAAAAAATATATACACACACACACACACACACACACATATATACACATATACACATATACACACACACACACACACACACACACACTATATACACATATATATACACTTTTTTTTAACATACAGGTATAACAGAATAGCTTTAGTGTAGTTGTTGTTTTAAACTTGAGTATGAACTTGTACAAATTGCAGCAAGATATTAAAAAAAAAACAAAACAGTTTTGTTGATTAAAAAACACTATATCGGATTCATATCGGTATCGGCAGATATCCAAATTTATGATATCGGTATCGGACATAAAAAAGTGGTATCGTGCCATCTCTAAAACAAACGTCAGGACAAAACGTTCTGGTTTAATTAGAAGCAGACAAACTTGTACTTAAGGACCAGGAAAGATCAAAACGTACACACACCCAGACACACACACACAATAACTAGCAAAGCTTACTGCAGGGTTCATATGGACACATGTCTAATGTTTAAAGACCACTGGGAAAATATGAACAAATGTAAGGTAAAGATGCAGAGATGAATAATGAAACCAGTAACTTCTTAAATCTCTACAGGATGTTGAAGATATCAGGACAAATCAGCTGCTGTGTGGCTCTCCTCCTGACCCTCTCCTCTGTGTCAGCTGTAAGACGAGCGCTCAATTCAATCAGTGACCTGAAGACGGTAGGCTTTGGCCAGTCTGTGCCTGAGTACAGCCTCCGTTTGCTCCACTGGTTTGCCAATGAAATTGACATTAACAACAATGATGATATCCTGCTGACCTTTGACCCAAACAGTGGTGATTATGGCTCACATTATTATCGCAACGATGAAGAGCTGTTAGACCCACTGCCAAGGGGATACCGATACTACACTGTTGGTAATAGCTACCAAGATGCATCTCTGGAACTTCCAGATTATGTCGCGGAGTCTGACATTGAGGACAGTAACAGGGTTCGCATTATAATTAGAGTCAGGCAGCAGAATGCAGCACGGATAATAGACCAAGTCTATATCACACAGCATTATGAGACATATGAAGATCAAGGGACAGATTATGATCCACAACATACATATCCAGTCACCGTCTGCCTCCTAAGAGCGATCAGAAAGTTTTCCTTGGACCGCAATAACATCAACTCAATGAGGTCTCTCAGAGACCACTTTGGAAGCAGTGCTGATGATTCCCAGCTATGGGAAATTATGGATATCTGGGATGAGCTTGCTTGTCTTGGACTGTTTTTGTTTATTGTGATCCCAGAAAAGTATTCCTCTCACAAACACAACAGCAGACGTCAGCCAGCACCAAGAAGGAACACACAACCTGATTTTGAGAGCAGGCAAAATGTCACTTCTGGGATGTCTGCAAAAAATCAAGTGGATCATAGAAATGGGATAAAACTGAAGGTGACAACAGGCAAAAGTGGAAACGCCAGAATTATTTGGAGCAATGTTCATAGTGACCTTCTTAAACGAAATGTGATGGTGGCACTTTACCAGAATAATCAGGAAGAGAAAGCCCTGACTTCTAAATGTATTGAGAACATATCGTCAGGCAGTTATGATACATCAGTACCCCTGAATGAAGGCCTTCAGGTACGACTGCATGAGGTTAGGACTCGATTTTTCTTCTGGATTTCAGTAGGACAGGAGATAGACAGAGGCAGTGAGTTTAAAACCCCCAAAGCTGTGAATATAACAGGATACAATGCAAACCTGCAACTCTTTGCAAATGACGGCAAGGCTTGTGCTCGCTTAACAGTGACAAAGTCTTTCCATAACTGGAAGTCTGAATTTAAAAACGCATGGGTAGGTTTCTATAGCTCTGAAAATAATGCCACAAAAAACTATGAACGGTGGCAATGGCAATGGGCAACAAAATTCAAAGAAAACAAGTCTCAGGACAATTATAATGTATACGAGTACGAGTCAGGTATGACAATTGCCCCGGGAGTGCAAGCACGCTTCATACTGCAGGATGAAATAGAGAAAGCAAGAACCTCACCCTGGGCTGAATGAAGAAATTTACTCCTTTAAATACTGATTGAATAATGATTTTTAAAAAGCCAAAGAAAGAAAGTAGAGACAAGTGTTAGCAGCAGATTTTAATTTCAGGTCATTACCAGCCTCTTAAGAGTGATCAGAAAGGTTTCTAGAGACCACTTTTGAAGAAACAATCATGATTACCAGCTATGGGACATTATAAACATATGGTTGTTGTTTATTGTTGTCAAGAGGCCTGGCCCTATACTATGAAGCAAACCCAGAGTATCTTTCAATTACCTGGATTCAATGGTGATCAGGATACAGTCATACGAAGCTGTTTATCAACTTGCCAAGTTAACTCCCAGCTTCTTTCACATGAAAAGGGTGGTCTTAGCATCTGATTGATCTCAAAGGAGCATTTCATGGATCATATACACAAAATGATCCCTACGCAACCTAAACCAGACATTATCAAATGGTGATTAAAAATCTGTAAACATAGTAACATTGAAAAAATAAATAAAATAAAATTGTATAAATGTTTTTATACTTCACTTTAAATGCTGCTAAATCTTATAATACAGCCACTGGGACACAAAAAGAAAAACACCAAGAATACCTATTCAACAAATCAAAGTCACTTTGATCTGCAGACAAACTGAAGTCATTTCAACATCTCCTTTATTAGCCTGTGGGACAGTAAGTTTTAATGTTCAAATGCATCTACAGCTGTAATGTGCATCCATCACCTTAGAAATAATCAACAGCACAGAGCATGCACTCAGCCATAAAATAATTAATGTGAATTAAAATGTTTACTTTACCACTCAATGCACTAAGTCACAAGATTAATGAGTTTCTCTCATCCTTTTTGCAACAGCATTTTACAGTTTATGTTCTTTGCATAATTTTGATCAACATTTATCATCATCTGATAAGGTCTGTGATAGCAACACTCGTAGGGATCATTTTGTGTGGAGGACGAGTCATATGACCCGTGAAACACCCCTTTTAGATTGGTGTTGGCAGCATCTGACCAACCGTTTTATGTGAACATGCAGGGGAAACCCTGGAGTTAATGAGTTGATAAATAGCTTCGTGTAACTGTTTATTCAATTGCTGATGTTAGAGTAAGTAAATCCAAATAACAGAAAGATACCCTGGGTGTGTAGAACTTGCTTCATAGTACAGGCCTCTGAAAAGCTACAACTCTAACCTAAATAACCTATTGCAGGCTGCAACACAAGGAAACAACACAACCATGAGATAGCACCTTTGGAATCAGGGCTTCTCCAACATATGTGTGCAAGGACTAATTTAACTAAAATCAACATCAGCACATAGTTTAAATCGAGCTTCTCTGTTAGAATTGACTGTTACCGACTACAGAATCCTGTTACATCATTATTCTTACTTGCTGTCTTGATACACTACTAGCAAGTTTTTACTTTTTTCAGCACCTTAGCTCCTGAACGTTTTTTCCTGGTATTTCTTCTGCATCAGTGAAGACTGTATTTTTCAAAAAGGACAAATTCAGATAGTGAGGCCATTAGTAATTATTGGCCTATTTCAAATCTTCCATTTATTGGCAAGATTACGTATTACGATTAAGTAACTGCTTGAAAACAAATTTCTACTATGAAATTTTCCAATCAGGATTTCATCAATGTCACATCACATAAACTGCTCTCATTAAAAAGGTGTTCAATGATATTTACTATCATTGTTTACCTGTTTTACACTATATTTACATATGTTTTTAAATCGGTGTTATATATTTTTTTAACATTTTTAAATTTTAATCATACTTTTCTGTTCATTCATCAATTCATTTTTAATACATATATTTTCTTCAAAAATAAAGTTATTTTAATCCAATTTCGTAAAATACTTTGAATGACTGTTGAGTAAACGCTGATATTTAAACACATTAGCACACTGCCTTGCCTTCAAACCAGTACATAACACAAAGAGACACAACATGCTCTAGATATCAACTGAACCAAGCTATAGTCGCCTTGCTGTTCACCAAGAAAAGGCCCCGACCACCAGCAGGATGTTTAATTAAACATGGAAACAAAAATCCAGCAGGAGTTGTTACATTGTACGCTTTGCAGCCATCTATTTAATTTTACTTTGTGCTGTATGGATTTGCTTCCTAAATCTTGCATAGAATGCTTGTAATGAAATGTTTGGGATTTCTAAATATCTTTTTAGCATTTGAACTACATAAAATTGTGCTTACTGTGTATGATGTAGTTGCTCGCCACAGATTTGTAAGAAAAAAGGACAATTGCTCTGATCGATGAATCTTGAATAAGACATGCATTTTATAGATGTTTTTTGTATTTCTTCTGTCATCTTGAAAAGTGTGTGTTCATTAAACCATTTTTTCAAGTGTGCAATGGTTATTTTGTGATGTGTCATAACCAACTTTAGAAACACAAACAAGCAGATGCGTAGAATGTAAGGCTCATCAGTGCCTACTCTATATGACCAGGCTCTGGCTGCTGGACTGGGGTCAGCATAGAGTCAACTTTATGATCACGATGTGTTATTGGCTAGCTGTGTGTTATCATGTCATCTGTTCAGATGCTTGCAAAGAGCTGATGATGTGTTAATAGCATAATGCGATTGTTTCTGACATGGGTGCAGTTTACCCTGTGGTGTATGAAATGCATGTCTGTTCCATTTTGCTTCTCAAACACACGAAATGAATTCACATCCATTTCTTTTATCCGCTCTATCCATTCAATATGCAGATAACTGAAGAACTTTTGCAACGCAAGTAAAGACAACATTGTAAATGTAATATAATTACTGAGCTAAGTGTATTAACCCGTACCTGCCTTGAAGCAGAAGTGTCATTATGTTTGTGTTAGATATATTATATTCTCTCAAACATAAACTAAACAAATTAAAAAAAAAAAAAAAAAAAAAAAAGACAAAACAGTGTCCCGGTGACCTACTGACCTAAAAACAATGTATGATTCACTTGCTTTAAATCCTTCTGGGATTTCGTTCGTTGCACGTCTTCCATGTTTCACAACATAGTGAATAACAAATAGCAGGTAACCAAGTGACTCTTTCTGTTGCCTAATGATGGCAAACGACCAAAAAAGAAGAAGAAGAAAAAAAAAAAAGAGAAGTCAAGTGTTTGAGGCTAGTATTCCACATACACATACATATATTAAAAAAGTGAATAAATATTAAGACACTGACGTGCAAGTATTTCAATCCACTCTAGGCGGTCAAGAGTTGTGACACATGCATAGAAAAGTACTTACAAAGACCTGATAGACTTGATAAGGCTTCAGGCAATACTGACTAATATTTAACCAAATTTGTCTCAGTCGCTCTCCCAACAGTCACACACTTCATCCTAAACCTGCTCTTAAAAATGACAAATAATCAGTGTTTGTATCTAGAAGCGTGGCTGTAAACCCAGCTAAAATGCTGAAACAGTATTCTGTTGCTCGCTATTACAGGAGGTGGTTTCATGCAGACAACTTCCTGTTAGTACCAGCCTTGCTGGCTGCTTTGGTTTCATTTACACGGAAACAGCAACCTAAAGGGAGTTACCTCTGCTCCTACACAAACAAAGAGCTCAGACACATGACAGCAACAGACTAACGCAGGTAAGTCCTCTTACTTTTTGGTGGGATTTTGAATGAATTTGTGACTGATTAACTCTAGATTTTATTTGTGAAGGCTTCTCTGCTTCTCACGTTATTTTAGTATTGTATGTAGTAAGGTACAAAAATTGAACATTGACAGTCTTTTGTAGCATTATGTACTTCTAATATATCCTTTATCATAAAAGACAACCACACAATTAATATTTACCTCACTTTCTACAGCTTTATTGACCCACAGAATCATTTTCTCTATTTGAAGCAGGATGTTATGCAATTCACCGGTTCTAATGGTCTTTATTACACTGATAGTCTACAGAGCACTTTGTAGCAGCTTGTGTTGTGGATCATTTATTCATTTGACAAAGACAGTTATCATAAACATTGCATGAGGAACACTGTCATTAGAATTGTAGCAAACAGCCAAGTATGTTCAGTATTAAAAATAATACAGACATTGGTGTTAATGTTTTCAAATTCATGTTTGTAAAAAAAAATAAAAAATTTCAGGTTTACTCATGCAGTTAAATTCAATAATTCCAGTAGTTCATGAGCCCACATATAAAGCTTGGTTCAAAACTTTCTGGCTTAATTTTTAAAAAAAAGCAAAAGCAAAAACAGAATTTGTACTCAATGACGAGCCAGGAAAGCGCACTCCTGTTGTTTAACCAAATGATCTGGCTCATGAAAAACACACTGAGACACGATCCTCATGTTAACCTAAGTCAACACTGCATTATGGGATTAGCCAAAGGAAAGATAACTGGCAAAACCTGTTTCACTGTTTATATGAACATGTCTAATGTTTAAAGACCACCAGGAAAAAGATCATCAAAATATGAACAAGTGTAAGGTGAGGATGTAGAGTCTAGATGAATAATGAAACCACCAACTCTTAAATCTCTCTACAGGATGTTGAAGACAGGAAGAATCACGAGCTGCTGTGTGGCTCTCCTCCTGACCCTAACCTCTGTGTTAGCTGGAAAACGGGCACTGAATTCAATCAGTGATCTAAAGTCAATCGACTTTGGACAAACGGTGCCCAAACACAGCCTCCTGTTGCTCCACTGGTTTGCTAATGAAATTGACATCGACAACAACAACATCATCCTGCTGACCTTTGAGCCAAATAGTGGAGACTTCGGCTCACATCATTACGGAAACTACGAGAGGGTGTTAGACCCACTGCCGAGGGGATACCGATACTACACTGTTGGCAACATCAATCAACAAACATCGCTGCCAATGCCATATTATGTCATCCACCCACGGGCGGAGTACCCAGCGAGAAACAGGGACAGGATCATATTCAGGGTCAGAGAGCAGAACGTGGGACGCCAAACTTCACAAAGGATCGATCAAGTGTATATCACACAGCATTATGAGCAATCTGAAAATCAGGGCACGAGGTATAATCCAGAGCATACATATCAGGTGACTACCAATCTGCTGACGGAGATCAGAGAGTTTTCTGTGGAAGAAAATGACATGAGCTCACTGACGTATCTCAGAGACCGCTTTGGAAGCAGTGCTGATGATTCCCAACTATGGCAGATAAGAAACACATGGGGTGAGCTTGCTTGTCTTGGGCTGTTTTTGTTTATTGTGATCCAGGAGAAATATTCCACTCACAAACGCAACAACAGACCTCAGCCAGCACCAAGAAGGAACACACAAACTGATTTTGTGATCAATATCCCAGAGAGCAGGCATAATAATCCTGTTGGAATGTTTGCACAAATTCAAGTGGATCATAGAGATGAGATAAGACTGAAGGTGACAACTGGAAAAAAGGGAAATGCCAGAATTATTTGGAGCGATGTTCCTAGACATCTTCTTAAAGAAGGTGTGATGGTGGCACTTTACAAGAATGATCAGGAAGAGGACGCTCTCACTTATAAATCTATTGGGAACAGAGAGTCGGGCATTTATGATACATCAGTACCCCTGAATGAAGGCCTTCAAGCACGACTGCATGAGGTCAGGACTGTATGTTGCTTCTGGAAATCATTAGGAGATGAGATAGACAGAGGCAGTGAGTTTAAAAACCCCAGGGCTGTGAAAATACCAGGTTATGATGCTAACCTGCAACTCTTTGCAAAAGACGGCAAGGCTTGCGCTCGCTTAATAGTAAATGAGTCTTTCCATAACTGGACGTCTGAATTTAAAAAGGCATGGGTAGGCTTCTATAGTTCTGAAAATAAAGCCACAAAAAACCATGAATGGTGGCAGTGGCAGTGGGCAACAAAATTCAAAGAAAACACTGATTTTCAGGACATGTTTTATGATATGTATGAGTACAAGTCAGGTATGACAATCGCCCCAGGAGTGCAAGCACGCTTCATTATGCAGGATGAAATTGAGAAAGCAAGAACCTCACCCTGGGGGGAATAAAGATATTGAAACAAAATTTAAGATAGAAATATTAAATTAACCTGTACATACGCCCTTTCAAATAATAGCTGAATGATTTTTATTAAATAAAAAAAGGCAAAATAAGATACCAGACTAGTGATGTCCGTACTGTATATTTAAAGGTAGATTTTTAGTAAAAACAATCATATAGTAGTAGATGTAAAGGTATTTCAGGTCCTTCATCTCTATGCTGTATTCTGCTGAAAACAGACATGAGCCTGTAAGAGCTCATTGCAGAGATACTGGTACTAATGTGCTGTACTTCATGTGGCCAGAAGTTTTTGTAAAGCAGTGATGAACTGGGTTTGAGTCAATCAGAAACAATGTATTCATCAGCCCATAATCACAGAGCAGTGTTAAATGTCCATTTATGGAAAAAGGAAGAAATCCATGGGATCAGTGTTAATTTTTTATATGTATGTAACGAGATTAATGTGACTGATTTTTTTTTTTACCTAATGGAAAACGGACACAATGGCTTCTGTGCGTCTCCAAAAGATTTGCTGGTGTGTGCGACATTTTGCCTCTACATTTTGAATGTATTCTGTGTTTGTATTATTTTTTCTTCCTTTATCGAAAATGCTTTTTGTAAAGACTGATTTCAACTGTGTATGACATGCTTATGTTGATGACCCCTTTACAGCAATGTGGCACTAAGGTTTGACTCTTGAGGGTTCAAGCTAAAATCCTGCAGACCTCGCCTATACGGAGACATGCCGCAGACTGGCCTGGATATCACCTGCTGGGATTAAAGGTCCTAGTGTGTAAATGCATTTTAAAAAACTGTACAAAGTCTTCTGTAACGGCCTTATCGTTCATGATAAAGTGCTGCCCTGCAAAGGCTTTTCAATGCTCCAGCATATCTAGTCAAACAAGCCGCACCTCTGTCTCAGCTGTTTGCACAAGATTGCAAAAATATGAATTGCCTGAATGAATAAATGTCATGTGTGTTAAGCTGTAAGTGGGTCTAAAGTTTAATGAAGAACATCTTGTGAAAAAGACTCAAAAATTGTGTTTGTTAAACCGAAGTTTTTTTCTAAAAGTTAGATGTGCATAATTACAGAGACAGGTGTTTCTCTTTTTTCTAATCACAAGACGTTTTTGGGGGGTCAGGGATAAATCCTTTCCATCCCTTGTGACATGCACAAGTCGTCGTTTCTAGCCAAGTCCCAGGCAGAACTATCAAAAGGCCTTTATGCTTGAGTGAAAGAGATAAATACTGTTTTAATGCGGTGAAAAGAGGATAGCACTCAGAGGGCCAACACAAGACCCAAAAGATCATAAGATAATGACTCATCATTAAAAGTGTTGCAGGCTCAGCTTTGCAAAAATAGTAGTACAAAGAACTCTCTAGTGGACAGACCAGAGCCAAGTTTTAATGACAAACAGACACTTATTTGTTCCGTCTCTAAAAGTCTGAAAGCTGACACATTTGATCAGCTACTTCCACCATTTTGTAAGAAGAAAGCAGAAGAGCATCAATTTCTGCTATGACTTGAGGTGATTCAGATTAGGAAGAATCAGTAATCGATTAATGACACCTAATCCATGCACATTCGTTAATTTAGTTTTGCTAACAACATTAACAGGTTTCATTTTTGTAAATGAAATTATGCAAATTCAAAACGTATAGGTGTTTATATAAAATATATACAACACAGACACACAGACACACACAGACACACACAAGCAACAAAAAAAAACCACCCAATATCCAAAAATAAAGCTGCTGTGGATTCGCTTTCATACTTCCTCTTTGTACATCCTTTCAACCACATTACATAAAACTAAACACATAATAAAGCAAAAACTGCCTAATGTGTCATTACTGTCCTAAATTCACGCCCCAGTGCATTCTTTAATGCACTGGGGCATTCTTTAAGCAACCTTAAAATCAGCAAATATAACAAATTTTATATTTTATTTAGGTCGACACAATATTAGTGCCTTAAAACATGCATCCAAAACAGCTTTTTTTGTAAATTAACAGTTGTGTAAAAATCCTAATACGGTATTGCTATTTTTTCAATATGTTTTTATGTGCTGTTTGTGCAGAGAAATTAAACTAATTCACCTCAAGCTGCTTGCTGAAGTGCAAGCTGTTAAGCTCAATGCTACACAATGAATGTGTGACGTGCAGCCAGGACATGGAGATATCTATATTTCTACAATGTTTCTATTTTAGATTTTTTGGGGGAAGATCTAAATGTCAATCATAACAAACGAATGCATCCAGCCAAATAAAACAATAACTTGCCCTGTTTTTTTTAAATGCCGAATTGCATCACGCCACGGTATGACATACTTAATTCTGGCCTAAAAATGGCTTTGTGAACCACAGGTTATTAACTTATTTTTAAACACCTGTACTACGAAGTTTTTGACTACTTAAGTTTAATTTAAAATGACCTGTGGTAGTGTGAATGAGCTGGACTGAGGTTGCCTTTAAAAAGCAGAGGATGGCCTGAGAAAAGCAAAAAAAATGTAGCAGGAAATGCAAGTAAATCAATGGCAGGAGGCAAGACACAGCAGACAATCTAAAATAGTAGATTATATAAGAGCATATAACAGAATATCTTCAAACTTTTCTTGTGCTTTTTCTCCTTTCAAACTTTCTAGTATTTATGCATAATCTGATGTGAAAATTCTTCTCATTAGGTTAATGCATTTTAAAAGACACTTATACAAACTCGCTGCTGTCAGAGTGAGGCATCCAAAGAAGACCGGAGGCACAAAAAATAAATAAATAAATGAATAAATAAAAATGAATGGTGTAAAATTTAAAATACACCAAATGTTATATGCACTGATTAAAATTGTTACTTAACCACTTATAATTTTTAAATAATGCTATTTATCATTTTTTAAAGCAAAAAGACAGGAAATACCAGTGGTGATATTATTTTGTTGTTTGTATGCATCACAGTGGCTAAACTAATGTATGACAATCACAGAGCAGCAGGTTTAAAGGGATTTCAAGCCTTGGTCTTCCATCGTTTTCTTCTCTGAGAAACAGACCAATAAATCAACATCCTATATAAGGTCTACGCAGCTGTGTGCTGTATGTCAACAGCAAGAAATTGCAGTAAAGTAAGGAGAAACTGGCTTTGAGCCATATAGAAAATGAATTTGCATGCAATAGTTAGTTAATCATAGAGCTCCAACAGGTTTTAAATTGTTAAATATCAATTTATGTCGCAAAACCTCTAACAGATCCGTGTAAAGATACTTCTGTGGTTTGTTTATGGCTGCAGGCATCATCATCAACAGATAAATGTGATATTTAAACTTAGAATCAGTATCCCCCTCAAAAACACATTACTGAGGGGTGCATTGTTTTGCATCCACAGTTTGAATTCTATTGCATTTATGTGCATTTCTTTTTTCTTACACAGTCCTTCCACATGAAACACATACTCACTGTATTTTCTTTTGCGCTATATAAGCAGCAGATACAAATTTATAGGACAGACTCTGTATTGCCTTGCCTTGAACTGTGATCATCCCTTTGTCCATGTAAAGATGCCTGCATTGACAATAAAAAAAGAAATCTTATGAACTGCCCCTTTACATTGAGCTGTTTGTGAATCAGGGAGCAAAGCATACATGCTGAACACACTTCCACTACATACAGAGTTTCTTTAGATTACTATTTCAAATTTTAAGTCCTGCAAATGTGTTAGCAAACCCACTTCCTGTCAAGTTTTCCATAGCAGCTGGTTCTCTGAAAAGGTGCCTACTGTTGTTGTGGCAATCCTCGCTATCATTCATTAATATGCACGGTGAGAGCAGCTGACTAATTTCCCAGATATTTTTCATAACGCCCTTTGCAAATAAAACTTGCAGGAGAAACTGCATGCAAACAGACATCCCAACCCACAAACTGAATCTAAATCTGGAAATACTGCAATTCTTTTTTTCATATTAAGTTTATGCAAAACAAAGCCTATTTGACTGACTCTGCAATATGTATCGCAGCATCCATGACAAAACAAATCAAGGTCAAGGCCAGGAACAGGAAACTGAGCTATGTACACAATGAGTGTGCATGTGTGTGTCTCTCTGTGGGTAAACATGAGATCACATCCTGCTTGAGACTGAATACAGCTGCTCATCGTTACAGGCGACAAATCAGCCGACACAAAGCATGTCATTACTACCTCCTGTGCTCTCGAACAGCCACCACAAAACTTCTTATCACCTATCAGCATGTCCATCAGTCACTCTCCCCTGGGCGTGAGGCATTCTTAACCCTCGTCATCCACACAAGGATGAATGTATGCGCTCATGGCATGTACATACATGAGCTGACACCCGAAGGTGAGTACGTCCCACTTCATATAAATCAGAAGAGGCTTTAAGTAATAATCTAATGGGTCTCAGAAAAAACACTGACACCCAACTGGATGCAGACCCTGACATAGGCGGCAACAGAAGTAAACAAACTGAAAACATTCCCCTTTTCCCCTTCCAAAATAAGTCAAAATATTTACCAACAAAAACAAATGCTTGGCCTGCATCAAAGCTGTGTGGAGTTGTTGAGAAAATGGTAATTAAAATCTGGTTTTGGGCACGATGTTGAACCAGTGTGGTCTAACTGTTTAGATTTATTTCCAAATGACGGGATGCCAAAGTGGGCTTTTCTCATATTGTTTTCTCCCTGCAGACAAACTACAGGAAGCACATCGTCTCTATCCACGCTTCACATCTCCATGCATTTGGCTCTCTCTTTCCTTCTTGTCCACAAACTCTAGACTCTTTCTCCGCCTCCTATCTGCTCACTGCTGGAAGCTTCCCAAGCTTCTTGCAGGGCCTCCCACCACATGCATGGCTGAGCAGGAAGTGTGTAATCTGAGCCAAATGTGGCAGAAGCTGAGATCTAATCCTCTCCCGTTTCCTTGCTTATTTTACATAATTAGAATGCACATGTGCTCAATGATACAACAATGCTGGTATCTAAGAAACAAAAGTTTTAAAGGTCTTTTATATCTTTAGGTAGAAGGACAACCAAAATAAATCTCTAGCTGCCTGCAAGGGAAAAACAGTGGACAGAGTCAAAAACAGGCGAGACACCATGTTAAAAAGTGGAAATTGGAGGCTTTCTATTTTTATGTAAAATGTTTTATGACCTCCAGATTTGGAATGTACCACCTCCCAGCCGCCTACGCCTGCATGCTACTTAAGCAGTGACAGCAACCTATGAGCACAGCTGTCTCCAGATAGCAAAGGCACACACACACACATACCAGTATAGCGATGCGCTGTTTTAGTTAGACAAGATAGGAAAGCAAACAACCAAAATAAGCGATAAACTGAAAAACAAAAAACGTCCTGCACAAATACACATGCTTTCTTCCATTTAAACCAAGAGCCAAGAAGAATATTAAAACTAAAAAACTAAAAAAAACCCAAAGCATACAATGACAGTTCAAAAACTGAAAACAGACACTTCAAAGGCTGACATTTATTATTAAAGCACAGGGTTAAACAAACATATCGAAGGGGGGGGGGAGCAGTTCGACTTGAGAGTGGCAGTAAAGAAAAGGTCATAGGTTAACCTTAAACATTATGTTTAATTAATCCATTAATGATGAGGCATATCCAGAAAGTGCCTCATGGAAATCCACATTTAGTTTTTGGGAAAGTGTTACTGTAGCGCTAAATTCTCCCTGATAATGTGATGAAAGGAAAAGAACATAAGAAAAAGTTCAAAGGCAGTAATGTGTCATCTTTGGGTATGAACCAACATGCTGGATGAGCTGCCTAACCAACCTCTGTCATCACTTTCCCCTGATCGATTGCTCAAAAATGGTCAAGCAAATTAAAAAGTCCTCCATCAAATCATGTTATGATCAACATCAAACACTTGAACTGGTCAGGTTGAGTGGTTAGTCCAAAAAGTGACTGTTTCTCCCTCAGTAAAACCAATACTTAAAGGCACAAGTTACTAGAAAAACATCTGACGCTCGAGTTTGGGCTTGGCATCATCACTGTACCACATCTGAGAGGTTAGTCAGCTGTGGGTGAAAAGTAAAGCCTCTGAGTGGTCTAGACAGGGATAAATTCACTTGCGCAAATATCCTACTGAGTTTATGTCACAAAAATCCAGAGAATACATAGAAGAAAAAAAAAAGGAGAAGAAATCACAAACCGCACGCAAAGGTCAAAAAACAGCGGCTACCAGACTTCCTCCCGCGTCACATGCATCTTATAAAAATAACAGACCAAATTAACTACAACTGCCTGCTTGTCTGAACTTACAAAGGCTTCAACCAGACTGTGAGTGCTATAAGTTTTTAACTTAAGTTCAGGGAGAGCCAACATATTCAACCGCTTGCCTGAGTCTTTTCTTGTAACCGCTGTCCTGGGAGAAGCTCTGGGATTCTCATCATCACCCTCGCTGACCTACATTTAGATAGTCTATAATGACAAGCTCACAAGGACTGTGAGCTGTATGCCTCCTCTTAACATGACTATGAATGTGTTGCAAGATAAAATTAAGAAGAAACAGTCAAGCGGAAGAAACAAGTGAAAATCAGATATGGTGGCGCTTTCAAACAAACAAAGAAATCAGAAACAAACTGTTTGATCTCACTGAGGAGTTTACTTCTATAAATCATAAACAGGGGTTAGTTTGGAAAACAAGACCAACTGAGCAGGTACTCACTGTCTGCTGGTCGGCTTGCGGACGCCTCTGTGACAGGCGACTGCACCCTCTCCACCCGGTGCTCTGCAGGTGAAGGCAGGGGGGTGACGGGTGCAGGCGGCTGGTGGCCGTTGTTCTCCACAGGAACCTCTGGCCTCTTGAAGGCCACATCAACTGGGCTAAGGTTGGGCGACGGGGGTTCCGCCCTTCTCTGGGGAGGCTCGGGGATCCTAGACACCGGGGTTGAGGCCATCTGGGAGTCGATCCTCCGGGGAGGGGCGGGTGGCTCGTGGGTCCTCGTCATGTTCAGCTCCCCTCGCCTGCTACTGGTGCTTGAGAAGGAATTGGAGGAGCTCTCCAGGGAGGTGCTCCTGTTGCTCAGGCTGACCTCCGGCCGTTTGAGCCCAAAGCGGGTGATGCCGGCACTGGGCGAGCTATCTATCTGCTTGGAGGAGACTTCAATGGACATCTCGGCACGGCGGGAAGAGGCTGTATCAGCATTACGACCCCCTGACAACTCAATGCGCCTCATGCCGGTCTTCGGGGAGCGTAGACTGGAGGACTCAGAGGGTGAAGATCTGGTGGAGGAGTAATCAGAGTTGCGGGAGCTCAAGTCATAGCTCCGCTGGCTGGATGTGGAGGAGGTGGATGAGCGGAGGGGGTTGGTGGTCCGGCGAGTCAGGGGCGATGGGTGTGTGGATGTATCCGCTTCCTCCACCTCAAACGAGCGTTTCAGCGCTGAAAGACAAACAACAAACATGGTTACATAAGAAACAACAGCCTGAGCTGACAGATATGGACTTAAATCACTGTTGCACCATTACAGTGTTATCATATGGAGCAAAAAGAAAGTAAAAGCACAAATAAAGAAGAAAACATGAGAGCCAGAGGACACAATAATGCTCATCACTTCCTCTCCAACCCTGTAGCAGGACTCTATAGAGCCTACATCCATTTCTGGTACTTAATGGCCTAGTTTTAGACCATAAATTTTATTTCAAATACTCATTACATTTTTCTTTGAAGCTGAAAAGTTCTGGGGAAACTGCAGAAAAACCAGAGGCTCTAGAGGCCTGGAAGTCCTCAGGTTTACCACTGTAACAAAGGTTTAAACAATAATAGCAAAAACACATGCTGAACAATAACCTATAGAGAAAATAATCAATTTTATCGGAAACATAAGTTATTAAACGAAATGCAGCGCGCAATGTTAAGGATATCAGCTAACGAGTTGGTTAGCTAACAAACCACTGAAATGAAATAAAGAAAATCCAGAAGAAACTCATCTTACTCGACTTGACACGCTTCATATAGCGCGATAACATGGCGTTTAATTCACTCGATAAAGATACTTCTTTTTCCCCACCAAGCACGTTTTAATAGGATTGCCGAGCTTTCCACTCACACCCAGCCACTGAAAGGAAAGAGTTCAGTTTAACCGGCTACCTACACATCTCTTGCGAGCCTCGCGCACCTGTAGCCAGAACAGCGTATCAGGATGACGTCGTCAGAGCCCAGATTGATCACGTGACACTTAATTCTGAAGCGTTGACGTATGTTCTACCGGAAGTATCAAGATTTTGTAATTTATTTATTTTTTATTTTATTTTTGCCATAGAGAAAATTTCCTTTTGCTATTATCTCAAAATTCAGATTGGAATTTGCATTAATTTTTTTATTTTACATAATAAAACTTTTCCCAATTTACAATGATTTTCTTAGAAGTTTGAATTACTAAGTCGAAATATGATATAATAAACTGAAATTTTGATTTACTTGTATTTTGCCCCAGTAGTCAAAATAAGCTTCCATAGATTTTATTAAAGGATCTATTTAAAACAAAACTCTCACTAATAAACTAAAAATGAAATATAGAAATATTTTCTTATATCTACTTTATGTTATATTACCATTTATTCTACACCAAACTAAGCCTCGGAACCTTTGGAGTACTTTGAATTTAGCAAGTAATATGTTTTGAAGTTTTGTTAGTTCAAGAAAAGATGCCAAAGAAACTTGGATCCTGCTTTGGTGAGTGGAATTTTAGCATTTTAATGGTATAGACACGTTACAGCAACAAAAGGATCAGAAAGAAAAAGTCAATAAGACATATATTAGAAAATCATAAGAATAAAATAAAAATAAGTAAATAAAAATGTTGTACAAATAAAATATGCAGCTATGCAATGACTTAGCACATCAGTCTCTCTTCTAAATATAGTCAATTCTGGCTCCTGAAAACAAAGATGAGGAAGGCTACAGAGCAAAAGTTGCTCTGAAAAATCCAAATGTGTATATTGACAAACTAGTAAGCCCCTTCCATATCTTTTGAATGAGTCAGTATTTCACCAGCAGCTGTGTTGTTACTGGTTGATAAATTGCATTTTTTCCTCACTGCAGAGAGCTGCATGTCAGATGTCGATGGTGACACCTGGCTCACCTCAGCTCGGCCCAGAGACAAGAGCAGCCACTAAAATCTGGACCAACACAGCCCCTGTCCCAGATAAACACCCGAGCCCGATCAGGCATCTGGCGTGTTTCAAAGCTGACGAGCCAAGTACCAGCATGGGAGAATCCTCTCTTTCCCCCAACTCAGTGTTTCCACATCCTCGATATGTTTCTGCAGGTTTCTGTGTCTGATATCACAGCGTGTACCGAGAAGAAACTAACAAATAACACTGCCCACCACGAGGTGCTGGGTTAGCTGGTCGTCTGCAACGGTAATGACCTTTTGAGTTGCTAAAGCATGAAATATACATCGCTGCGATCATTTCATCTGTGTCTGACAACAAGCTCTTTGTGTAGAAATAATGAGAAAACTGGCCTTTGAAATGTTCTCAGAAGAAAGGGTAGCAATGCCTGATGTTCTTCTTTAAGTACAAGCACACAGATGGCACACTAGTCACACTGAAGTTATACTAAAATTAATCGAATGCGGTGGGAATTTCTTGTCAGAAATGGAAAGGAGGGGAACCATTAACGAAGCGGCTAATTTAGTGGACATGACTCGCTCTGTTTATAGAGGCCGAGGAGTAAAAGTAAGCACAAAATAGACGCCAAAGATGACTTAAAACTGCATCTGGCTGCTGGTTTGATAAACAGTAATGACCCGTTTGCCTGAAACGGCGCTGAAAGTGCACTCTGTGGTGACACAAAGCCAACGCAGTGACGTCCTCACAGACACTGTGGAGACAGTGGCCTTGTCAGCTGAGTTACTCTGCGTTATCTCTCACTGGATGTGCATGCATGTGCGCGTGCGTGTGTGTTTAAACACAGCTGAGTAAAGCAAACACAACTGGGGTTTTTTTGTTGTTTTGACGGTCAGTGGGGATTAATCCCTTTTTTTGGTGTGAAGACGATGGCACCATTACTTCTGCGTGTCTCAGTGACTCCTTATGTGCCTGCATGTTTACACATGAACGGCGTTGAGCGCGTGTGACGTTATTAGCTGTATTCCTATGCGTGATGGCTTCAAGCTGCTGCTGCTCTGAGGCGATAGCATTGATCACATACCTTCCAACGGAGCAAAGATATTGACTGATAAGCCCCAACGGGGAACAAAATGCAACCCCTTCTTTTTACCTCTCATTTGAGCTGAATTTGAAGCAGGTTTCTGAGTCCTATTAATCTTGGAAACCCTTCTCACAACCTTAACTGCCAAATAAGGAAGACACTGAGCCAAGCGTGATGTTTTCCACCCGACACTCGGTCAGACATGGGCTGGATCCATGTAGTGCACTGAAACATAGTTAAGCTGCCAGAAAAATCACATGACGCTTCTCCTCTAGCATAGCATGTACCGACTGAGGACCACATTCGATACGCATCTCTGAGCGTGACAGCGGATGAGCTGGACAGGTCAGCGAGAGGTAGTTTGGTCATCTGGAGGTTGACAGTGAGCAAGCTGACAAAACCTAATTAGAGCACCAGCATACCTCCAAACAGACAGTCACATGACAAAGTACCAGCATGCTTGAGGGTAAGTTATAATCCTTGTATCTGTGCATATACTGTCTACTTTATCATACAGTTGCTGCAGAAGAGTTGGTGGTTTGGTCTGCTAGCAATTCCCAGCAGCTTCCCGCAGTCCCTGTCCTTGTTTCCTGCCGAATTAAGATCCTGCTAATGCAAAAACAATATTTACTTTATTTCAACTGAAGACTTTTTTTGTGAAGTCACAGGAAACACAGCTGAGGTCATCAAAAAGAATCCAGTTATATATATTTTTCATTCTCCCTGACATTGTTCTGATTGGGTCAGCTTATTGGGATTTGAGCTGAACACGCTCATGTGCCAACGCATTCAAGTAGAAAAGCACGTAAAAAAGTGATGAGTATGGCCTGCAGTCATCTTCCACCACAAGATAAGGTCACCTTCCTTATCTTATCTTCTTCACGATCATCTCCCTGAAGGTGGAAATCTATCACCTGTTCCAAGAAGAAGTTGCAGGTATTTATTCTACTTAAGCAGTGTTATCAAAGACCAAATTTTCAGCTTGCAGAGGTTGCCATATGCAGAAAGAACACAGACAAAGAAAGACAAATCAGGTTAAACTGTTTACCTGTTACAATTTTCATGTGATCAGTTACACTTATTCCCCTGAAATTTTACTTGGCTTGGACCTTTCTAGTCCTACTGAGGTGTTTAAACCAACTACAATAGCAATACTTGGCTCCATGCAAATGTAGCATGTGAGATATTTAACTAACTTTAAACATATTCAACTAGTCAGGCACATCCCATTGTGTTAATGGAGCTGCTCAGTAATGTCAAACCGGAGTGCTGTTACGCTGACAATGAGTGGATATGCTGCAGCCAGGTCTGAGGTCTATAGTTTTACAACTTTAAAGCAGAATTTACAACATTAGATTCAACTTTAGAGATATTTTAGCAGCCTGTTACTTCGCACTAGATACTGCTCTCTTATTTCCCAAGGGGAAGCCACAGCAGATAAACCTTCATGTTTGATTTGGCACAGATTTTGCGCCGGATGTCCGGCCTGATGCAACCTTCCCACCATGGGAGGCCCTGAGACCGGCACTAAGAGTACACTAACTTCCACCTCCCCGAGGCTGAGTTTCTATCTCCTCTCAGTCTTTCACCAGGGATCTTTGGCGTAACAGGCAAACATGATAACCACTACGCCACTTGGGCATGTATGTATCGATGTGATATCCCCGTACAGACACACACCCAGCTTGTTAACCAATTCTTCAAGTGGCACAACGTAAATGGTATATGAACCAGGATTTTATAGTCTTTCTATGCAGGTGATCATCAAAGCCTTGATTTGTACCGCAAGTCTCATTCACCCAATAAAACACACATTCAACTTCGGTAATGTGAACTGAAGGAGTTTGGGAACGACCTTTCAATTGGTAGACAGCCTGCTCTATCATCTGAGCCACAGTTGCCAAATTTCACAGTCCCCCATCTCATCCAAATTTGGTCACTGCTGGCTCCAAAAGAACAAGATGGAAACTACAAAAGTGTTAAAGTAAATGCTTCAAAATGCCAAACGCTGGGTGACATTAAGGGGCAGCATGGCCGTGCATCGGTCCTACACAGTTTTACAGACCATCATTTATGTACATCTTGTAGTTTTTACTGTCACCAGAGGCAGCATATATATAAGAAAAGACAGTGTAGGATAGTCTTGCTTGTGTTTTTGCTCATCTTTCAGCCAAGTAATGCATGTAATAACAGGACAAATAATCATGAATCCCCAACCACCCTGGTAAGAAAAACTGCATAAAATACATAGATACATAAACCAAGAGTATGGAAAAACCTATGGTTGTTGCCCCAGAACCAACAAGTACCTCCATCCCCTCGCGGGGAGTGGTAGGAAGGATGAATCAGCTGGACACAAGCCAGCTGCTGAACAGTAATGCTCATCCACCTGCCCCCAATGTCTAAGATGCAGATAACATTGAGGGACATATAGCATCCTTCTGCACATTTTTTAACCAATCAGCATTGCATGCTGTTGTTTTTCTTGTGTTTTATTAACAACTGTATGTAAGCACATGTCTGTAGGTTGCATATAAATAACCCTTCACTCTGCAAAGCCAAACGCCTACACAAACGAGTTACAGTGAATTCTGCTGTCCATGCCCATTTTTTATTTACAGCACTGTTTTCGAGCACTTGAGTTTTGCACTCCTCTCTTAAAGACAGGGTGGCCTGCAGGTTAAAATGTTTCTTTGAAAGAGCTGGGATCATTTGGTCCTTAACGAATCTCAGTCAAAGACATTATTCATTCCCTTACAGGAAAAAAAAACATTTTAGTCAAAGAAAATCTTTCATCGAAGACTAGCTGTTTTTAGCTGTAGCATGGAGTGTGTTCATAACTCTCGGATCTTGCCCGGGGTTGGAATAGGTGCAGCTTTTTTACTCGCCATGTCCAACTGGGAGGGACAAAAAACTAGGATTAGTTTTAAAACTTAACAAAGACCTGCTGTGTTCGCTCTGCAGAGTGACCCTCTGTGGCTTCCAGCAGCACCCCTGCAGTTGGCGTCATTAGCAGGAAACCTGTTGGAGCTGGTGAATACAGAGCAGCCTGATAGTGCTGATAAGGATGGGGACTCCTGAGGGTGGCTCATCAGCCTTTTGTCAGAAAGTTACTTCCTTCCTCTCACACACTCTCTGTTTAGTGTGTCTACTGAGCTTTAATGCTTGCAATCAATATCGTACTAGCCCAGCATACAGTATCTGTTTCTTTGTAGCACAGTTTCAACGCTTTGCTGGCTACAGAGCACCAACTAACACGGTTCCTGAAAAAATCCAAAGCCACATGTAATTGGCAGTTGGCTTACTGTATAATGACTGTTTTCATTTTGACAGGCATTTAAGTTCCTGCTATGATTCCTCGTCGGATTTCTTTCTGTCACCATTAACGAGAATTATCCCACAGAACAAGGTGGGCCGCCTCATTTAGAAACAGATTGTTAAAACTGCCGCACACACGATGAAACAGAGACTACGAAGCCCATCAATTCTGTAAATGTTAACCTTTTTTTTGTATTACATACCAGGCATACTATATATCTATAGGCTTTTCTTTCAGTTGTTTATAAAAGCCTGCTTTCTTAGCTCGAGATAAGATTTTCCTTTGTCTTATCACCGACTGTCAAAACAAAAAAAAAGTGCCATGCAGGCTGGGCCCCATGCACAAAAAAAAGAAACCCGGCTGTGCTCTGATCCACTCCTCCTCTCCGGCCTACCCCGACATTTTCACCCACCGCAGAAATGTACTCCTGTGGAATTTCCTCTCATTGGACAAGCAAATGCCCTTAACATGCAGTTTGGAGATGCAGAGAGACAAGAGTAGTAGACAGAAATCGCTAAATCACGGTATATCTGGCTATGAGACAGAAAAATAGCCAACTTTTCCCAAGAGAAAAGACAGCACAGATCTCTTGCGATGACCCTGAATTGAATGTGTGTCTGTTTGTGTGCATGTGCTCCATCTGCTCGCAGAAGAGGAGCCCAGTGGCCCGGTCAATGATCTATGTCAGTTAGGGAGGCTGAGGTCACAGCTGAGGTCACCAGCCTCAGGGGCGAGTAAATCCTCTCCTCTGTCTGTTTCAGCCTCTCAATGGTGTCATCAGCCGAGGGCGTGGCAGGCTGAATCACACTCACTGTCCAGCACCAGTGACATGGCAGATACACACACTGATACATATAACGATCTTGTTACTGTCCGGATTACACAGCGCAAACTCTTTTTCCATCCCATCCAAGCAAAGAACATAATCCGAAGATGGTATCTCAGAGCACTGGGGTTTGTCAGCATATTAATAATTAGCATATTTGACATAAGATAAAGTAAAGTTAACCTATTATTACAGCGCTCATTACACTTTGTTCCCATGTTCAGTCTTGACGTCGTCTCAACTCTGTTAAGCATGTTTGATTTCCCCCAAACCTCTTGCAACACTTTTGAACAGCTCAACAACAGCGTTAGTCATGTCGATTGGCTAACTACTTGGCTGTTAAACTGGCTGACTGTCTTTTAACCGAGAAATTCCTGATTCATGTCACAGTACCAGTCAGTGCAATGGATGCATTTAAGGTCTGAACCCAGGAAAGATGGGTCCAAACCCAATCAGAGATGTGAAATCACTATGAAAAATGCAAGCTTTCCAAACTTCTTCCAATCTTTGTAGGTGTGATCTGTGGTGGTTAAAATCACCCCCAACTGACCTAAATCCTAAACATTCACAGCCTTGTGTCTTTTAACCGGAAAAGACCAAAAGCTTGGATGCAGGCCTGTTTTGGAGGCTTACAGTGAAAAGTTCTTGCAGCACACCATTCACCACGTGCCACTTTAGATTGCAGAAAAGGCAACAGACTCTTATTACACAGTAATAAACTACCACTGCTGGTCTTTGTATCATAAAATGATGTAAAACCTGAGACAGGGGAGGCTAAAACTGTGGCTACGAGATACAAGCGGGGTGTAATATACTATGCTAAAATAAAACTAGCTGACTCGATCTCACTGGTCCAAGTAAAGTTGAGGCAGCTAAACTCCCCTCAGGGAATAAAGGGTGTGTTGTGTTGCTTTTAAAATTCATCTTTTCAGTCAGAGAAGTGTGTTACTTTTTCTCTCTAAAGTCACAGAGTCTGGCTTTAAGGAGAGTTTGTGACAAAAGCATCATCTAACCTTTAAGGGGGAGATGCCTGTGTCTAAAGTTTCCTTGCTTATGATTTTAAAAGTTCCTCTTACAGCAAATTTCAAATCAAAACCCCCTTTGATTGCAGACTGCCCAAAAGCTGTTCTCAAGTGAAGTACAATGTTAAAAAATGTACCAACAAATGAGCTCATTATAATGAAATCTTATCACTTACAGTAAGAGGAGAACTTGTAGTTATTTTTCCAACCCTGATACATATCGGCTCCCACAGGACTCCCGTGCTGCATCGGTGCCATGCTGTGCTCAATGAACCACACAGAGCAATACATCACGGGGCATGGTGGTGACACAAAGGTATTACCACACAGTTAGCCCAACCACGGACAACACACACACATACACCACTGACAACCCCAACAGTAGGCCATTATACTGGTGTTACACATGAGCGAGGACCGTCTGAAAGCATGACTTCGAGCTACATGGTTGGAGCACACCTCTTGTTTTCTGAACGCCACTTATCTTTCCGCTCGGTTGCACTGTGTAAGCCGGTGGTTTAAAGACCTAAAGACAGGAAGAGAGCGAGGCAGAGAGATTCCCAGGACATACCACGAGCAAACTCGTGTTGACAGAGACGCAGCTCTGGACAAGTGTGGATGCGTTCCTGATGGCTGTGAGACAGGAGGCATCTAGTGAGACAGGCAAGCGGTTTCGTGGGGGAGAGATGTCGGCCTGCCGACCCTCACCCATCCCTCTTGTAACCACCACCGGTTAGGCGAAAAGGGGAAGAGGAGAGGGAGCTGTGAATGGACAAGCTGCTGAGAGAGGGAAAGGGGAAGCACAGCCAGAGGACGAGTGGGAGGGGAGAGATGACAGGGGGAATCTGTGTGCCAGGGGCAGAGAGATGAAAAGGAAGAGGGGGGAGGTGGTCCAGGTGTTCACCTCGCAGCCGTACGGTCAATTCGTGCTTCCTGAGCGCTTAAAATATAGTTTCATTTTTTGCCTTTTCTGTCACACGGGTTTGTTGTAAAGAGAAGCAAGAGAAAAAAAAATCAGTTACTTTAAAAGCACAAATTTCTCTCCCACACTTCAGAATAAAACACACTCGCTCAACACGTCTCGCGACAAAAGTTTAAGAGCAGTTTAAAAAGCAGCAACACTTTCACAAATTTCACTCCCCCCTCCCCTAAAAAAACACCACAGCTCACCGCAGACGTCAACAAAGCCCTCACAACACCCTCCATTTTTCCAGATGCGCTGGGCTCCAATCAAACATGTGGAAATGATCTATAGTGTCCTCATGGCAGGGTTACAGAGAGCCTCACTCCACAGTGACAAGGAGAAGAAGAAGAAGAATCAGCAGAGCACATGAGAGAAACAAACTGACCTTCAAAGTCTGATATGATCCCTTCCAAGTGAGCGTTGACAGTGGAATCAGACATTTTGGGCGTCAAGTGTGTTTGTGCGTGTGTGTAATAAATGCGAGAGAGAGAGAGAGAGAGAGAGAGAGAGAGGGAGCAGGGTTCCCTTTCCCTAGCAAGGAAAAGTCTTCCTACGGCGCAGTCCCGCTTTTAAACAAATCCCAAATTAGGAGCCCGAGTAAAGGAGAGGTGGGGAGGGAGAAAAAAAAAGAAAAACACACACATATATATGCACACACACACACACACACACACACACACACCAGGCAGGTCACAGATCCAAAACGCTCTGCCTGTCCTATCTCTCCTCTCTTTCTTAAAGCAGCAACTTATTTTTCTCTTCTCCTCCTTCTCAACTTCCAGAGTTTGGAATGAGCAACCAATGACAACCCCCCACCCTCCCGCTCTCTCCCTCCCTCCCTCTCTCTCTGCAGCTCACTGCCTTCCCTCCCTCCCCCCTCCTCCTCCTCTTCCTTCCCTATCTCCCTCCCCTTCTGCAGCCCTCCTCTCTCTGGCTTGCCTCTTCTCTGCGAACCCTCTCATTTTCGACCGGGCAAGTCGAATTATTCACACACCAACGTTCAAAACGCACTTCCTACAGGCCCGATCACATGACTCACACGCTCCGGGCAGCACACTGAAGGGCCTTTGGAGGCTCTGAAAGGGTTGGAAGCCATTAGAGCAGCATCCTGCAAACACGTAGCTCGCTCAGTGTATAGGAAAGATGAGCTCTACGTCCAGTCCTGGAGCGAAAGCTTGCAGACGACACATGAACGACCCAAGAGCGAAGACACAACCACACAATGGACTAATATGGTCAGGACGGGCCCACGCAGGCAGTTTGTAGGTCGTCTGACATGCTCAGTCACTCTGGAGGCAGACATCAATAAATAAGTACCCTAATGACTTAATGACCATGTGAATGAGGCTCTCTGTGGGACGGGTGGGCAGGGGCGCTGGTCAGTGTGATCGTGTGTGTTGCTCTGTGCATGCACAGGACCAGGGGGAGAAGAAGCGAGCGGATGTGGCATTTAGGGGCATGTGGATGAATGCATGTTAAGAATGACTGCGCACAGTCGCAGTTAGTTTACTAGAGTGTCTTGGAAATGTTTTTCTAGTAAAGCGCTGCCGCCTAAACTGACAGCTCGCTGCGAACGCAGTTACCTTTTGTGTAAACTAGAGTTACTCCACAATGCTATCACACCCTCAGGCAACTGCTCAGCCACAGGCCTGCGGTGAGAAAACACTGCTGCTGGCCTCGCAACCATTCATTAGTGAAGACAATAAACACCAAAAGTATTATAGTTATGTGTGTGTGTGTGCTGAGAGGATCTTTTCTCATAAGGCTCATAACTCTTTCCAATCTGCATGGATGTTGTGCTTGTAAAGTAAAGAGGCAGCCCTTAGAGACAACAGCTGAAGCAAAAATGATTAGGATCTAAACGGCAGTAAATTTTTTCAGAGCGTAAAGGGGCAGGAGACGTTAAGAGGCCCCCTCAACCCCCCCCCCCCAGCAGTTTCTGCCCGGCGTGTGATTTATCTGGAAAGCCAATTGGTTGCTTACACTAGAATCTTAGCTTCCATTTTCTGTTGATTTAAGCGTGTTTACCTCGCCATAAACACAGATGTGCACGAGTGGCCAAACACACACTAAACACGCTGATTGTGAAAATAAATACGGCGCTTTACTGTACCAAAACCTGCAGTCTGTGGTTAATCTCCACGTCCCCCCCCCCTCCATCAGTGAACCATGAAAACAATTATGTAACCGGAAAAATGTCAGCGAATAATTTTGGTTAATACAGAGAACTTGAAAATTGTGGGACATGTTTTCAAAAGCTTCAATTTTTAATTTTGGGTTTTTGCCCAGATGAACAGAATCAGAATCATTGCCTTACTCACAAGTTTCATAGGGGTTGTTCTCGTCTTATTACCGCCCCACACACTTAGCCTATAAATACACCTAAATATGTTTACTTGAAGTGTGTTTTCCTGGAGATATGAACCCTACAATGTCTCAATTGTGTATCACTTCCTCCAGCAGAGGTCAGCGTTGTACTTATAAATAAAACGTGTCACTATACCAGTCACTATAGCACCCGGTAACATAATCTGGGAACAAATAAAGATGGAGACACGAGGAGAATCCTGCTCGGGACACACCCTCCACCCACACAGCCAATCCTGCCCAGCATGTGTGTGGTGGATTTCTACTCAACCTGGCATAAAAATACACACTGAGCCTTTCTGTGCACACACACACATGCATGCACACACAGACGACTAATACGCGCACAGCTGATGCATGCAAAACCACGAACATGCATGCACACTCAGCACAGCGCCCAGGCCTGTCGCCGTAGCAGCTTTGTATAAGTGTGAGGACACTTACCCCTCACCTTGACTTTTAACAACCCCATACCCAAACCTCACTGTGAGCTACACCCCGATTCTACACAAAACCCTGAAATCAAGTGGTTATCACAATGGTTTTAAGCAAAAAGTGAAGAAAAAAATGTTCACACAAAGCTAGAAAGACACACACACACACACACACACACACACACACACACAGCAATGCACACTTCCTTCCACCACATATCCTTGCAAGCCCCAGCAAGCCCAGACAGCTCTAATCCAATCTGCTGTAACAACTGTCACACTGGGTGAAGAGGGGAATGCTTTTCGCCCTTTAGAGAACTTCATTCACATCATAGCAATCGTGCACTCGCGCTCAGCACATGCAGAGCACTGAGAATCATTTTTATCTGCTTTTTTGCACAACATATGCCTTGGATATGGTATGTGGTAGCCCAAATGTGTGTATGCGTGAGTGTGTGTGGGTGTGTGTGTGTGTGTGACTGGAAGTTTTTACAAGGACATGTTGTTTCCAGATATCGGTGCAAGCTTTGGGGCCTCCTGTGGTGTCAATTCAGCCACAGCGCCTCTTCTTTCTAGTAAACGTGGCCTTGTGTTATGAGCAAAGATGATGTTTTTCATTAATCAGTCATAAACATGTGCATTATTTTCCACAGAATAATTAAATCATCAAGTTAGTCTTGGCAGAGCTGCGTATTTGTTGTAAAAAAAAAAAAAAAACTCCTAAAAAAACAGCAATAATTAGGAACATTGGTTCAATCCAGAGTAGGAATCTACTGGGCCTTCGGGCCTTCTGTACATTTTTGAACTGTAATACATTTGAATAGCGAGCTGTTAATGAAATGTTGCACTGCAGCAAGAAGACAAAGAGTCTGTCGCTTAAAGAAACCCAGACCACCACCACGCTAAAGAGGGTCCTGTCCTTCGAGGAGCTGAAAAATGAGTGGAGCCCAGTGGGAGGAGAAGACGATTGCTTCTATAAACAGATGCCAGCTTGGCGAGGCAGTTGCTGGGGCGATGCCAGGGCAACAGCAGACTGAGATACGCTCCTCTGTAGTCTGGTGAGTGGTAAAGATGCCCTGAAAGTTCAAATCTGAGATAAAACTCCAATAACAATTTCAATAGTAAGCAAAGCCACACTCATCAAGAGGATTCAAGAATGCACCTTAACATCATTGATGACTGCAGCTTTGTTAACTTTTTTTCTACAGATGGCATGTTTTCAAAGCCGTTCCTAAACCCCTCGTACCAGCTTCGATGCGTGAATAATGATCAGTGTTTCTTTCAGCTTGTGTCAGTTGTTATTTCAAACATTTCCAGTACCAGATACAGAGGAAGCTCTGGCTTCCTGCTGAGTTCACTGTATAACAACAGAAAAGCTTTGTCGGCCTCAATGCAGACAAGTCGCCCATGAGTCAGACTGCATCAAACAAGCCATCTGGAAGAGGTAAAGTCGGTGCCTTGCTTGCATTGATCGCGTGTGCTCATTTGTCTGTATTTTTTGGATGCTTCTGTCTAGTTACTGCAACTCTGTTTACATGGTAACCCCCATAATAAGCAGCTGTACCTGGCTCGGGGCTTGAGAGAGGGGGAGAAAGGTGGGGAAAGGTGTGCTTGTTCTCTCTCCCTCTCAGGCAGCGAGGGGAAAATATATATAAATGTGTAAAGAGAGAGAGAGGGGAAAAAGGGAGATGTGGAGTGACAGTGAACCCCCCACGGCTTTAATGGAAACTAGAAAGCAGGAAGATATCTGTCAGCAGTGTTAGGAAAAAAGCAGTAAACCCCACTGGAAGAGTGCTTTTAGCTAAAAGTGGGAATGAATGGCATGGGAAGGCATCAGAGTGAGAATGTGTGACGGTGCACACACACACACACACAGTAAGAATCTGTAAAGGTTGCCACATTAAAACACACAGATGCACACGTGCACATGTGCACACGGAGCCTGTGGCCCCAGAGATGGCGAAGTGACTTCATGTAAAGTAAAAGCACAGCTGTAGTGATGGCAGCTGCCCCTTAACCAAAATGTTAAACATCAGCACCCGGCCAGGCTCCCCGACCTTTAATCAAAAGCAGCACCTGTTGGAAAATACACGCACACATGCGAGGGAACCCCCCCACTCTAAAAAACAACTCTGTGGTTTGCTCTGCAGTGTGCACAGCCTGTATATGTGACTGCACATGGGGCTGGTGGGGTGATGGCTCGGTAAATAGAGAGAGCAGCTGTCCTTCATAGGAGCTGACTCTCATTACGCTCGTCTTTCTTTCTCCCACCTACGCCTTCTGCGCCGTGTCACCACTGGGTCGGTAACAGCACTGTTTAATAGGTCAACAAGCCAGCACTGTCATCACGGCCCTAGTTTTTCCCCTGCAGGCATGTTTTGTTTTCACCAAAATCAACTCTGTTGTTTCCTTAAAACCAGTTACTGCGCAGCAGCCTGAAGATGCAGAACAGCACAACAAGTCTCTGAGACTCCAGTGACCGTCGTGTAACTCAGCGCCTCCACCTGGTGGTGAGTGTGTAAATTACACATCAATCAGAGCGCTCCTGCCACAAACAGCCTGCCTGGCGTCTTTCAGTGAGTTACCGCATTGATCACAAAAGCTTGTAGTCACTGTGAAAGTCATGACCCTGAGACTTCAGAGCGGCGTTGACTATGGCTGTGTCATGCAGATGTTTATCAAACCTCATCAGCTGACTTCACTGTGACTGGAAATGATGTGAAACATCAGCTCTGAGGTTCATGGAAAGTTTCTGTTGAGGACATCACGGTCGTTGATTCATGAGGGGGGAGGATCACAGGAGACAAAGGGAGCCTTGAAAATCAGCATCAGCACCAGAGGGGTGGGGAAACAGAGCGGATTCATTAAGTGGGGTACACATGATACATATAACAACAAAAAGGGTCGCAGCCTATCTGAGCTAAGATTAAGGCTGCGATAGTCCACACAGAAAGGCCACAGCTGCTTTTCAGAGGCAACTGTGCCTCAGGAGGACGTGTAGGTTGTCTAGTAATTCCAGACATGAGCTTTGGACAATTTCAAGAGAATCAGGTCGAGACTCTTTCAGAAGTCCTTTCTTATATGTGGCACGCGGCAGGAAACTGTCCACTTCAGACACACTCTCACTCCTGGAAATACTCTGTGGTTTAGGCAAGGGTGGTGCCTGAATGCCACTGCCTTGGATATTTGTGTTTCCCATGTGCCCAAATGCTCCCAGTGGCCGGGGGGTGGGGGAACTTGAATGGAAATTCTGCCACCATGCATCGGTGTGTGAATGAGGAACACACTGTAAAAGGGCTTTTCGGAAGATTAAAAGGAACTGAATACATAAGCGTGAAAAAGCAGGCAACAGAAAAATGAGTCCAGCGCGATACAATGCTTACTAAACGCAGCTACATGTGAGCCAATAGAAGCTAAAGCATTACCAGAAACTGATGGAGCTGATGCACACATGTTCACGGATGCATCGAAACCTGAGGGAATATTTAAACACAACAAAAATACACACGCGTGTCCTGCTGGAGCTGTTACAGCCCACTGGAGAAAGCACCTGGAGTGGAGAGGTCACTCAGAAACAGAAAGAGAAACGAGAGGAGCTGTTCACGGGGCGGGAGAAGTGCGATAGGTGTACCACTACTTTACACTTCCACCACACACTTGTCAATAATCTGAGCTTACTTCAATTCGATTCAACAGACCCTGTAGGTGCTACAAGCTGTGCTCGTTCACACACACACGCACACACACACACACACACTACCGCACCAACCACATGTATGCTCATTAACATAGACAGTCCCACACACACTCATATAAACATGCTGCTACCACCACTTGAACGTTTCCACCCTACTTCTCTTGAGCTTTTTTACAGCTCTCACACTAACACCTATAAAAAATACCAGCGAGAAGCAGACAGGGTTCCCTCACTGATGACTTTAGCATAATGTCCAGCTCACATACCAGCACCTGTGCACAGAAAAACGGTTATCAGTTCACTAATGTGTATTGTTTGCCGCATCCAGCAAAGAAAGACATGGCAGAGGTGCAAATTTGGAACGTCGCTTAAGAGGACTGAGGCAGTCCTTTCTCTGCGCTGTCAACTGAAAGAGGGACTGACCGATGGCCAAAGAGGGATCAAAGCCACAAGGGACAAGAGTAGTACTGTTCAAACAGAGCTCCTTCCTGTTTTCACACTAAAGAAGAATGCAGGGGATGGAGAGAAATATCTAAGAAATAAGTTCTGTTCTTTGTCACTTTAGCACAAAAAAGTAACTCTCTAAAAACGTTGCAACACTCTTGCAACAAATGAAAACGAAGCAAACCAGTCCAAATCCTGACCAACAGCCTGTAAAGACAAAAACATCTAACAGAGGTTTGGTGATACAGATGGTGAGGTGAGTGCAGAGAGACAGAAATACATGAAAGGAAACAGGACAGATAAAAGACAGATAAACCAAAACCGGGTCCACTAAGCTGCTCCACAAACCCTGCAGAGCTCCTGGTCACAGCTTCCAAACCCCAAAGAAAACATCCAGTCAGCAAACAGCCCAGAATGAGAGAGTGGAAAATACCATGGAGGGGAAAAATAGACTCTGGCTCATGGAGAAAATAACCCAGCAAAAGAGCCGACGAAGAGCCTTAAACTGCACTAAAGAACGGATGGCACGGACTCATCTAAGCTCCCCGAGAGTTTGGGCTTACCTGAGAATTTGTCCCCCTCCATAACCGGATCACTCCCTCCACAGCCACATGTAGTGTCTGCTCTTTGACTCCACTCTCCCTCTCTCACCCTCTCCCTCTCTCTCTGCCTTTTTTTAGCCTTCCCTTTTTCCCCCCCCCTCTTGCTCCCTCACTCCTTCCCTTTCTCCCTCTGTTCCTCTTCCTCCTCTTCTTACTCTCTCTTTCCTTTCGGGCTCTCTCTCCCTTTCCCCTCCTCCCTCAACACTGATTCCTTCAGTGTGTCTTGCTAATGAATTCAGAATTACGACATCCCCATGTGCTGATCATATGTTGCTCCCTCTCTCTCTCCCTCTCCTTCTTCAGAGCAGACCAAGAGACTGAAGCAGCATTGTGTCTTGAAAATAGAAACCATTAGCTCCACCATGTGACACGGACAAGCTCCTTACAGACAAAAATAAACCGCTGGACTTGAAAACTCCTCTGTCAGCCTGCTTATAATGCTCTCCTCGCGTGTGCGTGCGTGCGCTCCGGCCCTGATTCATTTGATACCAACTGCGATCTCGTCGAGCTGGTAGGACCGTCCTGCCTCAGCCACGTCTGGACTTCCCCACGATGAAACAGTTCTGCCGTTGCGTACGGTGTGAAAGGCTGATAGAAATAACACTGAAGCGCGAAAACAATAAGAGCTGGAAGCAAGAAGGGGGAACTTAATTAAAACTTCCCAATTAAAGCTTCCCAGTAACGAGCCTATATAGGTAACGCAGAAGAAGCGCTTGTGCTTTGCTGGTGTAGTGGAACAGCAGCCGTCGTGCTGAAATGTGTGCTCAGGAAACTAAAATGACCTGCGACTGTTGGCATATCCCTCACGCTGCGCCGCAGAGGTCAGGGGTCGCATGGCAAGCGTCTGAGCTCTGATAGAGAGCTCAAACACACTTAGACATGCCAGTCAGCTGTCTTGTGCAATACGTAACGTCCCCAGTGACCCAGTATTTGTGCCTTCATATAGGAGGCTTCGGAGTGCTTGTGTGTCCTTTGTTTGTCTCAACTCAAATCACTTTTAATCCTTCAGTTAAAACCAGCCTCATTAGGCCCCGAATGGATAAAATCTGGAACGCTGATTAGCTGGAAGCTGATGTAAGCAAAGACGATAGAGCGCACAATTCTAGCAGGAGGCTCAGACATGATTAGTATTTGTTGCCAAAATAATTAAAGGACTAATTAGATGCTGATAGACAATCTAAACAATGACTGAGCAGATCAAAACTCAGGCCTACTTTCAGACACAGATACTATAGATTAGAGATTGACGATGTTCACCTACTCCTGCTGTTGCTGGTTTGCCAATGAGAGAATCTATCAAGTCATTTAAGCGAAATCCGCTCCTTTTGACAGTTCTTGTATATTAATAAGATGATTGTAAGGCTATTTATCCATCCAGACTGATTTTGTACACTTGACTGAGTAAGGTACTGTGCAGCAGTCTTGGCTCACCCTTTATTTCTTTAAACTTTGCTTCTAAGGAGACAGATTTTTTTCAAACCTTTTAAAAGTAGCTTTCTAGAGATCTTTCAAGCTTTTTATTTAGAAGTTGGCTCTGCCTGACTATTTTTAGAGGAATGTTTTTCTTGTTTGTTAGACTACTTAACACTGACATATGAATAATTCAAGGATAAAAAAGGCACCTGTTGTTGTCAATACAAAACAGACAATTGGAAACAAACCATCTTAAACAGTATCTTGAGGCACTTTGTTAATTTTGTTAGCTGAATATACAAAACTGCCAAAGATAACAGGCTGATAGGCACCGACTGTATTTGTGCAGTCAAAAAGTTGGCATATGTTAGCACGATGTGCAGTGTGTCCTTAAAAAAAGTGAGGAAACAGGACGAGTGGGGGAACATCTTGACAGAGAACAGAAAGAAAGTGAGCCAACATCCAAGGAAGAACTTCCTTCAGGAAACCTGGAAAACTATTCCTGAAGACTGCTTCAAGAAATTAGATGAAAACCCTCCTGGAGGGGTTGAGAATAACGGTTGTCTTTCAAGCTCATTAGAATTTTACAAACTCTGTTTTGGCCTTATATACTCTATTTACATGTATGTTCGCACATTTCAATAAATCACTGCACATACTTCCCATTTGACAAAACATTTTTGCACAGTACAGTACATCAGGAAACACACATCTAACTGTGGTGAGAGGCTGGTGCTCATAAAAGGCTACAGGATGTAAACATTAGTGGCCCCCTCTAAGCTCAACTGTAAAGTTAGCTTGCTGCATGCTTCTTTGCAATGTTAATAGATTAGAAAGAAAATAGTTCCTACAACCTGAACCTGCTCACATTACAGTTTGCTTTTGAAATGTATTTTGTGGCACTTTGAAAAGACAGGAAATGTGCAGATTTGATATTTGGGTGAACTGTCCCATTAAGTTTAAGATGAGAGTAAATGTCACTCAATGTGTTGTTTTTGCCATAAAAAAATGAAGTGTTAGAATTAAATCCTATCTGGATTAAGTGCATGTGATTATCCTTATGGAGGGCTATATCTCTGTAATGTCTCTGTGTGCATGTCCAATAAAACAGGATCTGCTGACTAATAGAGGGGAATTAACCACACACAGACAGACAATGGCAACAGTGTTGGGCAGACCTGTGTGTATGTGTGTGTGTGCTCTAGTTGAGTTTACAGTAAAGCATCCTCCCAAACACACGCCTGCTGGCTCGTAAATCTGCTCCGTTGGCAGATGTTTTGTACGGAGCATCTCCCTGTGAATGCCTACACAAACTCCTGCACGCACACACACACACATACCTGCACACACACACCCTGTGGCAGCTGCATCAGCGTTGGGGGGGTCTGCTGACAAGCAGGGCCTCTTCTGGAGCCTCAAGCACCGTTTGTAAGTACAGCATGTGGGTATGGAAACATCTAATCAGCCAATCATATGGCATCACGTCACTCTGTGTGGGCATGGTCAAGATGACGTGCTGATGTTCAAACTGAGCATCAAAATGGGGAAGAAAGATGATGGTCGTTGGTGCTTTTCTTTGTTCCCTCAGTGACGTGCTTCGCTGTCACGTTAAACAAAATACCGTCCTTTTAAAACTGAGAGTGAACAGCGGAAAAAACAAGTACTACTGCTTAAAAAGAGCGAAGCCTAAAATCATTGATTACCCTCATGTTGCTGTCCTCACTTGACTCTCTCTGCGCTTCCTTTTTCTCTCTTCTCTTTCTCTATATCTCTTAACCGATTGCATTAGATGGCCGCCCCTCCCTGAGCCTGGTTTTCCTGGAGGGTTCTTCCTGCTAAAATGGAGTTCTTCCTTCCCACACTCTCCAAGTGCTTGCTCAACGGGGATTGTTTGGATTTCTGGTCATTTGGTTTTTCTTGAATGATGCTCTATAATTCAACAGAACAATTTTTCAGATACTGTCTGAAGAGTCATTATTCCCCTTTTGTTTTATCCCTTGCTGTCTGTTACACAGAAAAATCCTTTCACAAAAGTGCTGCTGACGCAAAGACTGGTGGGAGAATTCAGTTTGTGCGACTGCAGACTGACGAGTTTCTTTTGAACAGTTAGAGGTATCAAGATAAACAAGTACCTTATCTCATCTTCTAAGCCACAGTTTGCAGCGTGATGTAATCCCCCCAGTCTGAGATGTGGTGTTGATCACGTGATTAGTTTATGGTTTCATAAACAGCCGTGAAAGAGACGGTCAGTATGTGTGGATGTGTTTTTTCTTTCTGTGAAATATTACACATTTTATTTGTGCAAGATTTTTATTTTAAATCTGAAAACTACCATTTAAACAACACTGCAAAAACACTGCTGGCATTGAAGCAAATAAACTGTTTTTTAGGGCTTATTTTTTATAACCTGTATTTTTTAAATAACCTCTAACCTTTAAAATTATGCAGTACAGTGGGAGTGGTCAGAGCCAAGATAACTTATTTTGTTTAAGTATGAAATAAGATCTAAAATAATAATTAAATGACTTTAAATGTTTTTTGCTAGAGTTTCTTACCCTTGTATGTGTGATCTGCTATTTACTGACTATTAGCCGTTATCTCTGCAGGAAACACGCAGTGTTCGCACCTTCCTCAGCTGATGGTCATTGACATCGGCTTACATAACGCTTCAAAGTAATAGAGAGCAATTTATCCAAGTGGGAAAAAAAACGTTTTTGCGTCTACCTCCGCCCACAAGAGACAGATTACAATCGATTCTTGGAGATGAATGTACCAAATTATGCAAAACTTTTTAGGCTCTCAATGTTTAGATTTTGTCTTGTCCCTGACTCATTAGCAGCAAGGAGGGGTGTGATCAGTCCACACAGTCCTTTCACAGCTCTGAACATGCAGCTAGTCTTTTTATGACTCAGTGATGAGAAGAATAAACGATGTTGCAACAGATGCCACAGAGATCACATCTCTGGGATTACCCGAAGAGAGGCTAAATCCACAGATCAACAGCAAATTCTGCAAACGCTGTGTGCAAGTATACCTAGGAGAAATGCAAGGTACCCTGTGGGAATCTTTACCTTATGTTGGTTTAGTTTAGAAGCTTGGATGTTTTGCATGTGCGGACACTGGAGTGGTGGAGTCTACTTACTGGGGCTGGTGATGCCGGAGGCCTCTCTCTCGGTCCTCCTCGCTCGAGCGCTGGAGGCTCGTGCTGTGGATTGTGACAAGGAAAGAAGGGAAAATGAGTGAAATCTCCTCATCTGGAATGTAGTCAGCATTAGGAAAGAAATATTGCATTACTCACAATTCTCGGCCACAGTTATGGAGTACGAGCAAACATACAATAAAGTCTGCACAAAACCACAGTTTAGGGTTACGCTGTGAAATAATAAGCATCCTCGGTGGCAGGTCTGGTTATGCAGTTTGCCCCTATTCTTCAAAAACGGCAAATTATCAGGGAAAGTCTGCAGTTTAGCTCGCGTTTGCCAGTGTTTCCTTTTAATGGCCAAATCCAAAATGACACATTCGAGCGGATTCACTTTTCCCCACGAGGAACACCTGCTGCCAGTGGCGTTTTGAAAAGACGGGCACCAAATGGAAAAGCATTACTTCACATTCTTCATGAGGCCAAAATAATCTACAGTTGCTATTTGGAAAAACAAAGTAAACCAACAGTTTGAAAGACTGCTATTATTGTCCGACCACAGAGAGAAAAAGCCAGGCTCTTTTTTTTTTGTAAATTAGTTTGTCGTTTGTTTCTGGTTTTATAATTGTGTGGATGAAGTAAACCCAGAAGACCAAAGCTGCAGTTAGGAGAAAGTGCATGACAGAGAAGAGAGTAACGGCACAGTGTGACAATTCTACTACGTGCGGCCTGTTGCATGTTTTGTTTGCGCATGAATAGACTAAAATTGTGCTGATGGAGTGAAAGTATGATGCTTTGGCAGGTGGGTGGAAGCAGTTTGTTTAAATTTAGTAAAGCCAGAGAGAGGGGGAAAGGGCGTAAACAAAGCAAACCTCAATGGTTAAATTAGAACAGCAGCTGAAAGTATAAATCAGTGCTGATGAAAGTGTGGAAAGATCTGAAAAGTGCAGCTGAAGTTATGGTCTCCTGATCCCGTTAAGTGTTCTCCCCGGGGTCCCGTATGCTTATTTTCTGGAAAATAAAAGGTTATTCATCCCCATTCATGTTTATCTAAGAGAGATCTCAGTGTCAACAGTCTTGTTCTACATGACGGTGGTTGTTTTAAGAATCAGAGGAATGTTGCTTCCTCTTGGCAGACGGTCCGCTGTGTTACTCTGGTGGAACATTGAAGATAATCTCTCATTGATCGACTCCGGTGTGTGTGTTTGCGTGTGTGTGTGTGTGTGTGCGCGTTCAGTGCTGCTGAATCACCAGCAATTGCTGGTGGCGTACTGAGCTAAAAAGGATACAGCTGTTTTCTGTTCAAACAGGTGATTCAGCTCCACTACAGGAACAGGGGTGAATATTTTCTTTAACGTACATGACTAACACGTGACTTCAGCCAGTCAAAGGAAGAATGATGTAGAGAGTAAATGAATTATATGTGAGATTAATATTTAAAAAATAGTTTTATTCATCACTTAAAATCATGTGTAACATTTTCAGACTGAAAGTTTTGGTTAAATAAACGGCAGTGGAGTTTTCTAAAAGATCTCATAAGTGAATACAGCAGCCATCTTTGACTGCTGTCTACCAAAATGTGTTTGCATTGCAGTAACATCAAATGGACCTTATGAGTGAATAACAGATATGCAGACTCCCAGCTTTTATTTAAGGCATTAAAAACAATTGTTGCATTAATCACAGATGAGTTATGGCCATTTTTATACACAGTCCAAAGCTTTAGGGGCTCAAATGTAAAGCTTTTTGTCCTTTACACAGTACTAAGGTCCTGATATTCAGGAAGGAAAATAGGAAGTAGGTGCAGGTACTTATTGAAATGTGTGCAACCATGCATGGAAATACAGGAAATGAGTTTTTATAGTGAAAGTGTAACTCTAATGTTGAGGTCTGGACCCGTTTATGACTGATAGCGTTCTATTGCGTGCTTGGAGTCATTGTTATGTTTAAAAATGAAGCCGTACTTTGCAGATGGTGATGCATGCTGGATCAAAATGTCATGGTACTTTTTTGCACTCATAATTCCACATGCATTTCCTCCACTGTGATGTTTATTGCAGCTATATTCAGCTGCTATTTCTTTGTGGGTCTTCCTGCCTTCTGTTTTTTTATCTTCAGCATGTCAAACGCACTGAGATCAGGTCACTGAGCGTTTCTTTAATCACGATCATCCACCAGTGTTTGCTTCACTCACTAAAACCACATCATCTCTAACTTCATTTCATGTGTAGTCAGATTTAATCTCAGAGCGCTCATAGGTTTAAATAGAGTCCCAGTGACTGCGGACTCGTGTTAACCATGTTCAAAGCTTTGGCTGTGGCTTCTCATTTGCTTCATGCAAACAATACAGGATTTACTTGACACAAAATAAAGCATAATAAAGAATAGTTTTGGTTACAAAGAGAATAGCATGATAAAAAAGTGTTGTCCTCCTGGGTCATGCAGTGGCATGGAAACAAGATGCTGCATCTTTGTCTGATCAACCACACTCTCGTCTCCACTTCCCTTAAGCTTCTAGACGTCGCCTGCGTCGACTCGCTTAACGCAGATCAGATGAGGTAGTTCATCCGGTGGATGATGATTCAGTCGTCCCATCCTGTTTTTAATTCTTAGAAGTACTTCCTTCCACAAATTGGTGCACAACATGGGCTTCGTTTTCTTCTAACGCTGCCAGCCAACATAGCGGTTTTCCCTCCTCTGCTGTCACTGATGAACACAAAGACAGCTGGCCCGAGGGAGAGGTAGTGAGTGTGGCGGGTATATGACTGGAATACATGAGTAAAGCTTTTGTAATACGCGAGTGTGCACATGTAGCAGAAGGCGAGAAGGTGCGATGGAGCGTTTGAAGTCATTCCTCACAATGAGGAGAGTAAATGCAGGAAGTGATGATGCAGCCCAGCATCGTCAGCATAACGAAAACAATATGACTGCTTTGTTGGCATAAATGTTGCCGTCTGCAGATACATTAGAGCAGAATTGTATCATTTAGAACAAATCATTAGGCTACAGACAGCACGCTGGTGCGGTGGGGAGCACTGTTTCCTCATAGCAAGAAGGTCAGGACCTTTCTGTGTGGAATTGCATGTTCTCCCGGATACTCAGGCTTCCTCCCACAGTCTAAAGACGTGCACCAACAGACTTTTAGTTGTTAGATTGTCTTGTAGTCAAGCAGTTTTCTCATGTCCGGTGTACCTTTGGTTTTCTCATGGTTGGATTCAGCCTCACTGACTCTCTGCTCCTTTGCCTTTTATTTAAGAATTCAATTTTGAACTTTTACCTGCTCCCAGTGTCCCAGTTTGATTCCCCGCACCCCTAGTAAGACCAGAAAAAGCCCAGGTTTAGCATAGATTATTATAAGCATTTCAAAATTGATTTAACCTGTTTTACACTCAATATTGAGCTACGGTCGATGTAAGCAGCACTACTTGCGCGTTCAATGTTGATTTAGGGAGGAAGTCTTACTCTTTAAATCACCAAACAGGAACTCGGGCTGACCATTTGCTGTGAGTGTGAATCATTAATCAGCAACTTTTCATGTCATGACCCAATTGGCCTGCTATGCTAGTGTGTGCACAGAGCTTCAGGTTTGTGGAGTCAAGTCTATCAAGCCTCGGAGCTAAAAAACATGTCTGTACTTATTTATTCTTGGATGCACATGCACACCCTTGCAACTGAACCTCTCCTTCAAATGGGGCGAGCAATGCATATCATCGCAACAAAGTAAAGCGGCACAGAAGCCGCAAAAAAAGCAGCACGAAGTCGCTTTGAAACGCTGGCATTTGGCATAAAGGTGATATAATTCAGCGTAGTTTAAAGTGAGGGCAAAGTACTGACAGACATACAGCAATACAAAGAAAAAGAGGGACACCTGCCAAGTTTACTTCTACACTAGCACAAAAGTGTCTGTGTGCCGAATCTGTTTGTCCTCCTGCACAGTCTTGTCTGAGGCAGCAAACAGAAACGTATACACTCACATGCATCTTTTTTCACCTTTGAAGGCGAGTTTTAATCATCTGATGTCATATTTGCAAATGATACTGTGCGTAAAGGAGGTCAGCGCACGCACAGCGCATACATATGAATGTTTGCACAATGTTTGCACATTGACAAATCTGTCTGTGCTTGTGAGTTCGCAGTAAAGTGACTAATGTCAAAACGCAGTGTTTAGCGAAGCCGTGTGTGCGTTCGTGCCAGGTGGCGTTTTAAGCATGACCAATAAAGTGCACGGCTATGCTTGGACAAATGTTTCAGCTGATTGGTTAATGGTGTCAAATGAGTGGAGAAGAGTAAATAACAGAGGAGAGGGTGCAGCACTTCAACATACTTGAGACACAAAAGTGATCGCATGTGGTCACACACGAAGGACGGCCTGCACAGAGACCGGGTAGAGGGATTTACTAAACGTAGGCTATAATTAATGCCGGGACCTGAGATTTTAGTGTTTGCTTAAGGAGGCTGTGCGGAGGAGGCTGTATTGATATTTGTGCAGGAGGACAGAGGAGGGGACGGATCTCCCCCCCCCCATCCTGTGCTTCTTTGACTTCACTGTTTCCTTTAGTGGTTTGATTTATCAACAGTCTGATGCAAGACATGTCTTTAGTCACTTTACTAAAAACAGCTGCAGAGCAGTTCCTGAACAATTAATTATCACTGTTGCTTGGAACAGGAAATTATAAATTAGTTCTGTGACATGATACCAGATTTTCACCTATTTGCACTCATATAAACCAAACACGGACACTGTCTGATTATGATTTTACAAAATATCAGAGTTCCAGAATAAAAGCACTTATAGAGAAAGTTGAGGCTTTCCTAAATTATAATTTTGAAATGTGCAACCAGATTCATGTCTGCTTAATGCTCCCTTATACACTCGCCAGCCACTTTATTAGGTACACCTTGTTAGTACTGGGTTGTACCCTGTTTTACCTTTTTTTGCCAAGCTGCCATAATCCTTCGTGGCACAGATCCAACTAGGTCCTCCAAACATTCCTCAGATATTTAGTACGGTGAACTCATTGTCGTGTTTAAGAAGGCAGTTTGAGATTATTAGAGCTTTGTTACATGGTGCGTTATCCTGCTTAAAGTAGATGGAAACACTGTGGTCATAAAGGCATAGGCACAGTCAGCAACAGCAATACTCGGGTGGCCTGCGGTGTTTAAACAATGCTCAGATGGTACTAAGGAACCCAAAGTGTGCCAAGCAAATATTCTCCACACAATTACACCACTGGCAGGCGGAAGCATTGATACAAGGCAGGGTGGATCCGTGCTTTCACGTTGTTTATGCTAAATTCTGAGTCTCCGTTTCTTGTTAGCTGACAGGAGCGGCACTCGGTGGGGTCTTCCGCTGCTGTATCACATCTGCTTCAAAGTTTTGTTGTGCATTCAGAGATGCTTTTCTGCATACCTCGATTGTAACAAGGATTTATTTGAGTTACTGTTGTCTTCCTGTCAGCTCGAAGCAGTTTAAGCAGTCTGGCCATTCTCCTGTGACCTCTGACCTCAACAAGTCATTTTTCACCCAGAGAACTACTGCTCACTGGATATTTTCTCTTTCTTGGACCAAATCTAAAAAAAAATGGCAGTGTGGGGAAATCCCAGTAGATCAGCAGTTTCTAAAAGACTCAGACCAGCTCATCTGGCACCAACAACTGTGCCACATTTAGAGTCACTTAAATCACATTTCTTTCCTATTCTGATGCTCAGTTTGAAGTTTGTGTTGCCAAATCCTACAAGACTAAAAGCATCGAGTTTCTGCCGCATGACTCCCTCGTTTGATATGTGCATTAACAATCAGCTGAACCTAATAAAGGATCCAGCGAGTGAATTACGCTGTATATGCAGGCGTATCATGTTCATTGCTTCATTTACTACCGGTTTATGATTACAATGACTAAGTCTGACAGACACAAGAATACCAGTGTACCTGCACTGCCCTGAACTGTGTACACAGCATATAAAGATTTTCACTGTGGTGTGTTTGCAGACCTGCATCCATTACTGGAGGATCCACTGGAGAAGTTGACACTACATGAATGAACATCATCTTTTCTTTTTTTAATTTAAATTATGATGTCAAAGAAGGTTAAGCTCACTAAGCCCTCCTTCCTCCCCCTTGTGTCTCTCTGCTCAGCCATCTGTTCCACTGTGTTTTATGACCCTCATTACGATGCTGCAAACAGTGTTTCACAACTCTGCCTGTGAAAGAGCTGGGAGTGGATGAAAGAGGGCTGAAGTGAGCGAGCGGAAGAGCTAAAGAAAAGAAAGCAAAGCTAACTGAATGGCTCCACGTCCATTTTTCAAGATTGTTTTTACAGCCCAGGTAAGACCTTTACCCGGCTGCAGGTCTGCCCACACATCGGCAGACTCAACACGCACGCGCAGACACTTTTATCATTTTGGGGAAAGGATTATCCGTGACCCTAAACTGGAACCCATATGAATGGCCGCTGTTCTGATGGCGCCCAAGGCAACACTTTTTCCCAACCTTCTTCTTCACTCACTCCATTCATTGAAAAGCAACACCGTGTTGCCCAACACACAAAAGCCTCTCTGTACTCCTCACAATGCCACACACACAAGTCGGCATTAAATCATATCAAAACGTGCTCTAGACAGCAAACTCATGCAGTCCATAAAATAATACCAGTGTGGTAGATAAGCATCAGCCTTCCTTTTTTCCAAGGCTGTTAAAAGCCACGGAGTTAGTCAAATAGCCTGTAGAGCTTTATGAGCTACAGCCTCCCCCAGGAAATACGTGTCACAGGTGAACAGCTCGGCGAGTGACTGGCCGCACAGACGGGATTCTTCAGAAATGTGAGAATGACGGGGAGAAGGAGGAAAGTTTTAAGGGCCTCAGCGTCCGCATGTTTTCTGGGATTTTCTAATTTGTATGAGGGACTTAAGTTCTTCAGGAACTAAACAAACACAGCCACTCCACCTTAACGCTGAAGCCTTAAGCATCATGCGGCCAGCGCATGTGCTTGCTCAGGTGTGTGTGCAAGCAACAGGTCACGTTAAAAAAGAAAAGAGCTTCATCGACTAAAACAAAGCTGATAAACTGAAATAGAAACTAAAAAGCAGATGAAATCCTCTTGCAGCCATGTTATACAGAACGGTTGTCCCGGAAACTGATTTTCAATAAGAGCAAGACTTTGTACCGACAGCAGAGCTCACATGCATTTAACATGCATTATCTGGCTAATTCACGAGGGCATTGCCACCCTAATAGGCTCTCCGAACAGATATGAGTCACTAACACTTAAACTGATTGCTACTTGCAATAAAATATTTATTCATGTCACGACAGGACAGGGCTGTTCCTGCCAAGCAGAGGAGCTGCTATCTGTTGCATGGGCTACTGAACAGCATGCTTTCCCCACTCCCCCTTATGGGTTTTGTTTTTCTTCAGGTCTGCATGTTAGCCAGATAACAGTGCAGTAAAAATCTGAAATCTAAACAAATGTACGCGAGTGTCTGTACTTTATCACCCTAATACCCGTCTCTAGATGTCGGCGCACATGTTACTCCACGCATCAGAATGTCTCCGAGCCTGCCATTATCTTTTTACAGACTCGCTCCTGGCCTCGGGCCTACAGTACAGGCGGTCTGTTGTATCAGTTGACACCCCCAGCAGCAGCACAGCATCACAGAGCTGCATTCTTGGCTGCAGATGATAAACACAAAGCAGAGTGGACACTTCAGAGCAGGCTCTATGCGCCTGAGAGGGGAGGACCATACACAGCGCAGAGACAAGACATAGTAAGTATAGGTCTATGATTTCACACGGAAGTCTTTATTAATAACACAGTGCTGTGGCCTATTTGCCACATACATGTTTATCAGTCTCAAGGTTGCTAAACCTCCACAGAGTTACACAGGTTAGAGATGCCACAGGTCCGCACCCTTGTTTAATAAGCCTTTATCTATGTCAAAGATAAAGTGTGTTTCCTGTAGTCACCACCCTTTGTATTTGTGGTTATGGTCAGGTTGTGGTCCAGAGTAGGAGTATTAACTCGTGAGAACCTCCAAGGCCGAAATATAAAGCCACATGAAGTGCAAAATGTGCAGCAGCTCAAATTCGCATAAAACTAAAGATAAAAAGCTACAAGTCTCTAGCGCTAATGCTTCCACTTTTGGCTAATTTGCATAACCCACAGTGTTTATGGTGCTGTTGCCTTTTGGATCATCCATCCATCGTCTCCTGTTTATTCAATTCGGGGTCACGTGGTGGGCTGGAGGTTATGAGCTGTCATGGGGCGAGACGCACTGCTGGACAGGATGCCAGTCTATCGCAGGGCTAACACACACACACACGCGCACACGCACACAAATATTCATTCACACTTTGGCACCTTTGGTCAATTTAAAACCACCAGCTAAATTAACAACATTTTTAGGCTGTGGGAGGAAACCAAACCACTTAGGGAGAACAACCACACAGAAAAGCCCCCAACTAGAGCCAAACCTTTCTACCTGTGAGGGGCTAATGAGTGCTAATCGCCCCTTTCAGAGGATTTTAAATCAAATTTGCTTTTAATAAGAGGAAGTCTACGCTCTAATTTTGGTGAGAATTTTCACAGCTGACTAATCAGCAAGTCTCAGCAAAGCATAGATATAATCATTTTGTCACTTCTGCTTCTGGAAAACATGAAGATGGAGGTGGCCATAATGACAGAACTGAGGCTTCAAAGTGAGCCTTCACATTCAACTTTTATATACAGTCCATGGTTGGGGTTAGTGTAAAACTGGACCCAGGATCAGGCGAGGGAAGGCACATGCTGACACAACGGTGATATATGAAAACTTGATACTACTAGTACATATGCATCAAGTTGCAAAATACGTGAACACTGAGTACTTGATGGACCTGCTGTTTCCTACACTGTACCTACAGTACTCAGCGTGGTAAGAGCACTTTACCACGCAGGGTACTGTACATGCATGTCCACATATCCCAATACCTTATCTCTCCATTATCCACAGGCTTCCAAATTGAGGGTTAGACCATCGGCGGCACGCTCTGCTAGATGACAGGGTGAATATGTCTCAACACAGTTTATAGCTCGACTTTCAAGTTGCCATCAAACAATAGCTTTAGGCTCTGAATCAAAGCCTGGCTGACTCTCCAGTGTAAACAGGCTAAAAGCTGTAATGCAGCGGGGAGTGAGGGCTTTGTCACACAGGTGAGAGGAGTGGAATTTGAAGTGTGTGTGTGTGTGTGTGTGTGTTTGTGTGCTGAAGTGAGCTGTTATTCATGCAGGTTACTCATTGATCCAGACAAATTGAGGGAGTGGTGTACAAGCCAGGGATTGGCTCCAGGAGCGGGGTTCATCTGTGCGGGGTTACATGACGGAACACATACACAGAAACACACACACATTTCTACACTGTTAATGTCAGTCTTCAGATGAGCCAGATACACGTCGTACTTGTTTGTGTGTCTACAAGGGTATTTGTGTGCGAAATACACGCACACATAAGCTGACACACGAGTCCACCTTCCTCTCTCAGTCACCTATCCACATCTCTGGTGCTTGTCTAAACACTGCTGCGCATTTGTAAGGAAGGCCTTCCACACATGTCAGACTTACAAACACACTTTGTTATTAGACCGCTCCACGAGTGGAAGCTCTGACAAAGAATGTGACAGCTCCGTGCACGTCACATGGCAGACAAAGAAAGAGAGACAACAAGAGAGAGAACACGCACACACACAGAGGAAGAGGAGGAGGAGAGGCGGCATGACCCAACATGTGCTTGGCTCCGATGGAAAACCATTGGATGCTCCATCGCACAAAGGCTCGGGGAAGAGGAGCCGGGAAAGCTGGCATTCCGCGGGATAGGGTTGTGTACATTGGACTGAGCCACTGCTAAGAGAGACAGGATTCATGTGTGTGTGTGTGTGTGTGTGTGTGTGTGTGTGTGTGTGTGTGTGTGTGTGTGTGTGTGTGTCTTGGCGGAAGGAGGGGGTGAGGGAATGTAGAAGATGTGGGCGATAGTAGGCAGTGCCTTAAGAAGAAAGAGGGGGGAATTAAGAGGAAAGCTGCAACAAAGGAAGGTAAAAAAGAGAGCATAGAGGGAGGTCACATGCACTTATGGTGTACTTTCCTTGCGACAGGGGGCATTGTCCTTTAAAGAAGCATCCTCGCTTCAAGTCTTTGCCTCCACAGTGTCACAACAACCATAATCAGGTCCAGCCAGTCCCAAAGTAAACTGAACCACTGAACTTGTCTGATGCACAAATCAGATCACTCTTCAGGCATTAGTTGGGAGGAGTGAAGGAGCTACACCGTAAAACTATCAATCAAGCAGATTAACAAGCCAACTGACGTATAATCTGACTGTAGGGTTTTGTAGTATTTCACTGTGAATGAAATATGACCTGCTTTGGTGACACACAGAGCAGCTTTCATCTTGTTCGTCTAAGCATGAAAGAAACTCACATTTGAAAAAACAAAAAACCGGGCCAGGGTCTGTGCACCACCTTTCTGTCATGACGTCGTAGCCTATTTTTGAAGGGTAAAGTCTGAGAGCACAAACATGCAAGAAATGCTTTACAGCCACACCCACAGATCCATGTGTGGGCCCCCCTCTTTCTTTCTTCTTGCAAAAGGGGAATTCAAAAGGAAAACTTTTAGAAAAAAACGTGGGTTATTAATTGTTAGAGCTGTTTAATGTTTACCTTGTCTCCCTCTTTTTTTCCCCCATTCTACAGTCACACTGGCACCTAAGCAGGCACAGTTTATAAGACACAGCCTCCTCCCTGCAATCAGGCTATAAAAGGATTTGGTGATATCTCACGAGATAACGAGTTCCTGAAAGCTGTCACCACATTTAAGAGCTAGACTTACCTGTGAATGAAGATTTCTTCATGATTCTGTGAGATGTTTCCTCTCCTGGTGGTTAAGGGGGTTCTTCACTTTGACAATCTAAGCTTGATTATCCACTCTGGTTTCTCAGAATGTGTAAAGTTCACTTTTGCATCCGTAACTTTTGCAGGTTGTTTCTCTTTGTGCGTCTCTTGTTCGCCACTGATAGACGGTATACTAAACAACTGCAATAGAGCCTTCGTGGTGCAGCTAATACTAAATTTATTCCGCCTTTATGTCTAACTCTAACTCCTTGGGAAGACACTCTTCTGGAAGTGGATACAATCACACCTGCGCTCCTAACGCACGCCCAATCCATGAGCGGGAGTGGTTTACTGTAACAGTGAGGGCTTTCACCTATCAAAGCTCAGAGGTGGAATAACTGAGCGCGATATTTGGGGAGGTGTGGAGAAGAATTATTTGAAGCACAGTTAACTGGTGAACTGGGAAGCTTGGTGATCCGAAAATTCACCAGTGCGCAGGTCTGGACTATTGCGCAATATGACACGATAATGAAAAATCTTACAATACCCCCTATCTCTCATTTTCTCTGTGTGTGATAATTTATCAGTTGCTGGCATCTCTCTCACACACACATACAAACACAACACACCACCTCAGGTACTGTGTGGGCAGCTTTGTGTGTGTGTTTAGTGTAAGGATGTGGCCGGGTGGTGCGTGGAGGTGGAGGCGGAGGGGGGGGGGCTTTTGTTTGTAGTATAAATCTTACGGCTGGGTAGAGACACGCGAGCAGTGGAGCCCACATCAATTCAAGTACTCAGCTGCGCCCGTGACCTTTAGCCTCTCTAAATTCCAAATGTCAAACTGCAGCAACCTGCTTCGTGTTCGTGGGGCCTGACTTCACATCCTGCCTCAAAGACCCGCACGTCTGAGCTGCAGAGACCTCTTGTGGCTGCTGCTGGCTCCTCCTCCTCCTTTTCCGCTCAGGAGTCTGCTCTTATGTACAGCTTAACGTTATTTATTTATTTATTTTAAAGAACGTGGCCTTTCATATCCGGCATGCTAGAGGACACAAAATCTCTGTCCATCTGTGTGTTTGCTTATTTCTTTGTCTAACCACTGCCTTTACACAATAAAGCGTTAAGCAACCAGACTTGGCACACAGGTACCCAGTTGGCAACTGAAGGTTTTTATCTAGATCAGATATTATGGCAGCATCATGTTGTGTGGTAACCTCTTGCAATGGGTTGAAATGACCTGTTTTTAGCATTTACGCACATACGCATCTTATGAAAGCACCCACTTGTTTGAGTTTCACAACAACATCTCATTATGTTCACAAAAGGTGAACTATGCATTATGCATCATGATGCTATTGTGTTGCCTAGCAGCCACCTTGCAGCAGACTATAATGACTTAATTTTAATCTAATAGAAAAAGATATTGCACTCATAAGTCTACCGTGATTAGTGTGTAACTTGTAGTCCAACAAGCTAATACATTCTCATAAACTCAATTCATTAAAAATACACAGAGTTCATGTGTGGAAGCCACTAAGTTTCTCTGCCATCTTGAACACAGCAGCCGAGATGGACATCACTCATGTGCCTGGAGACCGGCTGAGGACACAATTCAGCAAAGGTGGAGGTGAAAAAAAGTTGCAGGCGTTCGTGTCCTGTGGAGGCAAATTTTAATTCATGCCTCCTTGATCACCAAATAAGTGAAAATGCGAAGGAAGGAGACAACGTGACAGATAAAACAAGAGTAAACAGTGGCACAGTTACGGAGAGAAGGATTTTAAAAGTGACCTCAAAGTCCCCCGTCTTCTGCTTGACCGCTAATTCAATCCAATGGTCTAAATGTCGTGTTTTTGATCCTTTTGGGGGGATTAAAGCACAGTCATAACACTACAGCTACAGCCATTAGAAAGATTTGTTTGTTTGTTTTTTAAGCAAAAAAATGTTTTTAGCTCCTAAAAATTCTAATTTGCAAATATAATTTCCAAAAATCTAGACAATTAAAACACGTCTGTCCTACACCAGCCACCACAGCTAGGATTACGCACTCAAATTCGGGAGAGGTGGGAAAACAGAACTCAGCTGGATCTACTGACCTCTAGTGGTGGGACTTTACACACTGTACCTTATAAAGTAATGATCAAAACGAAAAACGAATAAAATAATGTTTGTAAAAGTATATTTGTTTAGAGGATGTCTAACAGTTGAAATTGTACCTAACAGTATGGATGAATACTATAGTAGCTAAATTGCTAAATAAAATTATGAATAAAATAGTAAAAGTGTGGATAAATAAATAAAAAACTGTTAGCTAACCATGAAGGGTACATAAGTTAAAGTGGTCACATTGACTTAGTGTTAAATGTTGTGGTTATTAAAAGTGGACAAATGGTTTAAATAGTAGTTATACACCATGAATTTTTAAGGTACTCCAGATGAAACTAGTTGAAAAAAGTCTGTCTGTGGGCATAATACCAAAAGGGCTTTAACTGTCAAAACGAGCATGACTTATGTCACATGTTAGCTAATCTTGTACTTCTTGTAACTGACTTGTTGGCTCAGCAGCTTCCACCTTTACCAAAACTGTCCTTTGATAATATTTTTGTTTTAAAAAAAAGAAAAAAACAAGGTGTTTTTCAGAGCCTGTTTAAGAGCACCTTTGCTCACTGCGGAAACACGCCTTGCTGATGCTTTGCACTGTGCTGACGGTGACAAGTGGGTGAACGTACAAGCTGTGTGACCCAGAAAAAAAATAAGACTGAACTAGATATATTATCCATCACAAGAAAAAGTGCGTACTCTGAACAGATGGGGCCCTATCCTGCATTTTGAGTTTTACTGTAAATTATAGTGTGGTTACATGTTTTTAGCAACATATATTAGCACCTTTAATAACTGCAGCGTTAGAAATGAGGAACTAGAGTGGTGTTATCCTAAAATAACAATCTGCCAGTCACACTAGACCGAGTAAGGCCAAACCAGCAAAACACAGAAATAAATCTAATAAGTTAAACTGCTGTGTTTTTCACCGCTCACAACTATCTTTAAAATGTAGGTTTTCCAAAGAAGTGGCACAAACAAGTCAAATGAGTCATCTCTGAAACCGAATAAATGTATGGGTGATGCACACTCATGATCAAGTGTTTCTGTTTTTTTCTTCACTTCAAAAGGTTGATGCAGCTCTGTTATGTCAGGTCTCGGAGGCTTTCTTTTTTTCTTTTCTTTTTTTGTCGTCAGTATCTATGCAGATAATAACCTTGGAGAACCCTGAGCCTCAATCACCTGGGTTTAAGCTGCCACTGAAGGTTTGAATAAGAATAAATCTGCAATGTAGGAAAACATAACAGCTTACAGTAAATAAGAAGATAACCAGGTCAGTTTTTAAGTGCTTTAATTTAAAGCAGTTCACTCTGTGTGCGCTGATGTCTTGGCTCACATTAGGAGACATGACCCCTTTGTTTGCCTTCAGCGGCCACAAACCTCATCCGGACTTCGGCAGTTAAGGGATAATGTTCCATAAGTGCTAATTCAGAAGCTCTGTGTACCAGATGGAGCAAACTCGATGGGCCTTCAGGAAGAAAGTGAACTCCACTGTTCAGTGGGATCTTAGACTCCTGCTTTGGCCTTTAACTTTGCTTTTAGTGCAGGACGTTGTGCTCTTTGAGTCGTGAGACTGAACATATCAAACCATTGATTAAGCAGCTTCTAAGAATACAGTTTGTAGCTGACTAACCTGTGAAATATTAAACCGAACTGTTTGCCTTGATCTTCAATCCTTATGCAATATACACATGACATGGTGTGGTCACACACACACACACACACACACACACACACACACACACACACACACACACACACACACACACACACACACCAGTCTACAACACTATGCTTAGACCATTTTTTGTTTGTTTGTCTGTGATCTCAGCCTTGCTCTCTGCTTCTATTTGCCCCACAGCAAGCTTCAGTTTCACCAATAAATCAGCTTAAAGCTGCTCCAGTCTACCTGCTTTGGCTGCTTTTGGCTGCTTCATCACTACCAAGTTATCTCAGCAGCACAGCTAGGATGCAGCGTAAAACGTAAATAATAACCAAATGTAAGATGTTAATAAAATGACATGAAACTTTGACACAGACATTGTTTTTGAATTCTGGTGTGTTACATCATCTCTTCCTTTAACAACACCCTGTAAGCATTTCAGAGCTGAGGAGAACAAATGAGGTAGTTCTTTATAATGCAGTGTTTTCCGTGGCTGACAGGTCCGGATGATAACAATGCACATAGACTGCTGCTTTTATAACACTTGCAGAATGTGGTTTTGAAACCACAGCATCTTCTTCTTCCTCTTCTATATTTTTTGCTGTCTCCATCTTAAATTGTTTTCTTTTATTCAAAATTGAAATAAATGTATTACAAAATAATTAATAAACAGTTGTATCACATGTGAATTCAATACAAATTTCAAATATTTTAAAAAAGCATTAAAAATGCATTGTGCTTTATTACTTTCCACCATAATAACCCAAAACGACTGGTAAACACTGATGTGTTACGGTTAAATCACACGCGTCACATTATATGGCAGCCACTGTGTGCTAATTACTAAGAAAACATCTCCACCACAGTATACACCGACACAAAGAAGAATCAAATGTCACGTTGACAAGCTTTGCAGCTTTCCTGCCGAGCAGAATCGAGTCGAGCATCTGCAGCAGACACTTTGCCCCAGCTTTCCTGGTTATACTGAACGCGCACATGCTGCATCAGCACAATCAGGATAGTGTAAAACCCACACTGCTGGATGTGTAGCTGCTTAATAATGAGTAAATTGTTTTTCTTATTCAGAATCAGAAGAAAACTAATAAGAGTGAGTATAAAATTATGATTATACACATTGAATTTTTTTTTTTTTAAAAAGATCATATTTATGTTGATATTTACAAAACTGGCTGGGCCTCCTCTGGTGTTAGGCCAAAGCCACATCCTGCTACTGAACTTGAGTTCCAGGTGAGTGTTATCGAGGCTGGATCTGTGGGTTCACAGCTGATGCACAAATGAGATAGCGTTAACTTGAAAACATGGAAAACACCGATCAGAGTGCTATTTTCAGCCACACAGTGCAAATCCAAACCTTTCACCCTTCAACACCTGCCTACACATCTTTAAAAAAAACACCGAGTGAATGTCACCGGTTTCCACTATTACCCTAATTACAGAAAACAGCTTCTGACAAAATGCTGAAGGAAAAAACAAAAAGCACGAGAAGTGAGTAACGAGTTACGTGTCTACAGTTCTTTTATTCCTCAGCGTCTGATCAACAGCTCAGACTCTGAAACCTGACAGGGAAGTGGGAAGGAGGTTATGTTAAAGCAGACTGTCTGCAGATGGAGCTTCAAGTCGCATCCGTTTTTGTTTTTTTGTAAACACCCACTGGCAGTGTAACACTGCAGCAGATTATTATCTGTTACTGATGTTTTCAGTATTTTAGGACTTCAGGTTTAGAACACATGCTGTTTCCTGTTACAGGTTATGACAGGTACAAAAACCGCCGCAGTTGCTCAATAACAAATTTTTTGTACTTGTGCAAATCTGCCTGAATTCATCCACACTAGTGAACAAGACGGAAGATTGTATTTTTTATTTTTTTTATTTTTTTGTAAAGGCCACATGAAACTGTGGTGGAGGGTGCTCTCGGGTTCTTGGCTCTAACTTGTTTTTCTTCGAGCAGTCTCAGTTTCCGTCTCATGCTCACCTCAAAAAGCATGTTTTCCACACCTCGCTGGACTTCTTGAAAGTGGTCTGCCTGTAAACACACACACGCACGCACACAACAGCTTCCACGAGCATACATTGACATTTAACCCACAATCACTTAACTTAAACCCAAATTCACACTTGCAGGCTTCGGTTGCCCTTTCGTGCTTCAGAGGCAGACTCGTTTTGTGACCACAGTCATGCTACACAACTACATCCAACTTATAGCGCTTGCACAATAGTGCCAGATGAGATGCTTTCTTTTGTTTTTCTTAGGTTATTGTTGACTCATACGGCACATCTCATCCCTGTGCTTAAGTAAAACTTGTCTTGACTTATTTTGTTTAAAGTGCCACTTCAGTTACACTGCTTGAAAATCCACCGCTTGCTTAAGAGAACACATGCACTGGCTTGACTCAATGCTGGCAATAAATTATCATGCTGAAGTTTACAAATGGCTGTTTTTTCTTTATTTGGTTTGAGGTTAACTTTAATTTTCTAGGATTTAATACTCTGAATACTGATTTATCCTCGAATAATAAATGAATAGTGGGAGAGGCATTAAAATAAGAAAAAAGTTGGAAAAAAAACACGTTTGATTTGATTTGGGATGTCAGCGACTGAAGACGGGTTTAAATTCAAGCCATGGGACAGTTGTAAAATAGTTATGAAATTATTCAAACCTGTATGGCAAGTTGAATGCTGTGAAGGCAATTTTAGAGATTTTAAAGATTTACCTAAGGATGATGTAGTTAACGTCTAGTAATTTCTTCAGGTACCCACGTTATCCTGCATTCTTATACCACTTCATTGCACACTGCAAGTCTGAGCATAAACTGAGCTCCGTTTTGCATTAGACCGTGATGCCTGCAGTGGTGTGAAAAAGTGTTTGCCCACTTCCCGATTTTCTTTTTTTGTATGTTTATCACACTTAAATATTTCAGTTTGTTAACACAAGTAAACACAAAATGCACTTTCTAAAGGAAGGTGTTTATTAGTAAGGGGGGGAAAAATCCAAACTTACATGTCTTGGAAAGATGAGTTTAATTTCTCTAGCCACACCCAGGCCTGATTAATGCCACACCTGTTCTCAATCAAGAAATCACTTAACTAGGACCTGCCTTACAAAGTAGAGAAGACCAAAAGATCCTCAAAATCCAGACGTCATGCCGCGATCCAAGGAAATTCAGGAACAAATGAGAAACAAAGTAACTGAGATCTCTCAGTCTGAAAAAGGTTATAAAGCCATTTCTAAAGCTGTGGGACTCCAGTGAACCACAGTGAGAGCCATTATCCACAACTGGCAAAAACATGGACCAGTGAAGAAGCTTCCCCGGCAGACCAAAATGACCCCAAGAGTGCAGCAACGACTCATCCAACATATCTCAACAGATCCCAAACCAACATTCAAAGAACTGCAGGCCTCACTTGTCTCAGTTAAGGTCAGTTTTCATGAATCCACAAAAAGAGAGACGCTGGGGGAAAAATGGCCTGCATGACAGATTTCCAAGACTAAACCACCGCTGAGCAAAAGTAACATAAAGGCTCATCTCAGTTTTGTCAGAAAACATTTTTATAATTTCCAGAACTTTTTTGGAAAAATACTCTGACGACACGAAAGTTTTTGGAAGGTGTGTTTCCCATTACACCTGGCGTAAAAGTAAAACAGCATTTTCAAAAAGGAACATCATCAACATCATACTGATGGTAAAATACGGTGGTGGTAGTGTGATGAGCTGGGGCTGTGTTTCTGCCTCAGGACCTGGAAAACCATGAATTCTGCCGTCTACCAAAACATCCTGGAGGAGAGTGTCCAGCATCTGTTGATGACCTCGAATTAAAGCGCACTTAGCTTCTGCAGCAGGACAATGATCCAAAACACACGAAAAAGTCCCTGGATGGCTTACAAAACTAAATGAAGACTTTGGAGTGGCTTAGTGAAAGTCCTGGCCTGAATCCGACTGGGATGCTGTGGCAACACCACAGCATCTCAAGTGGAAACCCTCCACCGTGGCTGAGTGGGGCAAAATTCCTCCACAGAGCTGTAAAAGGCTCATTGCCAGTTATCGCAAATGCTTGATTAAAGCTGTTGCTGTTCAGGCTGGAACAACCAGTTATTAGGTTAGGAGAGGGCAATGACTTATTCACACTGAGCCATGTAGGTTTGCCCCCCCCCCCCCTTCATAATAAACACTTTCATTTAGAAACTGCGTTGTGTTTACTCGCATTATCTTTTTCTAATATGTAAATGTGTTTGATGATCTGAAAAGTATGACAAATACTTCCCCAAAAAAAGTAAATCAAGAAGGGGGCAAACACTTCTTCACACCACTGCACAGTAAGATACTGTAATATGTGTAAACAGTAAATTACTGTAAATGCCAAAGGAGTGTGGGAAAGTACCTGCTCACTACTGTGATTCCATTCACCGTGGTAACCTGGCTGAGAAAAAATGGCCAATGAGAGAGAAGATTTCTTTTAAAATACTAAAAGGTTGGTATAAAGTATTATTGTTATTCATTTACATGTATCTGAGACATTTGTAAGTGCCCTGTCCTCTGACTTGTTTTGTTGCCCTCTGCCTTACAGTCTGTGACTATAAAGTAAGCAGGGAGAAAAAAAGTTTTCATGTGGTATTTTGATTAGATTTTTTTCCTCTCAGGGTTGTGGTAGAGAGGGTTTCACAACATCTGATTTTTTTTTTAATTACTGTAAATGAAAAATACAGTATGTTACTGAAAATACTTTTTACAGTAAGTTACTGACATCCAGCTGCCTGTAAGTTAGGAAATTACTTTAACATTTATAGCAACCCTTGGTAATTTTTTAGTTATTTAATTTTTTTTAATTTTTAAATTAACAACCATTTAGAAAAATGACGTTGGTTGTATTATAAATCTTTTACAGTGGAAATGAACGCAAGCTTTAGGAGCTAAAGTGTTACTTCTTTGGGATATGATGGAAACATTTTAAAATTATAACAGTTTTTATCGTCCTAGCATTGCATTCGTTTGACTAGTTTTGTTAAAATCACGCTAATGTATGAAGACATGTAGACATTGCACACCAACATATCTGGTGCTGTATTAACACGTGGTAACACTGTTGTATTATGCTGTGAGTTTGTACTGCTGTAGTAATCTCAGTGCCACGTCTTACTAAAAATAAATAAAAACTAACTAGATTCATATGGATGGCAGATAGTTTATTAAGATGAAAATACACAGTATTTTACAAGA
>NW_005187460.1:1500173-1505665 GCF_000239375.1 Pundamilia nyererei
GCTCCATTTCTGTAACACCAGTCTGTTTAGAAATGAAACACTTTCTGCCTCTAATATAAATAACAATAAATATAAACAGTCTGATATTGATTGATCACATGAGTGATTAGTTCTACATCTTCCTCTACAATACTTTGGTGGATTTTGTCATGTTGAACTCTAACATGGTTTTTGTATAACATAAATGTCTGGTGGAAAACCTTCAGCTCAGTAAGCTTTGGAGAAGCATAAACAAACTGTTCAGACTCACCTGTCACCACCAGCAGCACAGACCCATTGCCTCTTGAAGTTTTGAACTCATAGTTGCTGCTCACTTTGTACACGCACCAGTACGGTCCTGTATCATCCAGGGTCAAGTTTTTGAGGAGAATATCCACATTGGGGAATGGCCCATGAAACTGAAGTCTGTCAGTAAATTTTTGGTTAATAGTAGATTTTTGTAAATCTGTCAAACAAAAAATGTCCTCCTCCTCATTGAGTCCTCTCTTCAAATACAGCATCTCCTGATTGGAAGCACTTCTGCACTGGATGGTGACTTGCTGTCCAACATTTCTCCGTATCACCTCATAACCATCTGCATAAAAAAGAGATAATATTTACAGTCATATCTCACAATACAGTTTGATCAGCATGAATGAACTCTTCCTCCTTACATCATTTACTGTAACACACCTGTCTCAGCCTTACCTGCAGTCCTAGCTGTGCCATAGAGACAAAGGATGAGAATGAAGAGGCAGACAGCAGACATGCTGACAGTCAGTGTCACTGAAGGCTCAGTCAAAGTCTAACTATTCAACAGGAAATGTGTGCATGTTTTTACCACAGCGCCTGACACACTTCTTGAAAGCAACACGTGACGTAGTGGTAACAGTGAGTGACAATGAAAATATAAGCACCGTGCATTCATTATCACTGGCAGAGCATTAAAGCCACCTTTAATCTGAGGTCAAACCAATTTAGCATTTTAAACTTCTCTGGTTTTCAGGCGGGGTATTGTCACTGCTTCATATGTTTTAGGAGCTTGCAGTTGCTCAAAGGGGGGAAAGATGCAACAGGACAAAGACACCTGACAAACAAATACATTAATATGCTTTTCTGCAAAAATAAAGAGCTTTTATTTAATGATAAAATTCCTCAGCTCCTCGGGTCACTATAAATGTGTGTGATCTGAATGAAAACGAGACTGTTCTACATCAAACATTAAGTATTGTCTCTGGGTGATATAGACTATGTATGTTTATGCAGTGTGCACAAATCGTGTCAAAGTAGGCCAGGAGATTGTCAACAGAGGCTGGAGGGCCATTTTTAGAACACTTACATCGCCCCCTAGCAGCAGAAAAACAGATATTTGGTGTTAACCACAGACTACTGCAGACTGATGTTTATCGTGCATAGTTTTCACAGCCCTTTGAGTACTTAGCAGGAACTAAGCTCACTGCATAATTCAGCAGCTCATCAAGCCACCTTTTAAAACACTAACTTGAATTAATTGTTTCCTGCATGACTGTATCAGTATTGCACATTGTTGTGGAGGGATTTTGGCCCACTGTTTTTTGCAGTGTAGCTTCAGTTCACTGAGGTTTGTAGACATTTGTTTATGTACAGCAGTCTGAATTTCCCACTAAGCATTTTGATAAGCTTGAGGTCTGAACTCTTACTGGCTCATTCCAGTAGCACTGTTTTCTTTTTAAGTCATTCTGTTATACATTCTTCCTACTGCATGATATCATTTCAGACGAGCCTTAACAGTCAGACACATGGCCTCACATTTGACTCTAGAATACTTTAGTATACAGAAGAGTTCATGGTTGACTCAGAACAACCAAACCCAAGTCATCACCCCTTCAACAACATGCTTTGTTAAAGATGCAACTTTGCAAACCTGAGCCATGCTGTCACGTTCATTTTACATAGAAGAGACCCTGGCAACCATTTAACACAGGTCATGCTACTGTTAGTGCTTGCTTTCTTTGCAGTTTCTCTGAGCATTGCAAAGTCTGACCTTGGGGTGAATTCATTGGGAAATCCACTCCAGGAAAAACAATTAATGTGTGCTTCAGATTTCACTAGTGCTTGCCTGGTGGAAGCATCCTCTTTCATCAGTCTGTCATAAACTCCCTGCCTGCTTGCAATCAGCCTTTACTTTACTACCATCTTGTGGCTGCAGTTGCTATAGTCACAGGAAGCAGGCTTGTCTTTGACCCTACTGAGATCCACAGGGCGTCCCATCAACAAAGGCTTAAGCTTTTCAAGCTGAGATGCAAGCAGGTTTTTTTCTGCTTGCTTTGCACGTGCACATTGTGGATCAACCTCTGGTCCTTGATGGGAGACAAGTAGCTGCTGGCTCTGACTTCACAGCCTAAAGGGGAGTGTCACAGTTAGTGCAAAAGACTCAAAAGCTCTACAAGACTTTAATTAAGACTTCTGTATTCATAACAAGTAAGAATTTATTACTAATATTACATAATAATATTATCAAAATATTACCAAAGCTGCTGTCCAAACAGTGGTTTTCAAGTCTTTTTCTTTTTGTCAGTTTAAGGCCGATTACCACAGGGTGGTATGACAGGTAAGATTGACTGTTCTCACGGGTTGCTGGCACATGTTCACTGAGGTTACTTTCATGGGTGTATTCCCAGATGTATTTACTGGGAATGCTTTTCTTCTGCTACTCAGGCTCCAGGTACAGACAAAGTCTCTCCAAATCCACATGTGATTATGTCTTCGTGAGTGCAAAAGCAAGAACAAGTGATTAAAACGAGTCTGAAAGCTGAACTTTTACGAGCCATGGAGACAACCCTGTTAAAACCTCTGCAAAAGCTTCCACCCAGATAGAAATCCACAAATGTTTCTTTTGTTTAATAAGCAGGGAGATTTAAGAACTGCACACATTCATATTCACGGATGACTTCATGGGTATCATAAAGAATGAGTTAATGGTAAAAACGCCACTGCAATTATTTTTGTCCCTCAAGTCTGCTTTGGTCAGGTTTCCCCTGCGTCTTTGTTTGAATTCCTGATAAACGATTTTAAACAAAAATAACAAGAATTTCATGTTTTATTAGAAAAGCAAGCAACTTTAAAAGACAGGGACTGACTCTAAAAGAAAAAAGAAATACATCTCAACAATGAAACAGATTCGTGAACAACACAGGGTCAGATACATAATTAAATCAAATGTCCATCTGAACAGGAACATCTTTGGCTGTTTTGTGTTTTTTAAAGTTACCTCTAAATCATAAAAACCAAGCTAAGTTTTTCTTTTCTTTTCTTTTCTTTTCTTTTTTGAGTCACTACCCCAAAAGGCCCAATCTCGATCTGTCCTAAAATGAGTCCTTGTGTTTCCTTACTGAACTTATGCATAAACTTTATGCCTTCAGTATGTATCTACAATGTAGAAAGTAGTCAAATAAAGAAAATACATTGAACGAGAAAGTGTATCTAAAGTTGGTTTGGTTTCTGGATTATTTAAGATCTCAGACGTTTTCAGCGCATCATGACACGAGTGGTGCACACGGGGACTGACACAACCAAGTGGTTTCTTGAGTAATGATTTCAACATGCGGCAAACCCCTGACTTTCTCTGTCTATGTGTGGTTTGGATCACATAATTATTATCACTGGTTTTCGTTTCTACTAGACATGGACCAGCGAACTTGGCTTGCAAGCTGGATCCTACCATAGATAACAACACCAACACTTTCTCTCCAGGCTGGACACTTCTGTTACAGTTTTTTTTGTTTTCATCATAATGAGCCTTTATCTTAGTCTGTGCATGCGTCATATTTTCCTGTGCTAACTGACATGCAAAGTTGAGTCTCTCGCGAAGACTGCTAACCTAATCGAGAGGAAGTTAAGGAAAGTTATTCCTTGGTCAGAATTTTGGGAGCCCAAAGGTAGAAAACAACTTAATCAGGTCCTTTATAACAGTTTTGGCTTGTAGTGTACATAATGGGACAGCTTTTGGGAATCTTTTCACTGAGCACATAGCCATAAATGTTTGAACAATATCAACAACATCATCAAATTTACACGATCGCTCAAGAGTAACCACACAAATAGGGAACACACTTGACACAGGGAAAACTCTCCCACCAGCTGAGTCATTTCCCAGAATAAATGAGACTCCTTTAATCAGTAACTGGTAGGTCACGATGACCTTCACTCTATTGCTACGGGTGAATCTCATAGCAATACGTCTGAGTTACAAGCAGTTTTATCCAACAATGGCAGGACAGTGTGCAACATAAATGACTGATGCACACCTGTCAGACCTGTTGAATAGAGAAATCACCTAAACAAAAGCTGTCTGACAAAGTGAGATAGGCTCAAAGATTGAAAAAATCAACACATCATGCCACAATCTAAAGAAACAAATCAGACACAAAGAGACTGATGTCTATCAGCCTGGAACGGGTTCCAAAGCCATTTCTAAGGTTCTGGACTCCAGAGAACTACGGTGAGAGCCATTATGCACAAATGGGAAAGACCTGGAACAGCAGTGCATCGTCCCAGGAGTGGTCAACCTACTAAGATTATTCCTCACTGGGCTCAGTTAGGTCAGAGTTCACAATTCAACAATAAGAAAGAGACTGGGCAAAAATGGCATCTACTGGAGGATTCCAAAGAGAGAACCACCGCTGAGCAAAAACATCAAAGGTTCGTCTCATATTTGCCAAAAAAAAAAACATCTTGTTGATCCCCAAGACTTTTGGATATTCTGTGGACTGACGCTATTTGAACGTTTTGCATCTTGTTACATCCGGTGTCAAATTAACAGCATTTCATAAAAGGAACATCTTGCCACCAGTCAAACATGGTGGTGGTAGTGTGATGGTCTGACGCTGCTTTGCTGCTTCGGGATCTCAGTAAGTTGCTGTAATTGATGAAACCATAAATTCTGCTGTCTGCCTGAAAAGATTATTTCTGGCTATCAGTTTTAAAAAGAACAAAACAAAAAGGTTTTGGAATGGCTTAATCAAAATCTGGACTTAAATTAGATTGAGATGTTTTGGCATGATCAGCCAGGACCTTCATAACCAAAAATCATTTCAACGTGGCTGAATTAAAACAATTCCTGCACAGTACGGTTACTGTCACATATTTCAGGTTGGTTTGGATGGATTTTTTCCTTTAATTAAATAGATCATCATTGAAAAACTGCATTAAGTGTTTGTCTTTGTCTATTACTAAAATTTATTTGAGGATCTTAAATAACATACGTGTGAGAATTATGCATAAACCTAAGAAACCAGGAAGTGGGCATACATTTTCACAGTATTGCAGACCACAAAAAACCAAAAAAACCCAGAGGTGCTCATTCTTTTTAACACTGGTCTGTTTAATGCTTGTAGACTTGCTGAAATGAAACTCATTAGATGAAACACAGTGACATCCTCTACAATACTTATATTTTCTTGTAAGCCCCTGTGTTGAAATCCTACTTGGTTTTTGGACAAAGAAAAGGTCTGGGGGAATATGTTCAGCTCAAA
>NW_005187460.1:1511120-1518689 GCF_000239375.1 Pundamilia nyererei
GGTTACACTAGAAGTGAAAGTGGATGTTAGGCTGTCTGTGCTTTTCTTTTCTGCTTTTTACTTGTTAATTTTTTAGAGATTTGGGACATTTTTTAGAGTTTGGAGTAAAGCAAAAGACCAAAAAAGGAGAAACAGTGTCATGTAGTGATAGAAGCACAAAACAGGTATAAAGCCATTCTTTCAGTTTTCACACAAGGAAAGCAGTTCACTGGCTCAACACAGCTCTACCCAAAGAAAGGCATTAGGCAACTCTTGAGTAAAAGTCAGTCTTACCTGCTCTGCTTGGGGCTCCAAAAGAGACACAGAGGAGGGTTATCAGCTGTAACCAAACGGCAGACATGTTGACACTGATAGTTATGTTCCACACAAAATCTAATTCCTTAAAGAAAAACTGCTTTTGGTTTCACTGCACGTGACTTTGTGAATCAGACATTAACTGGTTTCGCAAGTAAGCAAGAAAAAAACTGACCAACTGATGTTTTTTTTTTCAATGTGTTAAATTGTGTTATATTGAGTTTCTCATACCTCATATGTGACATACATGAACACAGACCATGTTTCATTAAAGCTCTGAAAAATATCATCATTGAGTTATTTATGGGGTTTTTATTTCTATAAATCATGCTGGAAGGAGTTTAGTGCCCACAGAGGAGCTTATGCATCGCCCTCTAGTGGCACAAAAACTAACTTTTTAAAAAACTTTGGCACAAGCAGTAATGCTGAATTAGAAGTCTTGCTTTCAAAATCTGAAAGTATTGTGCTAGCAAAGACCTGTTGATTCATCTGCTGTTCACTGAAATGGTCTCAGAGGATGGGTCGTTGTTAAGAAGTCATTTTTAAGAAAGTGAAACAGGGAGAAAAGGGTGACGTATGCCAAATTGCACAACAACTGGGCTGAAAATCTGCTTGAACAGGTCTTATGGATTAATGACTCCAAATTTGAGTGTACTGAGGTCAGGAGAGAGGTGCAACAGTGAGTGTTTTACAGTTATCTGTAAAACACCGTCGAGGTTCTGTCTGGGCTGCATTTCAGCCAATGATGTTAGGGATTGATTGATCCAATCATGAACACATGAGATTTGTTTCATCATGCAGTACCACCTGGAAAGCATCTGATTGGCCTTCATTTTTCAGTATTCAAACTTGTTAGAATTATACAGTCTTGCCTGTTTGCCTTATTCATTCTATTTCAGTGTATGTTTGCACAGGTTTCAATGAATCACTGATTTCCCATTGTCCAAGCAAAATATAAAGAAATTAGTTTTCTATTAGCATTTTAGGTGAAATGTTGATAAGATCCTTTATTCTGGATTTATACGCACCAAATGTATGTTTTACAAATCATTCATTTAAAGAAAAAACAGACAAACATTACTCAGTCATAATTTGAAGACATGCTTGTAGTAGGTTTAATATTTTTGAAGTTGGTTAAATGTTTATTGTCACACGCAACAACAAAAATGATTTAAAAAGAATGTTTTGAACATCCTGACTGTCTTTGAAGTAACCGTGTCACGCTCACACTGTCAAACCTTTTTCAAAGGAACAGCAGATTATGTTCACTTTAATTCAGAAAATCAACAATGGCAAATTAATTATTTAAAAAGTGCTTTAAAGCCGACGTTTTTAACAAGCAACAAACAAGATCCTGCCGTTAAAATCCCCACAGGGGCCTCAGTGCAAACCACAACCACACTGGGGGAAAAAAGAGTTGTGCGTATGGGAGCTCGCCCATAGACCGTTAAATCACAGGGACCGGAGTATGAAGCAGCAAAAAGCGTTAAAAGAAAAAAATCTAACATAGATATTAAAACAGACATATCCAGCCACGTTTTTCAAGGACAGATGGAGAATCATCATCAAGTCCTGCTGCCAAGCCTGTCAGCCGTCACAGGCAGAGCGCAAGATATAAAAAGATGACCAAAGTAGGTTGAAGAAATGACCTCAAAAAGCACCGACCTGAGAGAACCGTAGGCTCAACCAGTCAATCAATAACTACAGAAAACAGTCCCTCCCCTTTTTGCTCTATCTGTTTCTCCTCAGGGACGGGATAAAAAAAAAGGTCCCTGTCCACCCCATCACTCTTTTCTCCATCAGTTTCCTTCCTCCAGTCTCATCCAGTTAAGCAGGTTCAATCTGATTGGAAGCAGATGCTGCGAGCAGGGCTTTTATGTGGCCTTTGTGCCTGCGGAAACAGCCCTGCCCCATTTGCCTACCAGTGCTTCCTGTTTGTGCTCCTGGTGAGTGGGAGGTTTTTTGAATTTGCAAGATAATCAGGATGATTTATTTCTGTTCACAGCGACTGCACAAAGGCAGCTCAGCACCTTTAATCGGCTCTTCCATGTATAGTTTTGTGATAATCGCACAATCTTCCTTTAAGCAGCCTAGAAAGGTTGCTGAGTCAGGCCAGTATGACTGCACGGAGGTATTGATTGCCTGATTGTCACTCAGAGATGACTCACCTCATTTTCCCAATCTGCTTCCGTGCTCACGCAGCCTTTCGGATCCTCCCGAGACACAGGAAGGCCTCATCTGGACTGCACATGCTTTAATGGTCCTGTCAATACACTTAAGTTGCAAATGAGCAAGGATGCTGAAACATTCATCACAGGCATCAGTTAAATAAGTTGGCATATGGCTGTGGGGGAGGAAAATGTAATCTCCTGTCTTTCTATAAAGATTAGTAGGATGATCGGGGGGGATAGAAAGGGGAGTCTGTTTCCAAAGCAGTTTTACTGATTAGCCGCTGACCAGGAGAAAAAAAAGGGTGAACCACAACGCTGCAGTTTTTCTTTGCTATGACTCAAATAACGCAAACTCCAAATGAGTGTATTTCTAAAGGGTCTATGAAGTATGAGCACCTCTTGTTTGTAGAAGCAGGAATGTACAGGTAAGAAAATGCAGGAATCCTACATGAGAAAATCTGATAGAAGTATTAGTAAATATTATAATCTCAAAGCACCTGAAGAATTATTATTACATGTGTTGTTTTATCATTAGTATTTATGCACTAACACACTGCATTGTCACAATCTAACCCTCTGCAGCATGACTCAGTTTTATAAACGGTTAAACGTCACTGTCTATGCTTCAAAAGTCATTAGAAATATGTGGTGGAAGAAATATCTAAATGAGTGCACAGCACATTGAAAGACAGTGCTTGAATTGTGTCTTGTTACTTCCCACCGGTGGTCATATGTGCATCAGAAGTAAACTGTGGAAAACACCAAGGATCTGGGCTGATTCTGTGTGATAGGCTGTAATAAAAAGCACAGGACTTTCCCTGTGGATGTAGCACTTAGAGAAAACAAGCCTTCATTGAGTGCACTCCGGCATCCTGGCATTTCTCCAGGGCAGGAAGTTCTTTTCCTGATCTTGAGTGACCCGTGCATGCCTTTCTTGGCAGATGAGGGCTGAAACATACCTCTGTGCCACAGAACTCTACGAACAGCTCACGGTTTGGCTCTGAAGGAGCCAGCGTTGTCAGAAATGCTCGAAATAATCTTGATAACTTGTATTCGGGTCGTAGACCTGCGTAGATACGAGCGATTCACTAAAATGTTGTAGTCTGGTTAATCAGGTGGGCCCAGCAAACACACTAGCCTCAAATACTCTGGTGTGGTCGCCATAAACTTTAAAATGACCCATTTTTGTTGTCTGTTATGGCTGAAGCGTGCTCTGAAAGCCAGAAACTTCAAGTCAGTGAGTAAAGATCAGAATAATCATGTCTGATCTGTACAGAAGGATCTGCCTTCTAGACCCCCACAGATTCATAGTAAGAGGCTTAGAAAGAGTCATCGAGTCCACAACAGACCACCATTCAATCAAGGCGGGCTGCTGTAATGTATCCTCTCGTATGTTTAGAAGGGATCATTACAGGTAGTGATGTTTCTAGCACCTCATGGCTCAGAATCATGGGTTCTATGTATGTGCGTTTATAAATTCCCCTCTTGCACTGAGTGCTCCGATTACCACTGGGATCACTGTTGCCTTCACCGTCCACATCTCCTTGAGCTCTTCTCTCAGCTCTTGGTACTTTTCGAGCTTCTAATCGTCCTTTTTCTCTGATGTTGCTATCACTTGCTATCACCACATATACCACGACAGCTGTCTTCCTCGGCTTGTCTTCCACTTCTATGTCCAGGTGGTTAGCCATCACCACTTTGTCCATCTGGCTCTGTCATTCTTAACCACCCTAGGGCGCGTCTCCCATTTTGACCTCGGGACTTCCAGGCCATACGCAGTACAGATGTTTCTGTATACTATGCCGGCCTTTGCCTGCTAGCATCTTGCACCCTGCTGTGTTGTGCTGAATTGTCTCAGGGGCATCTTTACACAGCCTGCACCTGGGGTCTTGCTTGGTGTGATAGACCCCAGCCTCTATGGATCTTGTGCTCAGAGCTTGTTTCTGTGCTGCCGTGATTATTGGCTCTGTGCTGTCTTTCAGTCCAGCTTTGTCCAGCCATTGGGACGATTTCTGGATCTCAGTCACTGATGTATTTGACAGCACATACCGTGCATGGACGTGTCCTTACATGATGGTCCTTCTCCTTGCTCCGCTTCGGTCTCAGGTTTCTGCTGCCTTATCTATTCACTGAAAAAGTGGTCATCTTCCTCATGTCCTCATGGATGTTCGTTGTCTCGTCCTGGATGGTAGTTCTGACACTCACCAGTCCTCTGCCTCCTTTCCGCTTATCGTACAGTCACGGGCTGCTAGACTTTCATTAGTAGGCTGTGGTGTCTACAGCAGCCTGAACCGTTGATCAAAGGCAGGATGTATCCATGCATTCAACCTCTTAATGCCGATTTCTGCCCCTACCATTCAAATGCAGCAGACTCATCAGACCAGGCAACATTTTTGTGATCTTGTCCAAATATTATTGATATCATGAGAATTGTATCCTCAGTGGCACATAGAGTGATCTTCTGCTGCTGTAGCCTGCCTGCTTCAAGGTTGAGCTGCGTACTTTGGTCGTAATGAGTTGGGACCTTTTTTGGAGTTATTTCTTCCTTCTGATCATCCTGAAACAGTCTGACATCTGGTACAAACAGTATTTTCACCCACTGAACGGCTTTTAGATATTTGCATTAAAGCGCAGCTAAACAGGTTTTCCTGTATTCCAGGAGAGGACTTCGAATCACTGAAAAAGCAACTGTACTTGCATAGTTGCAGTTAATAACACTTTGAAGCCAGTTCTATTACATTGCATGTATATTTTTACTGTATACCACAAACATCTTCTCAAATACAACAGAACTGTAAATTTCAAACCACTTAATGCGTAAAGCTACCTCTAATTGAGTTGAAGGCAACTTTATTTTCCAAAAAAAGCATTCCAGCGACTCTAAATCCCTGTGGGTGCAATTCACCAGAACACAATAGGCGAGGTATTTAATTCAGGAGTAAAAGAGCGGAGCTGATATTTTACAAGTCTGATGTGTTTAACAAAACCCCAAGCACCAAGTGCTTTTTAAGAGAATTACTTCTGTGCTTTGTGTATTACTAATGATGCTTAAGAAGTTAAAGTGCTCAGGTTAAGACCAAATAAAGCCATCTCTGAGCAGTGCTGGTAATGGCCGGGTTCTAAAAGTAACATTACGTCTTGTATGAATCACTTTTCACCTTTCGGGAAAAAAGACTTTTGCTTTAAAAAGTCGGAGTCAGAGCAAAAACACCTCTAAATCAAGCACACTGTAACCACAGCCAAATATCCAGTGTATGATGTCATGAAGAGATAGTGCAGTTTCTCTTTTGACATAACTGGCAGCGGCCATAGTCATTTTTTCCCCTTTTTTCGGCTGGGCAGATTTCCAGACCCAGAGCCTTTCTTTGCTCTCTGTGGCTGCTGCCTTCAGGCTCCATTACAATGAGTATAAATAATACTCAGCGCCTTGCTTTCAGACATCTATGCACTGAAATGGAGACTTAGCAGATCCTTTCATGTCTACATTTTCTATATCTTATCCTAGACTACTATTACAAGATAACAATAAAGAAAAAACAAAACGAGCCACAGCAAATTAATATGAATCTTTATTGTATTTAGAAATCCACGCATCAAATCTTTTTTTTTTAATCTTTTTTTTTACCATTTACACCAGGGGAGAGAATGAGGGACAAGCTAAACGTCATGCCTTTCCCAGCAGGCGAAATGCGCTACAGGATGGGCTGAAATGGAAAGGGGAGGGGAGATACATAAAGTGCTTTTGTCAACAGTTTTCTTTTTTAATAGAAAAAAGGATCAAAACAAAAGGTTTGCAGAGGGCGAGGACACAGGGGTCCATGGACGTGACGGCATGAGTGCATGTGAAGGAGGTGGAGAAGGTGGTGGTGTTGGAGGAGGGGGGGGAGAAGCAGAGATGTTGATGAGGAGGAAGAGAATGGTGGTTGGGGGTATTTGTCATCAAAAAAAAAACAAAACAAAAAAACCCAAAGAAAAACAAACTGACTGGTCTCAACCCAGGATGAGGCTGGACTTGCCACCAGGGGGGTTTCTTCGGCCGCCTGAAGCAGCGCTGGCACCTCCCGACGGGTCGGAGGGCTGTGGCACCTCCTTCTGCTGCTGATCTTGCTCCTCTTGCTGATCTTGCACATCTTCAGGATACTCTACAGCAAAAAAAAGAGGGGGGATAATGTGTTATTGTGCAGACCACAACAATGGGTGATGTGGCTCTTATTTTGTTCTGCAGTTTTTCCAGATGTTACAGTTTGGAGTGGACCTCAAGCTCACAGCGGCTCTCCAGAGCAAAATATGGACTACTGTCAGCAATCTTAGACAGACTATGGAGCAATAACTGGCTCAAGGTGACCCCACTTTTAATATACGAGTGAGGGGACTCTCCAGTAGTAAATGATTATTTTGGATGACTGAAAAACTAAAAAACCCCAACAAAAACAAAACCAACAAACAAAACCCATCCTTCTATCACTGGAAAAACTGGGCCCTATGACAGGAAATCGACATCTATCAAAATTTGACAAAGCAGGCAAAATGGTAACAATAAAAATAATAAGGACAATAATGAATTCATACATCTGTGTTAAATCTACACAGCAGACATGAAATGTGCAAAGAAACATAACTACACGCTGGTGATGACACAGGCACAGGTATAACTGCTGCCAATGGCTTGAACTAGATTCACTGCAGAAACATAATTCTTCTGTCCTTTTACTTTTAATGTTGGCTAAGATTTCAAACTGTGTCGCTTCTTTTAAGTATTGCACTTAAGCAATTATGCAAACACATAAATATGATCCTCCTGGTTGGAGCCAGAGCAAACTTATCAGCTAGCTGGATCTATCAGCACTGAACACTGCTGAGATGGAAAGGGTTAAAGCTGGTTTTATGCAAATTCTGGCTAAAAACAGTCTCCACACTTCAGCTCTGTGGGCTCAGCGGAGTAGTTGAGGGCAGCCCTCTTTAAATGAGTAAAATCACAGCATTAAAGCATCGCCGTCTTTTTATCCATTACCGCCTGAATTGGTGCAAAAACATTAGCACATTGCATGGAGACCTTTCATTTAAATCTTAGAAATGAGGGCAACATGTTCCTTTTTGGAACATT
>NW_005187460.1:1520031-1528801 GCF_000239375.1 Pundamilia nyererei
TTTTTGGACCCAAGTTACACTGATCGAGTTAATGCAATCTTACCATTTCTGTTAATTACACATAAAAACAGCTTGAAAGAAATAAAGTTACAAAAATGAATAAAGAATGAGAGCAGATCTTGTGACTTTTTAGATTAAGTGAAGCGAATGAGTCGCGGCTCTCATCTCTCGCTCTCTGGGATACCGTGCTTCGTTGTTCTGTCACAGACTTAACAAAACTCTCTTGGCAGCAGTTGTGAACTCATCTTTCCCCCCAATGACTTTTTCCACTGAACTGTTTAGAATTAAAGTTAATCTATGACAGTGTTTTTTTTTCAGCCTGGTACTTGGCTGCGGCTCTGTTTTGGAAACAAAGTCTTGAAAGGGTGAACGGCTGGTACCTCTCGTCTCTGATTCCAGACCAAGGCGGCCCCAGAGTTGTGGATGGTGGTCAGCTCCGGCTCCGGGTTCTTGGGGAAGAGGAGAGGCTGCTGTACTCGCCTCAGCGGGGCCGACGGCTCGCCGCACAGGGTTCCTGTAGGCGCCCCGCCTAGGCAGATAAGGGACAGACAAGAAAAATATGCTTTCAAACTATTTAGAAAATAAGCTAACACTCTAACACTCATGGCCCTTTAATTGTTTGGGTTTTTTTCGCTCCTCTTTTTTGGTCAGAAGATTACACTGAAGCTTAACAGGAAACCCAAATGGCAAAACATGAGTAAGGCTCCAGAGCAGCACAGTCATACCATATGGACACTAATCCAATTAGTGACAAAGCCACCCCAGACCCAAATCTCTCTAGCCCCACCAATCTACCATGCTCATCGCAATACTCATTTTCTCAGATTTCTCATATTCACTGATAAAACATCAGCTTGATTAGAGGCTAAAATAACACAAGACAAGAAAAAAAAATCATTGAGAACTAAACAGGAAACATCACTAAATCCGCTTGGGCGTCTGCAACAGACCCAGAAACGAAGTGGAACGCTTCCAGGCAGACAACCTGAATGCCAAAACTCACAAAACCCTGCAGCGCCTGCACTCTCCTTTAGCAGAAAGAGCTTTAAAAATCCTGTGTTGGCCCACTGTGGGGAAGCAGGCTGTACTAGCTCAAGCCACATAAGGTAACAGCTATAAACCCCGAGGGCCAGGGAGGGGACAGACCGTCTTTGTCATGAGGAGAACAACGGAAAGCAAAGAAGAAGAGGAGTGGCCATTGTTGTTAATAGAGTGAAGTGAATCAGCACTCAACAAGCGCGTCTTCATTACCGGCTCCACATTAAGGAGTCTGATAAATTCTCTGGACAGTCAAGAAATATGAAACGGAAGAGGATTTAAGTAGATTGATGGACCAGAGAGATGCATTATGTTGTCATTGCTATAGGCTTCTACTTAACCTTATAGATCTCCTGGGTCTATGGCATAAATATATTATAACGCTGAGCCTACTGAGCTTTGAGACAGCAACAGCAATCATGCGGCTGATGGTAGTTTCGTTTTCCCCCTCTTATTTCATGTAAGCACTCATGTGGTCAGAAGCTGGGGTTACTTGCACATACCCACAGCTTTGGTATCTTTAAACCTTAAATTAAATTTTACTTGCCATACATTTTCTTATTTTCTCACATAAACATGACCATAATGAGGTCAGTAGTTTTTTTTTTCCCCTCTTCAACTTTTGGCTCTTTATGACTTCAAAGAGAGCCAACATACCTAATATGGTCATCTCAGACACATGGCTCTGGCTGTGGGCCAAGAAGCCTCACCTGCCATTTGTAAGTTCCAACCAATCAGAACAAAGGCAGCTTAAAGGAAACGAGGAAGGAACTAACAGAACTTTCAGACAGTGGATGACCCCAGAGGCTTCAACGAACCCCAATACAAGTTAAATAATGATCATTTCTCTGGTATAACCCCAATAATAATAAGAATTAGAATAATGAATATTGCTGAAAGTTAGAAAAATAGGTCCCCTTTAAAATCCTAGGGAACATCCTGGCTGAACAACAACCTGCTTCTATGTCAGTAAAACAGAATACAAGACAAATCTTTAAAAGAAAACCATCAAAGTATAATTAAAACAAAAATAAGTTACTTTTTTTTTTTAAATAAACAAGTTTAATTTTTTTCCCTTACATTTGCCACTTAGTAAAAAGACACACCATGAAAGTGAGGAATCAGATTCAGGCATTAAAGGACTACCTTGGGAAAACCCCCACCGCCCTCCCACCTCCTAGTTTTAGCCATGAGGACAGCGCTCCATTTATTTTGTTTTCTGAAAACTGTGGCGCCACCATCTCTTGTTTAAAGTAACGCTTACAGCAGCTAATCCATGCTTGTTTTCTGTGCTCTTATTTTGTCAAATGTCTCTAAGGTCGTTTGAGACTGTGCTATCATAGCTAAACTTATAAATTGCTCAAAGGCAAAAAATACTTTACAAAGTGGCTCTTGATGGTTGAGACATGAAAAGGTGTATTTGATCTTAACAAAACAAAACAAAAAAAACAAAAAAAAATATGTACACATGGCTGCACGCCAAAGCAAACAATGAAACCCGTTCATCTGCAGCATGGGTTCAAACACAGGCCACATAATAGATCGCACAATGCTTATAAGGCTTTAGATTGTTATTAACCTTGGTCATTCAAGCAGAACTTTATATCCTCCTCATCCAGTTGCATCCGTTAAAGTGGGACAGCTGTGGTAGGCTCTCCTCAACTTGACCCAGAGTGAAACAATGCAAGCAGGAAAAGGCTTTGCTGTAAGCAGCTGCTGGCTGCAGAGGTCAGAGGCTGATGTAACGATTTTAGGCCAAATTCTTCATCGTCCACACTCACCCAGAAAATCTGATACGCCATGTAAACAGTTTTCCACAAAGTGCCCAGTGTGAAAACATGTGATCTCAGGCTTGTGAGGCCCTGAGCTAAAAAGCAAATCTGCAGAAATGCCACAGAGCTCGAATTTTTTCCCCCTTTATGCAATGTATTAAATCACTGACTAACTGGACCATCTTTAATTACAATCAGTGAAGCCAATGCATAATAAAAGATCCAAACCTTGCCTGGCACTGTCAGGCCACATTAATATTTCACCTACTTCCTCTGGCTGTTTGCGGTGACCTTGAAAACTCACAGTGCCACTCACAGGTCTCGTGGCCCCGGCTGCATTTTTCTGCGTCTTCTTGCACACTCAAAATAAGATGTCCTCTGTGGCTGCAGAGGGCCGCTAATTTCACCCACTGACACATTTTTAACTGACGCATTTCTTTCCATAGAGGACTGATCCTCAGCCCCATTTAACAAACCCTCACTTTGAATTACCCTTACGTAGGACTCTGGGGATTTTTCTCTTTTTCTGTGCTATTACTCTTGTGGGATGCTCTTTCTGACAACCCAAACGGAAAAATTTGGGATCTCTATCTGTTCCTAGCTTAAGTTAGAACAATTACTTCCATGGTGTGTGGGGTTTTTTGGGTTTTTTTGCTTACTTAAAGGCTTCTGGTAGATCTGTCTGCTTTTGCAAGATAGAACTTGCTCTTCGTGTGTGTTTATACAAGCTCCCTGATGTAAAACCACAGTTTCGTGTAAATCAAACCTGTAAACCTTGATTTCAGCTCTGATACAGTCACATGGAAATTCCATCAATCAAGAAATAAATGTTAGAGTGAATTACTAGGTGGATTGTTCCTCCGATGAGCGTGAGGGTCATCAGGTTCTGCAAAGATGCTGGAGGCCATCTTGTTCTTGCGCTGGGGCGTTGTGTTGTCATCTGTGCCAAAGGAGAAGCTGGAGTCCCCACCCGGCGGTCGTAGTACCCTTAGAAGCAACAAAATGACACAATTTTGACGTCAGCTGGAATGACACCCCGTCTACCATGCTCCCATCTCCCCCCCCCCGGCTCCATAACCTCTCGCTTCAAACTGCAACACAAGGCCTTCACGTCACACACCACTGATCAGATGCACAGCGCAAAAATAGGAAAAAAAAAAAAGATAAAATCAATAGTGAAATAAAACATGAGGTAGCCCCAAGCTACATGCAACCTTCTCTCTACTCCACCCTAAATCTTTTATAAACATACCACACAAGAAAGAAAGGAAAAAAAAAAAACCAAAAAAATATGAGATACCAGCAAGGTCCCCCCCACTCTCTAAGCCCCGGCTGTCAGCCTGTCAGACAGACAGTCCCAATCTCTGCCCTGCAGCTGACTCCAGTCGCATATAATCACAGAGTTAGCTGGCTAGCTGCTGCCTCTCTTCAGCGCAGATTCCTTTGCAGTGACATATGAGGGCTTGTGTCTGCTTCTAGGGGGAATAATTACACAATTATCGCATTTATTCATCAAATCTGACGTTTATTTTGGTCACAATCGCACAATGGAAGTGAAAGGTCTGAGGTTTACGCTAAATATAGGTCATGTAATATTGGGACTGTTCTAGAACAGCACAGAAAGCCAGGATCCAGATACACAGATGACAAACAAAGCCTACTTTCCACAGACTTTCTTCCACCATGAACCAAACAAAAGGAATTCAACAGCGAGTAGGGAAACCCTTTTTCTCCTCGCTGTGCTCAAGGGCAGCTGGGGTGGACGACAGACACCGAGGTGCTTGCAGAGCCACTGCTGGACCCCTCCCTCTTTTTTTTTTCCTTTCCACCAGCAAACTCTCCTCTCCTGGAGCCCCCTAAAGTCACCAGCTGACACACCGAGCAGCTGTCCGAGGGCCAGGCAGGCAGATGGGAGTCAAAAAAAAGCAACAACTCTGCTCTTGAAGCACAGCTACAAAGAAAGCAACCAAGACGAGGGGGGAAAAAAACAAACATCTCACACAGCCCAATATGCAACAACGTGAATTTGCACATTTAATTCTTGGCTGTGACAACATATAATGCCTAAACCAGACTTCACCTCCCGGCCAGAGAGGATGAGCTCATGCTTTCCACATACACACACAGATTGCGACGGTGGGGGAAAGCTTTGAGCTGGCTGGCAGCAGACCCCACCCTAGAATGAACCTGCAAATAACATGAGTGAAATGGCAGTCATGTTTGGAAGCCTTAGGCCACTTTAAGGCAGGTGAAGCTGGGTAGGATACTGCTAAGGTCCAGAGCCAAAGATGGCATGTCTGATAAGGCAGGATAGGAGGCCTTTGATTTTAGCCTAATTCAAGCTGCTGCTCTACTGATCTACTTGGTCGTCCAGAAGCAGAAATGACCAGCAGCTCGCTAAAGGGGGCTTTAAGGGGGAAAAGGCAGAAGAGCTAAGGAAAGATTTACAGGCTTAGCTAGCTCAGAGCCTCCACCCAAGCCCCCTGCATCATCCGAAAGCAGCATGCGGACTGACCGACATTTGACATGCTCACTCAGACTCAGCAAGGGCTAACAGTGGCAGTATAAAAATCTCTAGCACGCCCTGAAATCATGCCTCGTTATAAAGGCGGCCATAATTTTAAGGTTTGCACTCTTCCCTGTAAGAAAAAAGAGAAAAAGGAAAAAAGGGAGGAATGCACGAAGCCGACACGCATCATCACTTACAGGAAAAGACTCAGCGCATGCTTGGAGGATGACTCTTAAACTGAGTGTAAAACCGGGCATCAGGCTCGCGACCCCGCTTAATGAGTTTCCCTAAAACTTCCTTGAACCAAAATTCAAGAGATGATGACATAAGCAGACCGCGGTCTAGTCTGGGACCTTTCCTGTAATCAATCAAATGGACTCTATCGTTTCTTTTCTTTTTTTCTTTTTGTTTTGTTAGATAAAATACAACAAAAAAGAACAAGTTAACAAGACGTTAACAACTCCAGGAGCAGCACACTCACAGATCTTTCCTTCCATAGAAGGAAGGAAAGAAAAAAAAGTGGTGACTTGAACTATTAAAAAAAGTTATTTCGCAGTCTAGAGCAGCCAGCGGGGAGCTAACGTTAGGCTTAGGCAGCTTTGTCCACTTCTCCTTAAACAGAAATGTGGAAAAGATCCTGTCGAGCAGTTTGTTTCCGAAACCCAGGCATGCTAACCTCACTAACTTCGTGTAGCTAAAGGGTATGGTGCATCAGACACCCAATAAGATTATCTTAATTAGCTAGATTATGTGACAGTTTAGCTAAATCCAGAAAAATCCCTCGCCAACCACCACCGGGCTAACACAGCCTGTGATATTCTGTAGCAAGCTGTCTTTGAGCAAAAACGAATAAAAGAGGCGTTTGCTAGCTGAGAGGCTTTGCCCGCATCCTACTTCTTTTGTTCCTCCGTGAAAAGGCTTTCGGCTCCTTTTTACCTGGAACTACTTTTAGCACCAGGCTCCACTCCTTGAAAGGTGGTTGTCGTCGTCATCTTTTTTTGGAGTATTTCGATGTCTGGCAGTAAGAAACAGTCAATTAAAAAAGTAATGGTGGGGGGGATAAATCCTCCTCCTTGCCCGCAGGGATGCGACGGGATGTAGACTCCACCCGACACTGAAAAACATAACGAAGAACAGATCCGCTGGTTCTGCGGTGCCAGCCCACCAGACCCAACCCACCAGTATTAGACACGTTGTGATTGGACAGAACGGTACAGAACTCGCCTCTCATTGGACAGAACTTTAGCAGTCGGATATCTTGTTGGTGGCAGGTCTCGGGTTCCTGTGAGGGATCGGACAGAAAAGACCACAACCCCGAGGGCTCTTTCCCCCCCGTTTTCATTTAATAGCGCTGATTGCGGCAATCTGCAAAATTATTTTAAAGAATAAAGTTAGAAAATTGGTATACTTTAAAACTTCTTTCTTAACTTCCAAGCCACAAAGGCTCCTCTCACATTTGCCAAAAACATCTCAAGATTTGAGAACATATCCTCTGGACTGATGGAGGTTTTTGAAAATAAAACTAACACGTTTTTGTTTTTTAAAATAACATCTACCAACAATGGTGGCTGCTTTGCTGCTTTAACCCTTTCACGCATAGTGGTCACCACAGTGAACAGGTATTCAAAGGCTGTTTTCTTGTATTTTTGTCAGTGTTGATGGTATGTTTGCACATAAACCACCTCATTGCGCACTGATGTGTCACTCCATACCAAACTCATAAGTCAAAACCTGTTGTCCACCTAAGTGGACGTGTAACAAACTCTTTGAAAAGTACATGTTTAAAAAATGAAGTTCAAAAAACTTTTTTTTTCATGCCTATAGATGAATAAAAATCCTTATGAAAAAAAATCTGCTCTACCAGAAAATCCTGCAAAACCATCAGTTTGTGCCATGAAACTCGTTTTGTTTTGGACAATGTAAACGCACCAGCAAGTCCTCCTCTGAATAGCTTAAAAACACAAAATGAAGGTTTTGGTGTGGGCTAGTCAAAGTCGATCGCTACTTTATGCAAACATTTGATTGCAGTTCTTGTCGTCACTGGTGGCTCAACCGTTTATTAGGTGTAGGGGTCAATTACTTCTTCACACAGGGCAGTAAAGGTTTGGATAACTTTGTTCTCATAATGAAAGAAATAATTTTTAAAAAATCTGAATGATTTGAAACATTTAAGTGCAACAAACATGCAGAACACACACACACACAATTATATTGTTAAATAATAGAAAAATATGATGAAAGTTTGGAAAAAGACAATAGCTTTATTTCAACAAGCATCTTAATAGACAATACAGATGTTTATTTTGCTGGAACATCTCTTAGGGCTTCCCAAAATTTGAAGTGGCCTAGCAAAAACGATTTCTCAGAACATTCCTCTACACATCCAGTACTATTTTTAAAAAATGTAAAAAATCAAATATGTTTTGTGAATATGACAGAACCCAAATGTCAGCATATCCCGTGATCCCCATACTTGGCATATGGTTCACTAAGTGACAGCCAGTTCCAAAAATTGTACACTTTAAGAACAGATTTGCTGGCCACCGACCAAGATCAGCTGAGCAGATTTTGATCAATAAAGTCAGTTTTACTTAATGCTCACTCTATCACCAGTCCTAACAGTCTGGAAGGGAAGTCCTTAACACTTATCACAATACAGCATGGAAAAACAAAATCTGAACTCAGGGTGACGTGGATGTGGCTTATGTACAAAGACAGAAAAGTAAAAGGGGCGCGAATGAAAATATACAGCAGTTATGTGTAGCAGAGAAACGGGAAACTTCTTCTGCGTGGAATTCTGTTGAGACGAGCTGCGAAGAAGCAGGCGCTGTGTGCCTCAGAGGCCAGGAAAGTTGGTGGTGTCCAGGAAGAAAGTGGTGATGCACATGGCCGATTAAATCCATCCGCCCGTCTGTTGTTGAAACACATCGATCGTATCTTCATCTTCCATTTCCAACTGTTAAGGGGGAAAAAAACAAAAAAAACATATAAGCCCATGAATTTCATAACGTTTGAGTAATTTATGCAAAAAGTGATATGAGGGAAAATATCTGTACTGCAAAGAGGAAAAGGAGGATACTAATTTGTTGACCTAGAGGGTGACAGTATGCCCTGTACAAATGAAAAACTTCCCATTTGCATACACAAAATAGCACCACTGTGACAATAAAATGACGCACTGTATTTGGCTTTGAAGGCTGCACTGTGGACAAGGTTGGATGGCACTGCAATAACATGCAAGTTGTGGTTACTCCAGCCACAAACTGCAGTGAATACAACTGGCATCTGCACAGCGACATATTCAAAAACAACTTAAAATTAGCTTCTTGTGACAACCCGAGGCTCCTCATGGCAGCACTGTGACTTTGAACGAACATCTTTCAGCCTGGAGAACCCCTTAATGCCCAGTTATTAAGAAATACTGTTATCACAAGCACTAATCATTCAAATT
>NW_005187460.1:1530887-1554533 GCF_000239375.1 Pundamilia nyererei
AGTAGCTTGGCAGAGAACAGCTTAAAATCTGAGCTAATCCATAACAGCAGGAGGAAAAGATTAGATGTCTTCTGCGATTACTGTGAAATCACAGATGACGATAAGGGAGGTTCATTTAAAGGATGCAAGAACCACGTAAAACGTTAAAGCTATGCTATCAAGTAGGTATTTGCATTAAAGCTGTAGACCCTAACTGCATTTGAGGAGGAAGAGAAGAACTGCAACGGAAACTTTTTCAAGGAAAAGTGAAACAACAGCCGTGATGAGTTACTGTCTGATGGATGGATGGACGGACGGATCGTTTAGCACGTGATGTGTCTGTTAAATGTGATTAAAGTATTTGAGACTCGAGGACAGCTAAGTATGTTCTCTGTCCAACACACATACATTTGGCCTAACAGTAAATATCTACAAACAAGTGGAATATTCGATTTAACTAATAAGAACACCCCATGATTCAAGCTTGTAGAACCAACTAAATCATATTCTGTATAACTTTTATCAGTATTTACCAGGTGACTGAGGCTTGCAAGCATTTGTTTATCCTGCCACAGCATTTAAACCAGGCTGAGGTCTGGACTTTGAGTGGGTCATTGCAACACCTTGAGTCTTTTCTTTTTCAGTCATTCTGTTGTACAGTTGCTGACGTGCTTGGGATCACTGTCCTGTTGCGGGATTTAATTTTGGCCAAGCTTTAGCTGTCAGACAAACGGCCTGTGGCTCTGTGGCTTAAAAACAAACCCAAATCATGACCCCTCCACCTCCGTGCTTAATAGTTGGTATGAGGTGTTTGTACCGATATGCTGTGTTCGGTTCTCACCAAACGTCTCTGTTCATTACGGCCAAAAACCTCTTCTTTGCTCTCCTCTGTCCAAAGGACATTGTTCTACATGTCTTGTTGTTTGTGCAGAAGCAACTTTGCAAATTGAAGCTGTGCTGCGTTGTTCTTTTTAGAACCTGGTAACCCTTCCAAACAAGTCACACTTGTTCAGTCTTTTTCTAACATTTAACATCCTAACTGAGGCTCTTGGGTCATTTTGCTATTTCTCTCAGGACTGCAAGGTTTGACCTTGACCTGAACTTGCCTGTAGATCCACTTCTGCGATTGTGGCATTGTGTTACCACACAGCTGAATACTCCAGATCTACAACCTACAAATTTCTGCTTGTATAGAGGTGCTCACACGCGCTGATAATCAGTTAATCAAATACAAGTTGATTAGTAACACCTGGCTGCTACTTGTCCCCTTGATCCCTATTGAAGTAGTAAAGGTGTACTTAGTTTTCCAGAGGATCGCACAGAGTCCTATGAAAACCTTTTTAAAATGCCTGCATATATTTTATGGTAAATGGGATTTTTAAGATGCCCTGGCATAACTGCTTGTTTTGGCATCTAGAATACAAACATATAATCTGCAGTCATTACATGCATGTGTGAAAAGTGTCAAAGAATTGAAAGTAAATGGTTTAATTGTATCCTATTCGGTTGTAAAACACGATTAACTGTGTGCAAACTTCAAAGTCTGGCCTCTAAAACATTAAGTAACTCCAGTAATGATTTCCTTATGATGTTAAAACAGCATAACCTGTAAGCACTTGCAAGCCTTGCTCCACAGAGGGTAGGCAACTCTCCCAGTAGATGTAATTTTATACACCCGTGTCTTTTTGTAAATGGTGTGCAGCGATGCAGGAAAAAGGTCAATTAAAAGAAAGCAGGATTATTGTTAATAACATCTAAACATGTTATTTAGAATACAATCCAACAGCTAACTATCAATTACATCAAGTGTATATATGATTAGCAGCAGAGGTGTACAGAGGAACACTCGACAGATATTTCTGGGGAAATAATACTTCAAGTCGAGTTCCCCTCATGTGGTGAGAACAGAAAATAACAAGAAGTCTATTTAACTGTAGCTACACTCAGCTTATAAAGATCTATGCCCACTCAGGAAATGATCAGTGTTAGTGTAATGCCTCAGGGCCATAATCACCTGTCTCTCGCAGTAGGCCTTCATGAGTTTGATGAGCGGTGTGTGTCTTTTGATCTTGAACTGCACTACAGATCCATCCTGACCCGCTACCTTCAGGTTTATGTGTTCATTGTTTTCTGTCTTCACTGATTCCTGAGGGATAGAAGCACAGATAGAAACACAGTGAAGGAAGAAAAGAAATGACTTTGACTAACCAGAACAACACAGTAGTTACAGGTTTGCAGGCGGAAAGCTCTGCACGGTATTTTCTGTTATTATTACATGCGTAATTTCAGTCCCTTTAGTGCCTCCGGTGGCCTTTTAATTTTGCAGTAGCGTGATGAAATACTGAATTCAGACTTAAACAGCTCACCAGGTGGCTAGGGGAGGATATTGGCAAGAGCTTATTAATATCCATGACATTATCAGTTGTGCTAATTCTTTATTGATTCTTGATCAATTTTCTTTGGGAGGAAAAAAGCAGGCAAATGTCAGTATCAACCCAGCCGTGTCATTATCGCCAAAACAGAGTAGGAAAAGACTGAGCAGCACAAAAGCAGCACTGCTATGAGTTTGACTTCACTTTCGCAATGTGTAACTGCCAGAAAGATATGTCAGCATCCATAAAAGGAAGGTTGATGAGCCCAAAGGTGTAAAATTCCCAGGACTTTTGCGAATTTGCATACTTTGAAATTGTTTAGATATACAGTGCTGTGCAAAAGTGTTGAACCACCACTCATTTCTTAGATTTTGTTAGGATAATGGCAAATAGTTGCAGCAATTTATTGAAACATGCAAACATACTTGAGAATACAGTATGAGCTTGAAAATTAATGTTTGATATGACCAGACTTTATTGTTCCAACACAGCCTGAACTCTCCAAGGAGAGCCTTCTTGTAATTTCTTTAAGTAGTCTGAGCAGTTCTCTAAGGTTCTTGAAGGACATTCAAAGCTCGTCTTTGGATGTTGACTGCTTTTTGGTCTTATCTCCTTCAACATGATGCAACACTATTTCAATAATGGTGAGGTCCAGGTTCTGGGGAGACCAATCCATCACTGACATTGTGTCCCATTGTTTTTTTTTAATCCAAGGTGTGCTTTTACTGCACTGGCAGTGTAGTAAAAGCACTTACTGTGCTCAAAAATGAGCCTTTTGCCAATCAGATGCTTGCCAGATGATATTACACGATGGATCAAAATCGGTACTTTTCTGTGTTTCCATCAGCTGTGACAAGATCCCCAACACCATTGGCTGAAATGCAGACCGAAACCATGACAGAGCCTCCACTGTGTTTGACAGATGGATGTAGACACTCACTGCTGTATCGCTCTCTTGACTTCCTCTGTACATATAGATAATTTAAACCCAAAAAATTATAAATCTCAACTCATCACTCCAGTTCTTGTCTAATTTTGATACCTCAGCTTTTTCTCCTCATGTTCCTCTTCCTTGAAAATGGCTTCTTGACAGCCATTTCTGATGAGGCTTCAGAGGACAGTACATGGATCATCTGAACGTCCAGGTGCATGCCTCAGGTCCTGTGTCAGGTCTTTGCCGAATTTTTCCCATTTCTTATGGGCATGAATTTCAGATGCTGATCATCTGTTCATCTTAAAGTCTATAATCTTTTTTGTCCTCCACTTGTCCAATTTCCTAAAATTTAAGGACACACTGCACACAGTCCTGAGATATGCTAGGTCTCTCTTTGGGAATCACTTTGTTGGTGCAAAAATACAATTTAAGCCTTTTGTGGCATAAAAAAGTCAGTTAAAGAAATGTGTTTTCTAAATAGGCAAAAACACGAAAGACCTGGAAAACTTGCTTATAACCACTGAGTAGGCAAAACAGAGAGTACTGAGGAATGGCTCAAGACTTTTGCACAATACTGTATACAAACTATTTCTCAGATTTAAACAAAATTTAAACCTTAAGTCCCCCCTTTTCGCTTCGCCTGCAGACTCAGCGTGAGCCCGAGATCACCACAGTGATGATTCATAGAGTTTCAGTGGCACCAACAGATTTTCACCGGTACACTCTCCCACAGTGGCACAAGCCATTCACACATGGAAGCACGCAAAACACACACACACACACACACACACACACACACACACACACACACACTGGCGAAATGAGGCATGCAGTGGGGATGACACCAGCTGGTTGGCTGTGTGTTATCAAGCAGAAAGAGGTCCGCGCGCCATTGGATGCGCGTTCACAAACCTTCCGGTCTATCAAAGTAGGTACAGCTAGTAGTTGAATTTCAGCTTGTAACTTTGCAAAAAGGCACAGCGGAACATGCGGAAATGACCGTATTTTTACACACGCATGTGTCAAAAAAAATCAAGCGGAGTAAACTGGCATTTCAATCCACTGTGAAGACACTCACCTTTGGTTTTTCATCAGCCATGGTCACTCTTTTGGCGCTTCTCTACACTGCCACACAAAGAACACGAGTACGCGCACGTACACGTGCCCGTTTAGCCTATTGCAACTGAACGTGCGCGGCCACGCGCCCATGCGCGTCCACCTCAACGAGCGTTGAGTGGACAGCGAGTAGTCACGAGGTTGAAAGCGCAGTCTGGGCAAGGGCGGGAGAGTCACAATGCGCGTTAAAGAGGCAGGCAGATGCACGTGCACGCGCACAGCGATGTTTTCCCTTTTGTTTTCAGGTTTAGAAAAGCGGTTATCTCAGTAAATGCTCCTTATCGCCCTGCTGACCTCGCATGGGTGCAGCATAGTTCAGTCAGCATCACCACACATGATCCTCACTGCATGGGGAGAGCGATATGTGCACTTTTCCATTTCCTTTTTCGTTTTAACCCTTTAAATACCAGTGGCCATCTTGTTTTTTTGTTTTGCCTGATGGTGATGTGTAGGTGTACTGAACCAATGGTGGACTTTACGAACTCAAACTGTAAGAGTACAGGGCAAAGCTGCACTGATTCTTCACAGATTCAAGTGGAGACATTAGTGGGGGTAGCATGTTCGTGGATAGCAAAAGACAAACCCAGCTTCTTAATGCTGGTAATGACCTTTCGTAGGTGAGTCCGGGCAGGCAGTTATAAGGTTAGTGATAAGCTGTGTTATCTGCATTTGTCGCGATAAATCCAAAATCCCGAGTCAAGCTCAACCGACGGAAAAACAGGCAGGTAGACGGGCACCCCTTTCGGTGATATCTTAACGCATGCGCAGCAGGTACTTTCGACTGAAAGAGCGAGGCGCGTAAGCAGTACCGGTCCACATTTGCAGTTCATGGCGTGTTTATAGCCAAAAAAGTTCCCATTGTTGTCTTTTCTGTGTCGATGATATTGTTCACATATGGAGGAGGTAGACGTTGAGCCCACTATTACTGTAAGTAGCCATTGTAGCTTAGTGTTTTTAATTCCTTATTGCCACTAAATGGCTTTGCTAACAGGCTAACTTTCGCAAACATCTATTTCAACGACCCGTTTGAATATTTATATTGTACGTTGTCAAGAAATGTTAAGGGGCACACACTCAGCCATGTCACAAGTGTAAAAGTGGCAAGATTATAAGAAGATGAGTTAGAATTACTAGCAGCATTAATTACAGTTTGAGTTAGTAATATAGCTAGACCATGTCCCAGTCACCACTCAACCTTCTCACATAATATTAGAATTAAATATGAAACGGAATCATTTAATTTTAACCCTCGTCATGTTATTCACATTATTTTCAGTGTAGTAACAGTGTTTGTATTTTTTTTTTAATTGCAGAATATCCCTGCAATCAGTGATGGAAAGCACATGGGATTTGCATGGGGTCCTGGTGATATTCTTGTATATGAGACACGATACAAAGCATCAGGTATGCTTCAAAATTAGTACAAGGCACCATGTATACTTTCACAGTTTTCCTCTATCTCTTTCACTTTAAAAAAAAAAAAAGGGTAGAGAAAACCCCTAAAAAATCTCCGACAAAACGCTCTCAAAATTTGTGTGTTTGTCACACTTTAATGTTTCATATTATCAAAAACATTTGGATTTTTGATGAACAAAGATGACCAGATTAAATATAAAAAGCAATTTTTAAATGACGGTTGCATTTATTAACAGAAAAAATGTATTCAGCGCTATCTGGCCCTGTGTTTTTGTTTGTTTGTTTTTTAAAAAAGGTAATTGCCCCCCAAACTTAATAACTGGCTGTGCCACCGTTGGCAGCAAGTAATGCAATCAAGCATTTGTGATAACTGGCAGCAAGTCTTTTACATCGCTGTGACCCACTCATCCTGGCAGAATTTATTTAATTCAGCCACATTGTAGGGTTTTCAAGTGTGAACGACTTGTTTAAGGTTTTTCCAATTCATCTCAATTGGATTTAAGTCTAGAATTGCACTCCAAAACCTTACATTTGGGTTTTTGTGAGACATTCAGAGGTGGACCTCCTTGTGTGTTTCGAATCATCATAGAGTGATTAGAATTCATGGTTTCATCAAGCAGCTCCACACCATCACACTACCACCACCATGTATGACTGCTTATATGATGTTCTTTTATGAAATGCTATGTTAGATTTACACAAGAGGTAACGGGATTAAAAACATGCTTAGCCCTGGGACAATTAGGTTTGGATAACCTTTTTTTCCCTCCTAATAAATGAAATCATTTAAAAACAGCATTGTCTTTGTCTAGTATTAAAATGTATCTATTTATCTGATCATGTAAGTGTGACATGATCAGATAAATAGACAAAAATAAGCAATCAGGAAGGGGGGGGGTTATTTTCCATAGCACTGTATGATGTGTTTTACTATATTTTTTATGGTTACTTTTAGAGATGTGCAAATATGTTTTCAGTAAACATATTTTGAGCCGTCTTTTTCAGACATTTAAATTTTGTTGCATATGTGCAATGACAATAACTATAATATTACTGTTGTTCTTTCACCTCCTGCCTTTGTTTCAGGTGCTTCAGGATCAGGTTGCTCGTTCATCCATGAGATCAGGAAAGATGAGGACATATATTCCCCCATTTTACGCAAGCTTTTTAACGAGTCTCACCACATCTTCGTTGGCCTGCAGACAATTAGAGAGGACCTCCCTAGCAAGAGTAAAAAACCCCAGTAAGGGCGCGTGATGCAATCCCACCTCTGTTTGTTCATATTGTTGGATTGCATATCAGTGGCATAACAATAGTTGCAAAAGTCACACAAAGCAGCACCCACATTGTATGTTTTACAATTTTACCTCTGCCTTACTCCTTAGATTTGTTAGTATCAGCAAAAATTATCGATCCGTGATCCGTGCTTGTATGGAGGAACTTCAGCAAGTTGCAGGTAATACTTTTGAAAATATGCTTCTTTTGGCAAAAATTTTGAGTTGATGTAACCATAAAAGTTTTGGCAGTTTTTTTCAGATTTCTATTTTATAGTCTTGTTTATACAATAAAAACACAGGAAAGGTGTGTGATTACTCAGAAAACAACTTTTCTTTTTTGCAGTTTCTACCAAAAATACAGAGTTGGCCACGCAGTGTGGAAATCAGGTAAGTACTAATGTTTGTGTGGCAATAACTTTCCCTGGACTAGTCCACATACAGAGCATGTATGATTTAATTGAGTAGCATATCACAGCTCTGTGGGTTTTATGACCACAATCAAACAGCCTGTATTTAAAAGGGGACGTTAATGCTCAGTTAGTGAGGAAGAATCCACATTCAGTTTTTTACTCAGATATGCATTTCATTACATTGTTTAGTGGCACTATCCTGACCCTGATCTGCTTTTTGTTAAAGGTGTCCATTCTTTTGGCCATAGAACTGATCTGGAATCTGTGTGAAGTGCTGTTCATCGATGCTGCTCCAGGTTAGAATCCGCATCTTATGACTGGATTTTGGGGTTGGAGAAACACCCAAACAAATGTATGTGCAACATGGGTGTGTCTGTATTTTCAGCGGGCTCCCTGTTGCTCCACCTGCTGGACTGGGTAAGGTTACATAAGGCTGACGTGGACGAGAAGGCCAGGGAGGTGCTCCAAAGTGAGAGCCCTGCCGAGCACCGCGACTATTGGGACGTGGTAGGTGGAGCATGTGCGCACAGTTACATCTTTAAAGTGACATGTGCACTGTTGGTGTTCTGCATTTGCTTCTTCATCTGTGTTTTGTCTGATATGAATTCTCTGGAGAGATGGGAGTGATCACATGGCGTGTGTGTGTGTGTGTGTGCAGGTGGTGAGTTATGTGCTGCAGGGCAGGTTGGAAGAAGTCAGACAGATGCTGGTGAAACAGGCCAACCTACAGCCTGCTGCCAGGAGCATGTACAAGCAGATGGATACCTTGCTCAGCAAGATGCCCTTCTACAATGTAAGATAAAAATGCAGTGGTTTATTTCCTTTGAACGATAGCTGAAATTATTTTAATCATGCTTCTAAATGGGATTATTGTGAAAGTGTGCACTGTTAATTTTACAATCAGAAATTAATCACACAGGTTCTTGATGTTTTCTTAATGGGCTGTGGATGTGACATTAGAGGAAATTATCTCTAGGCTGCAAATACACAGTATGATGATATAAAATGATAATAAATGGTCTCCTATAAGTTAAAGTGTATCAAACATCAAATGTGCTGCTGTAGACTAAAATGAATTTAAGCCTCTTTATTTTGCTGGTGGTGAAATGAAAATCCACAAATCTGTTCAAAACTTCTTTGCTAAAGTTTCTGTTGCTTTCACTTACATCATTCAGACAGTAAAGGGATTAAGTACAACATGTTTGTGTTCATTCAGTGCAGCGATTTCTCTAACGCAGCCTAAACACAAGATGAGCGCATGAGCCGACCCGTGCTGACTCACACCTCTGAATTTTCTGTAATGTTCCCTCAGCCTGGTGGCACTCAGACGCTCACGGAGTTTGATGTAAAGTGGAGGCACTGGCACGAGGACGTGGACCGCTGCCTGCAGGACAACTCGTTCGCCAGCAACCGACATCTGGAGCTCATCTGCAAGGTGAGTGAGGAAGTTCATTATTGAAGGGTCAGTGCAAACATCCAGCAACAGTTAGGCTATTTTAAAAAAAAAAAATTTTAAATGTCCCCACCCCATTTCACCTTAGATCCTTCTGGGAGATGAAGACACTTTGCTGGATCACAAGGAGCTGCTGGGTACCTGGTATCACTTTCTGGTCACGAGACTTCTCTTCTGCCACCCCACAGTGAAACTCACAGAGTTGCATTATTATGCTCAGGTATACCATATTCTCACATCATTCAGCATTTTAGAATCACTGCTGGTTTAGTCTTAAAAAGTATTGCATTTTTTTTAAAAACCTTGTCAGATATCCTGTAAATACTGTGGTAGAATAATTTTTTTTAAATATTTGCGTGTTACATCGTCTGTCGCAAATTTCAACCAGTTCATGTGGCTCTATGATTTACAGTTTGAAATTTGATTGTAAAAAATGTACAGCAGCCCCTGATTTATTGTTTGTGTATCTTGTTTGTATGTGTGCGCACTGCAGTCGTGCATGACGATGTTTCTGGACTCGAGGAGCGTCCCAGAGCCCCTGGACAACATCTTACTTGCTGCCTTTGAGTTTGACATCCATCAAGTCATCAAGGAGTGCAGGTAAGACAACTTTTTTTTTTTTTTTTTTTTGCATCCTGCCGTATGTGTATGTGTGTGTTACATGCAGCATACAATGTGGGGTGGTTCATAAACTACCTTAATTGTTTCCTTTTAGCATTGCTCTCAACAACTGGTGGTTCGTGGCCCATTTGACAGATTTGTTGGATCATTGCAAACTCCTGCAGTCTCATAATCTCCAGTAAGGATGCCGATTGTCTGTTTTTGAACTTGTTTACCTTTTAATTTGGTTGTACACTTCATTAGCCAATATTTACCACAGTGTGTGTGTGTGTGTGTGTGTGTGTGTGTGTGTGTGTGTGTGTGTGTGTGTGTGTGTGTGTGTGTGTGTGTGTGTGTGTGTGTGTAGCTTTGGCTCCAACTTGAGAGAGTTTCTCCTTCTAGAATATGCTTCTGGTCTCTTCACTCATCACAGGTACGCTCATCCCAAGGTTCAGTGTAATGATGTATAATATATTTGCTTTTGTTTAGATTTACACTAATTTGGCTCCCAGAACAGTTATTTTTATCCTGTTAATCTAGTTAAACAATCATTTCCTCTAATTGACCTAGTACAGGGTAAGCTGAAGTGTAGGTTATCACTGTCATGATTGAGCATGTTTTTCTGTGTTTAGCCTTTGGCAGTTGGCTGTGGATTACTTTGATCACTGTCCAGAGTTTGGTCGTGTCTACCTGGAGCTTCAGATAGAGCGCGTCCCTTTAGAGACGGAGCGTAAAGCTCTCAAGGTGCTGAGGGTTTGTGAGCAGAGGCAAATGTCAGAACAAGGTAACATGTTGCTTCTTAACTCTTAGAAACAAAGATGGGGCTGTTTTTGTTTTTCCAGTGCAGGAGAGACCTAAAACATTTTTTTTTTCGTGTGTTTATGCAGTACGGAGTATTTGTAAGATCATGGCTATGCGGGCTCTGAGGAACAATAGGCTGGGCTCTGCTCTCTCATGGAGTATAAGAGCCAAAGATGCTGCATTTGCCACCCTGATTTCAGAGAGGTTAGTTTCTTTCATTATAATTGTAAAGATCCCAGATACTGTTACTCCCCCCCCCCTCCCCCTCCCTATTGGCCTTAGCAGGAAGTGTGGTCTCTTCCTGTTTATTACTGCTTCCACTGTGAACATGTTCCTATACCATCAAACAGCAACAAACCCTTCTGCCCTCTGAATGTTTGTGTTATGGGTTCTGTGGTGTGTTTATGTGTATACTTGTGTTTTAGGTTCCTACAGGATTACTGTGCCAAAGGGACCTTCTCTGATCTGGACCTGATTGATAACTTGGGCCCGGCGATGCTCCTCAGCGACAGGCTGACTTTTCTCGGTATGCTCGGGGAACACACACTTACTGGAGGACTAGTAGCACCGCCCCACTTGTGACTCAGCCACTGCGTCATTCTCACAAGTTCAGTCGACACATGAAGTGACGGGACATTCAGTCAGACCAGCTTCAGTTCACATGAGTCTCGGACACATAAATGCGCACACAGACGTCTAAATAAAGCTGGCCTGTTGTTTAGTGCAACAGCATGCCATGGTGCGTTTTACTACTGAAAAATCAGTAAAAATATGAGATAAACACAGATAAAATACGTTCCTATAGATTATTGCTGTTTGTGAACTGAGGAGGAACATGCACAAAACCTCCTGGATAATTTGAGCACATCTGAGTGTGAAAACTCTGCTTTATGTTCTTTCTCAGGAAAGTACCGCGAGTTCCACAAGCTGTACGGAGAGAAGCGTTTCAGGGAGGCAGCAAAGCTGCTCCTCTCCCTGATGACTGCAAAGATTGCTCCACAAAGCTTCTGGATGACTCTGCTGACCGATGCTCTGCCACTGCTGGAGCAGAAAGAGGTTAGTCACCAGCAACAAGTCCAGTTTTGGACAAAATTAGTGTGATAATTACAAGAAATCTGATACTGAAATGTACGACCGAGATATTTTCTACTGCAGTCTGCATGATACCACCACAATAAACTACAGTGTCCCCCAAACTGGTGCGGATTTAAACTGAACAACATAAACTTTGATGTCCTAATTATGGTGTAACCAGAGTTGTACGTCTGAATCAGTTGTTGCTGCCCTACAACAACAGTGATTTCTTCTTCTCAGGTGATCTTCACAGCAGATCAAACCTATGAGCTGATGTTCTGTTTAGAGGAGCTCACCTCCTCCCTGAACATCACTGCATCCAGCACAGACAGGCCTATGCAGGTATGCATGTCCTCACATGGCCTTATTCCCTCCCACACAATCAGACTAAAAGCTCTCTAATAGCTGCTTCTAACCACATGTTTAATATTTGGTGCTGCTATCACCACTGTTTTAATTTTAAGATGACATGTAGGCAGATGTCACTCTGGAAGTCTTACTAGATTGCTTCATCTTTTTATTTGAGTGTTTTTGTCGTTGCAGGAGGAAGACGTAGAGGTGACCAAAGTGGAGCTCCTGAGACTCGCTCTGGCCAGGAATCTGGCTCAAGCGATAGTCAAAGAGGGAACGGTGGAAATATAAAAGTTTGACTTTGCATTTTTGTACTGTATATATTAAAGAATCATTAATCACAGTGTGCTCTTTGATAATAAAACACTTCATGATACTCATTGAAATCTGATCTTTTTGGAGATGGTTTGTCAAGCAAAATGACTTCAGAACATCAAACATCCATGAAGACTCTTTATTTTTTTCATGCAGCAAAGAAATGACACATCATACCTTTATATATACAGTCCTAACACTCTCCCCAAATCTACAAGTCACATTTTCACAGAAGTTGTCATACACCAAACAGCAGGTACATTACATTAGATGCTATGTACAGTAAACACACTTCTGTACATCCAGTATGATGAATAGAGGACTATCAGAGATGGGGCGCAGTGAAGTCAAAGCGTTCAGACCCCTGAATGTTCCGAGTTCATTTTAAATGAATAAAATCATGAACTCAAGTATTCAGCGCCTTCATTGTAGCGCTTTGAATTGTAGGTTGGTTGGTCCTTTTTATGTTGAGATGTGGGAATATGAATGGATCAAACATTGTCTAAATGTATGTTTTAGAGGGTATGTAAGGTCCGAAAACTTAGACTGCGTGCCAGAAAAAAAAAAAAGCTGAAGTCTTTGATAAAACATAATTCTTATTCTGGGTATAAAAATATTTAAAGCTTTAAGATGTCCCTGGATAATACTGGCCTGGGTTACTGTAAAACAAGAAAAACTGAAACAACCTGGATTCTGTTTTGAAATAGCTCCGCCCACATGACAATTTGGGAAGGAAGATGGCCGTGAACCCAAAGACCACTAACAGAACCTGGTAATACCTCAGCCCAGATTAGTGAACCTGTCATATGGACGACCATCTATCAAACATGTTACAGCAGCAACACGAATGTCACTCTTCACTATCAACACTTGACAGACTGTAGTTGCCAAATTGCATTTGGTAAATCACTCTATGCACAGGTTACAGTCCACAGAGCAAGATTATCTGCTCTACCCTGTGTGAAGCAGGCCTGAAAGAAAAGTGACTTCATCCAAATATTACGGAAGTTTGTTTAAATTTCAGCAGTTTGAGTTATTACATTGAAATTTTGAGATAACTTAAAGAATGTAAACTTATCGATTGCAAAACAGGCTGAGGTGGCTGCAGGACCTTTTTTGTAGCAAAGTCCAAGTTTTAAAGCCGGCAGATCTGCCAAGAGGTCTGTAGATGACAGTTCACAGATTCTTCCTATTGAATCTGATGACGGCTTAACGGGATCTCAGCGTGGATCACTAAACAAATATAAATTTATCCACATCTTCGGTGTGCAGAAAGTGAAAGGGGTCGGAGAGGACCGAGTACAGTTTCCCTCCATCCCACTGCTGCATACTGGATAATAATCTGCTTCGTTCTGGATTCAGATTCAGGTTGGTTCAGTTCACATTTGTTGGGTTTAACGATCCACTGTCGTACCAGGAACAGAAAATAACTACGACAGAAATACTCCCAATACTGAGCCTGGTAGGAGGAGCGTAAACATGTTTAATAATACAAAACCAAACTATGGACAACCACTAACTGAGAATCATTTATCTTAAAAATGAAAACATGAAATAAAACCAGTGTTGGACTCCTAACTGCATTTCTGCAATTACACATTACCATCTAAGTCCTGCTGCACAACGTTTCCTTCATAACCTAGCAGAGGGCTACATTAGCAACACAATTTACTCACACATATCCAAAATCCATCCATAGAATAATCCAAAACACACGCCCCTCTTCTCTTTCTGCAGCAATGATATCTGACTGAATCCTTCATGTCAGCCTAATCTTCAACTCTCAGGATATATTCAAGTATAAATGTTCAGCAACACGAATAAATAGAAGCACATCTGCAGCGCAGGCTCTGCTAACTTCAAGGTTATTTTCTTTTAAAATATTTTTGTGATCAACCCAACATTTTAAGTCTCTAATGCATTATTCATTGCAGTTTCAAACCATTTCCCCTTAGGGAAAATGCATTAAAATATCTGTCAATAGCCTATAAGCACCAAGGCCTTACATACCAGTGTCTATCTTTGCTATGTTAGCTATCTGCAAGCGCTGCATCAATCATCAATAAAACTTTTAGTGATTGCTGTTGTTATTGCTGAGATGGACGTTGTCATCTCAGCAATAACAACGTCCAAAACATGAACTATTGTAAGGAATGTAAAGCTGAAGTGAAGAATATAACAAACGTTCCCCCTCCGGTCTCTCTGGGATGGATATGAACACACACACATGCGCACACTCACACCCCTTCATGGAGTATGAACCAGCCTGTCCCTGCTGAGCAGCCGGTCTCCACCGCTGCTATAGATGACCCCACATCTCTGGAGGGGGAAACTGGTCAACCTCTCCAACCTCGTTGCATGGGCGGTCTCCGAGAGTGAAAGCCAGCTTGTAGCGCAGACGCACCTTATCCTGCGAGGACAAGCAAAGAACATGCAAATTATACACACTCCCGCAGAAGGATTGGCAGCTCTGAAAATGCACTATTTGGACAAAAGTGTTGGGCTACCTATACGTTAGAGGTACAGGAGCTTTTATGGCATCCCATTCCAAATCCATAGGCATAGATTTGCAGTTATAACAGCTTCCACTCTTAGGGGAAGACTTTGTACAGGATTTTGGAGTATCTGTGATGCGAGACAATGATGTTGTCTGGCAATCTTTGCTCTTCATCCCAAAGGGGTTCAGGGGGCAGGATTCTCCGCTGGCCAATCACCAAACAGATCCTGTATGCACTTTGTTTTGTACACTGGGGCATAGTCATGCTGGAACAGAAACTGACTTGTTGCAGTGCTCACACCCATCACAGCACCACACTGAAATTTAGAATAACCAACTTGTAAAAAAAAAACTGCTTAAAACACCTAAATTCAAAGATAAAACGGCGTAGTCCAACACTTTTGTCCACATAGTTTATGTATTGTTTGTATATTGTTGCCGCTGGAAGTGTTATTATGTAATCTACCTTTGCTGGATTGGCCAGCAGCATGATCTGAGTAATGGAGGCTGGAGGTAGAATGGGGTTAAAGGGTGCCAGCTCTGTTCCCGACGGGGGCTGCAGCTTCAGCTTCATCGACTGGTGGAAGAAAAAAGGAAGAGTCAACGCTGTTCGTTTACGCCTTTATTAGAGGATTCACAGTTCTTCTTTTTGTTGCTGTAAGTGGCAAAGGGACATTTTACACTATGAAGACTGTTGAAGCCTCATATCAGCTTTGCATGAACTTAGATAAAGAGGAATGGAACTGATTATCCATCGTGAAAGATGACTTAAGGAAAGAGACTGAGCAACAGATATCGCAAGTGAAAGATGAACTTAAGACATTGTGGATTAGTGAACAATTAAAGTTTCTTTCAGTTAAAATAGTCCATCCATCCATCCATCCATCCATCACTTTTGCAGGGAAGCAGCAGCCTAAGCAGTGCTCATCCAGCGGAACACCAAGGCATTCCCAGGACACCAGAGAGGTGTAATCTCTTCATCATGTGCATCAAGGTCTCCAGTGCTTCCCAGTCAGACATGCCCAGAACACCTCAGCCAGGAGGTGCCCAGGAGCATCCTCGTCAAATGCTCAAACCGCCTCAATTGTCTCCTTTTGAAGCAGAAGACTAGCAGCTCTACTTTCAGTCCCTTCAGAATCATTGTACTCCTCACTCTGTCTCCAAGGGAGAGGCCAGTCACCCTTCACCCAGTCACAGAAATGAGAGAAAGCTCATTTCTGCTGCTTGTTCTGCATAATTTATTCTTTCTGTCAACATCCAAAGCTTGTGACTACAGGTGAGGGTAGAGACTAATCTGTAAATCGGCTCAGTGTCCCCAAACAGTCTATCGATCTGCAATAATGCAATACTCTGCAGTGAAGCTTGAGAAACAGACCGAGAACGCCCCTCTATGGCAAAGACATTCCCTCCATCAGCGTTCCCCCCCAGCTGGACAATGCACCCTGACACAGTGCAAAAACTGCCACGAACAAAGAGCTAAAGGCACTGACCTGTTGCTAGTTGAGGAACTGTCTATGCACCAGTGGGTCAGAGCTATTTTAACGGCAGAAGGAAGACATTCACAACATTAGGTAGTTAGTTTTAAGATTATTGGCTGACTGGGGTGTGTTCTTGGAAAGGTTTTAAAGCTGTGTTAAACATTTTTAGAAGGTGTTATTGGACAAGAAACATCCAATCATCCAATAACATTTCAGCATATGGAAAATGAAGTAATCTGATAGAGCTAAACTGTCACTTTGGATTTCAATCAAACCTCTACTCATCACAAATATCTTGAATAGTACAAAAATAATAGAAGGAATGAAAACATCCATAAAAAGTACTTTAAAGCCAAAATCAGCACTGACTTACGTATGAATCCTGTGGTTGGAGGATAAGACAAAACATTTCAAGAGATCTAAAGAGAGACTGTTCCAGTTATCGCTCAGGAAATGAGTAGGTGATAGGTCACAATGTAGGAGCCAATCAAAAGCAAACACTAGGTGATGCCCACAACGAAAGAACAGATGTGTTAATGTCTTTACCTTGGGCACAGCAGCTTGTAGGACCACATTGTGAACAGGCAGAGGTGCTGTATTAAGCATCGACACCACCATTACCAACACGTCAGGCCGCCCAGGGGGACAGTCAGAAGCAAAGTTGAGCAGCATGCGAACGCCATCCTTGTCATATGCAGTCACAGGTAAGACTTTACCTGAAGACACAGAGAATAGCCAGTCAAGCAGAGGCAGCCATTAACTACCCTCTCAGGTGCTGAGCCCTGTCTTTGTCTCTTACTCGGTCTGATGGCCTCCAGAGGGACGTGTACGTTGCTCAGGGAGATTTCATTGGCTCTAGCCGGGCTGCCCTGGAGTGGAGGGTGGCAAGGGGACAGAGAGCAGAACAGCGGACTTCCTGGAGCTGAGTCGAAGCTGTGAGCCTTCACATGGGACAAGGCTGGGGAGCCAGGCAAGGGTCCTTGGAGAAGAGCCGCTGAAGAGGGCGAGCCCTGCACAGGTACGAGGGGCGGTGCTGCTGCAGGCACTCCAAAGCTGGTTCCTCTGGCCGTCGTCTGGTTGGATAAACTGAAAATCCCATTTAATAAATGCCAATAAGACCTCACAATGCTGTTCTTGGAAAGTATCGGATATTTATGCCAAAATATCCTCAGATTAGTGCTTTACGAGACAGAATTGCAGAAACCTTGCTACTTTGAGAATTTAAAATACAGGTTTCAAATAAACAGTGGACGGAAAAACATGAATAGATCACCTCTTGTGATCTGAAAAGCCCATCATGGCCAGATCCTGCAGGTTCTGTAGACTGTGGGTGACAGCTGGCTCAGCTGGTGGCACCACTGGACCTGAACAAGCTATGCTGCCAAACATACCAACACTTGTTGCTGGGGCCTGTGGAGGACAGGAGGAGGAAAGATAATTTACACACTGTTACACACTGACTACATATCTGCAGTTAGTTATCCTAGAGTACCTGCAAGGAACTCCACTGGTTGGAGATTTCATCCAGCTTTGGTTTTGATTGGCTGCTCTGAGAGGTAGGAGGGTCATTCAGTCCTGGGAGATGATGCAGGCATTTGTCATCATACAAGACTTTTTTTTCTTTATCTCTCATAAGATACAACAAAAACATGACTCGTTAGATGGTTTTCTCATTTAGCGCTTCACTAAAACACAATAAAAGCACATTTCCAAAACTGTCAAACTGCTCCTTTAATTCAATGAGACACGTTGGGGATGCTCTACCAAGAGACAGTAGCTCATCATCCAGGAGAGAGAGTGCAGTGGAGGCCTTGATGGCAGGGGGATGACTCGGGCTGCTGCCCTGACTGCCAGCGAGGCGTTTGGGGGGAGGAGGCAGGACGGGGATGGGGATCACTGTGAGATCAGCAGCGACAGGATGTGAGGGCTGGGGTGGTGGAGCAGCAGGCTGTGGAGGGCTCGGAACATCAAGGCCGGCGAGGTCGATCAGTGTATCTGTGGTTTCTGCTGAGCGACACAGACATGAAAGGAGAATGCAGCAGATGTATTAGATACAAAAGGGCAATCAAGTTTTTAGCAAAAAAAAAACAAAAAACAAAAAACTCTGACCGCTCTCGCTGTGACCAGCTGTCGATAGAGGTTCTTCACTGTCGCCGTTGATTGGTTGCCCCTCAACAATCTTCTTATAGGCGTTGATGACTCTGGAGAGGTCATCGCTGGCCTGGAGGATGTCACCTGAGGAGTCGAAGGTCAGTGGTTATAGATTTTACGCACAAAAAGTGAAGACAGGGCTCGCTCAGTCAAACCGAGACCAATGTGACAAACCTAAACTGGTGTCATTGTCCTCCGTCTCAGTGGCCATTTTGAAAGCAGCTCGTCTCAGCTTGTCACAGCGCTCGTAGAGCTCCTGAGAGGTGACACAAAGGACGTGCTGTACGGTTAGCGTGCAGATGTGACACCAGCTGCTGTGTACTGCTGCTGTTAGAAACTTGGCAGACATTAAAGAATTGGAAAATATCAAATGAAAACATCAGGTTCAAACTATATTTGTTAAAAAAAAACGCGGTGCATTCAACCCACAATGAAATGATAAAACAAATTACTGGAGTGCAAAATATGAATTTCTTTATCTGTGCCTTTAAATACTGAATTGAAAATATCTGTTCCAACTTTTTCCATTTTCTGATTGTTGAGTAAAGAATAAAGAAGATGATCCTGTTGAATTGTATGTGTGCTTTTTCCCCCTGCAGGGACCAACCAGCAATTTCCACACAGAGTGCCAAAAACTGCAGTTCCTTAAATGGCCACTTGAGGCTGGTTCCAAATATGAGGTTAAAATTTCAAATTTTTCAGTAGAAAAAAAAAAACGTGCATGGGTCCTGTAGGTCATTTTCCCCCTTCACAACAACTTTAGACATTGTTGTTGTACATGTGCTGCTGTGCTTGGGGTCATTGTTCTACTGCATGACCCAATTTAAGCCAAGCTTCAGCTGTCAGACGGATGGCCTCCCAACTGTGTCCAGAATACTTTGGTAAACAGAAAGGTTCATGGGCAAAATGACTGCAAGGTGCCTTGTGGCTGCAAAACAAGCCCGAATCATCACCCATCCACCATCATTTGAATGACAGGTGGGTCATCAACACAGCAGGCTTTAGTTGTTAGCTCCTTGCTGAGCTAAATCACATGACTGAACTGGAAGTGTCTGCTGTGTTTATGGTGTTTGTGCGTTTTTGAGCATTTTAATTCAGTATAGCATTGCATAGCTATCCATTCGGTTAAATGTACTCATACAGTCCAACAAGAATGAGCTTCCATTTTTTAAATGACGATATTATTTCATTTGCAATAATTAGCACGTGACTGTGTCTGTGCGATTCATCTCGCAGTCTATCGATGTAGTTTCCGAACAAACCTAGCTAGCTGATAACTCAAAGCTGCACCATCTTGTCCAGTTATGGCCACTTTTGGTGACTAAAATCAATCTCAAAAAGGCAGCTCACAAGCCAGTGGGTTACATCGCAGTGGTCACCTCCATCTGTTATATACAGTCTATGGCATGGACGCACACCTTAATAATCTCCTTGTCTGAGTCAGTGGAACTGTCTTTATTGTAGTGGGACAGCATCTCGGTCAGTAGCTTGACGTTGATGTTCACCTCCTCCAGTGTGTGAATTCGCTTTGTAACCTTCTGCACCCGTGCCTCATCCTGGCAAAATATAAAACCCAATAAAGGGTTTTACATCAGAAAAATAGTGCAAAGTGCATTTGAAAAAGAACTCAATGGCTGCGGTAAATAGTCTCATTCACAAGGGTCTGACATGTCTCACCTCTTTCACCATGTTTTTGATTAATCTGTTGGCTTCCTGAAGATCTTCTGGGTTTTTACTCCGGAGAAGCTCAGCAAGCAGCTACACAGACACAGACATCAGTCTGCTTGTTGTAATAATATAAGTATACGGAGTATATTTACACTAAAACAAATGATTTCAATAGGATGAGGCAATCTCTCACCTTGCCCATGTCCTCGTTGTCAAACACAGGATGTTTAGGTCGCGTTGGAGGAGAAGGGATCAGAGTCCTATCCAGCGGTAACTCTGGGTCATGTGCCACAAGGCCTGTCAAAGAGAGCAAGGACAGGACTGAGGAAGATGTGTCTTTATATCCTTTATGCTAATCTGACTGATCCACATCCACACATACCCTGTCTCTTCAGCGTCTGGTAGGCTTCACCGATCTTGGTTTCACTGGGAAAAGCGACGGTCCAGCTGTACAGCATTTCAACAATCTTCAATTTCACCTTCTCAGGTGCACTGTCGCCCATGTACTGGAAATACAAAGCAATGACTCATTAGCCACTCAGCACGTGTTTTATCAGCACGAAACCTACCTGAAGACGACCCACCTTTGGAGAAACAACTTTAATCAGCTCATTCAAAAATCTATATTTTCCGACTTCATTGTGAAACCGTCTGCCGCAGTTCTTCATACACGCCTCCAGCACCTGCCCACACGACATTTATGTGAATGGTTGGTTTAGCAGTTTGTAAAAAATGTGCTTGCTGACGGTTCTGTGCAGCATTTCTTACTGTCAGAGCTTGAAGTGCTTCCCATTCTTGCGGAGAGTGGATTTTGTGTACGAGCAGTGTTACGGCTATCTGGGGACTGCAAAAAAAAAAAAAAAGAGAGCCCGGAAAGAAAAAATAAATCCATAAATATATTCCTGTGCTAGTTGAAAAAAATTAAAATGCATTAGACGTTACCCTTCCAGTTCCTTGTTGATCTGATCACAGAAGCCAATGATGTACTCCCAATCCTCTTGCCGGTTTGTTGGATGGGTGGCTTTATCTGTAAGAGAAAGACCATTGCACCAACTAAACATATGCCTTTAAGTAGCATCTTCTTCAGTGAATCTGATGGGTTCCTTCCTGTGAAAAGGGAGTTTTTCCTTCCCACTGTCACCATGTGCTTGCTCAAAGGGGATTGCCTGATTGTTGGGGTTTTCTTTGTATTATTGTACGCCTGGAGGCCACTGTAGTTGTGATTTTGCGTTATATTAATAAAACAGAAATTGGATCAGAAAACTGCATATAACATAAAGCTTGACATTTACTCACTCCAAGTAAAAAAATCCTGCTTACAAAGTCAGAACAAGCAGGCTAAAAAGGAGTTCTGCATTAATTATCCTCTCTGACCAATATTTCTAAAGAATCTGATATTATCGGACTGTTGATAGTGGGCATCAGTGATGTATTATTATTAAGACTAATCAGCTGAATACTTTGTATACACAGAATTTAGTCTGAACCATTGTGATGATGAGGGAAAAAAGAAAAGCTCTGAACCAAAAAAAACAAAACAAATAATAACATAAAACAAAAAAAAAATCAACATAAATATCAGGATTTGTTATTGGCCAAAATGTTCATTTAAACATCAGTATCAACACAGAATTCACAACCACTGTGTCCCTAGTTTTATATTTGATGTATTTAATATTAATCTGTTTTTATGTGGTAATATGCGAGACACACAAACACAACACTTGAAGTCAACAGACTCACAGACATCCCACAAGCATCTACACCATCGCCTCCTTATTCTTTCTCTACAACCAAGTTTTTAAAGACTGAAACTAAAAACACAGACCTGTACATAAACAACCCCAAACACTCCCCTCCTGGTCACGCGTCTATAAATAACTACTTGCGCCACACACCTGTTTGCCCTTGTTATCCTGCCCCACCCCACCCTTAACCAGTCTAAAGGTATCTGGCATCAATCCACAGTGAAAGCCTCCTCCAGTCCAAGCCTGAGGCCTTGCTCACTGCTTCATTATCAATAAATATTTATCATTCACATTTGGGGTTGGGGGTCCTTAAGTTTCTGTGGCTAATTACTAAGAGAAATCTGAAATGTGATAAGCTTTGAGGGCTCAAACCCCTTGCTTCCTTCTCTGCAATGTTTACTCTGCAGATTGTCAAAAGACGTGGCTGATCCTTTTAGTTTATTCAGTCCTTTATCCACCACCTCAGATTTCCAGTCATCCACATACAGCACACACTGACTCAACCCTGTCTTGGGTAAACAAACTTATTGAGTAACCTGGGTTACCTGGTTTAATCTTCACAATACATTCTATTTAAATGTTTGCAGAATCCAAATCTCAAAAGCCAAAAAAACAAAACAAAACAACATTTCTTACATATATATACACACACACACACACACACATGTATGTATATACATTAACTATATACACACAGGTGAGTCCCGTGTGCTGACCCCGACAATGCAGTGACTGTTACAACTCCTCCCCTGTGTAATAACAGATGCATTGTCCACAGTTTCCAGTGTTGTGCATTCATCTCCCACACCCATCTGTTTCTGCCATGAAAGCTGCGCTCAAGCTGTACAGCGAGGGGTAACTATCCGCGGAGCTCCGCGCCTCTGCACAATCACTGCACGCACTGATCTGTCACTGGCAAAGACTTGTGTTTATTACAGCTCTCCACCCATTCAGCTAAACATGCAGACAGTGATTGGACTGGGCTGGCAGCCTGGATCTCTGCTCAAACTGCAGGAAAGACGCTTTCGGCGAGGCGCTGACAGCTTCTGCACACGCTGATTTTCTCCTCCATCACAGCGGAGCAACACGTCTAGCTAATCAGCCATGCTATTTAATTAATAAAAATGGGATTAATAACTCACTGAGCCAAGATTCAAGCGACTCCCCTTCCTGGTACGCCATAGCACTACAAACATCGCGTGATGTCACCGGCGTGTGCGCGAGAGTCCGAAGAAAAAAAATATTGTCGGAATGAATTTCACAAAAAGACAAAATCTAATTTTAAAATATATAGTTCTTCAATTTTGGCACTAAAAATGTAAAATGAGAATTTTCAGAAAGGAGCTTTTTTTTATTTATTCCAAAGGCACCTGCGAGACTACTAACCCGGGGTCCTAACCGACGCTCACACTTTCAAGATGGCTGCTTCCATCTCAGGATTATTAAAACCTTGGACGCCGAGGTAAAAGAAAAACAACCCTTTTACTAACACGCACACATTAGCAGGCGGTTTCGAGTTGTACGTTATTTATACATTAATATAATTTGAGTGACTACAAATTAAACTAACTAGCTGTGCTATTACATTTAAACCAGTCCCCCAAAGAGGTGAAGGGTGTAATGTTTAGCACATTTTATTTTTATTAAGACAGAATTGACAGTTTTCTTCTTTATCAACAGATTATCTTATCGTTTTGAAAATAATGATAAATGGATCCCACATGTAATTAATATCTGCATGTTTTCACTTATTATTTTATATTATTTATAAAACAAATCAGCAAATATACGTCGGCCGGTTGTTTTTAGGTACACCTGTTCAGCTGCTCGTTAACAAAATATCTATTCAGCCAATTACATGGCACCAACTGAGTTCATTTAGACATGGTCAAGACGACCGGCTCAAGTTCAAGCTGACCATCAGAATGAGGAAGAGAGGTGAAGCAGATGAGCTCCAGCTGCAGAAGTCCACACCGGCTGCCATCTCTGTCAGCTAAGAACAGGAA
>NW_005187460.1:1554553-1555775 GCF_000239375.1 Pundamilia nyererei
CATCAGAATGAGGAAGAGAGGTGAAGCAGATGAGCTCCAGCTGCAGAAGTCCACACCGGCTGCCATCTCTGTCAGCTAAGAACAGGAAAATTAGGCTACAATTTACACAGACTCAACAAAATTCGATAAAAAGATTGGAAATACGTTACCTGGTGTAATGAGTCTTGATTTCTGCTGCGACGTTTGGATGGTGGGGTCAGCATTGGTGTAGTTGATATTTTTCCTTGAGTACCTTAGCACCAACTTTCATTTAACCACCACAGCCTACCTGAGTGTTTTTGCTGATCACGTCTCTTTATGACCAGAGTTAATCATCTTCGGTTTGCTGCTTCCTGAATGCTCCAAGTCACAAAGCTCACATGATCTCAAACTTGCCACAGTCACCAGATCTCATCTCCAATAAACCATCGTTAGTTTGTGATGGAACAAGAGATTCACATAATGGATGTGTGACAAATCTGCAGCAACTGTGTGTGCTGTCATGCCAATATGGACCCAAATCTCTGAGGAATGTTTCCAGCACCTTTTTGACTTTATGCCAAAATAATTGAAAATTAATGCAAAAGGCAACCCAGTACTAGCAAGGTGTGTCAAATGAAGTGGGTGGTGACTGTGGACATCTTTTAGAGTATCTTGCTTTGTTTGACCAGCAGCCTGTAATCCAGATATTTAGTTCACAGCTATATAATTCTGGGAAGAAGCTGAGAGTGCCTAAATTTAAAAAAAAAAAAGAAAAGAAAGAAGAAGAAATACTAGAATATTTGGTGATTGACTGACAAATAATGAAGAAATTCCTGATTTACAGAGACATTTATTGACAGTCTGTTATTGAATTTATTTAGTGGTGCTGTTTACTGTGTACTTGGGTCTTAGCCTTGTGCTTTACAGTAGGGTTTTCAAGGATACGTGACCATAGGAAAGTGAAAAATATTTGAACAGTTTTAATGTGATAGATTACTTGTAAATAGTCCAATTGATTAACTCTGAGTTATAATTGGTGATGACCTCAATCATAACCATTTGCTTTAGCGAAACGAAAAAAGTTTTTTTTTTTTTGATAGATTAGGATTAGTTTAATTTTTTTTCTTCAGCTGACAGTGAGACACTGTCAGCAGACACAAACTACCCAGTAACTTTGTGAAACTCAGTTCTGTCATTTGTTTGCAGAGTGTTCCTGGTGAGATGGAGCAGATACAACCCTTATTATCTGGAACCTGAAGTC
>NW_005187460.1:1555795-1559160 GCF_000239375.1 Pundamilia nyererei
CAGTAACTTTGTGAAACTCAGTTCTGTCATTTGTTTGCAGAGTGTTCCTGGTGAGATGGAGCAGATACAACCCTTATTATCTGGAACCTGAAGTCAGCAAGGAGGCCTACAGCCGACCAGCGACGGAGCTGAGTGCAGAGGAGAAGGAACAGCGCGAGCTCAAGACCCTCAGGCCCATCAAGGCAGCCACCAGCGGAGTCTCAAGCTCTGTTTTTGATGACCCAGTCATCAGGTAGACTCACATCTCAGCTCACAACAACAGGAAAGATGTGTGCATAGGAATGTTCATGTCAGGTGATGATTTTTGTCTTTGTTTTTCAGTAAATTCATCAACATGATGATGGAACATGGAAACAAGGTTTTGGCTAGAGAGATAATGACACAGGTAAAAAAAAACATGTTAATAATAAATAGCAGAGGTGTCAACAGCAGTCTAAATAAACGGTAAATAGATAACTACTGCTTGTCTTGTGTTTAGACGCTGGAGAACATAAAGAAGAAGCAGGTGGAGAAGTATCACAAAGCTTCTGAGGGGGAGAGGGAAGCGATCGAGTGTAACCCCTACACCATCTTTCACCAGGCTCTGGAGAACTGCAAGCCTGTGGTTGGGCTAGCCAGCATACAGAAAGGTGGAAAATACTACCAGGTCAGTAATGAGACACACCACTGCCTGCACAGAAAACACAGAAAAATAAGATTCAATTCAGTTTTATTTATATAGAGCCAAGTCACAAGTTGCCTCAAGGCAACATAAAGACTCTACAATAATATAGAGAGAAGCCCAACAGTCACATGACCCTTCTGAGAAAGTATTTGGTGACAGTGGGAAGGGAAAACTCCCCTTTAATGGGAAGAAATCTCCAGCTGAATTGGCACCAGGGAGGGGCATCTATCTGCCATAACTGATGAGAGGGAGACAGGACAAATGATGCTTTTCGACAGCTTCCACACTTTAAAAATGGGACACACAGTTTGTCTTTGTGGTTTGGTTTTTAGACACATCTGCTGATCTTATATCTGCGAAGCATAAAGGCAAGTAATTGCATTCCTCTTGGCCTCTGACCCCACCCAGGTGCCCATTCCACTCACGGACAACAGGCGGCGCTTCCTCGCCATGAAGTGGATCATCACAGAGTGCCGGGACAACAAACACAGACGCACGCACATGTATGAAAAACTCTCCCAGGAGCTGCTGGTGGCCTTTGGCAAAGAGGGCAACGTGATGAAGAAGAAGTACGAGCTGCACAAGATGGCTGAAGCCAACAGAGCCTATGCTCACTACCGCTGGTGGTAGAAAGCAGCGAAACGGCGTCGACTGAAATCTGATGACTAACAGACTGGACAGAAGTCAGGTCAGCCGCACAGAGCCGCAGCAGCTCAAAGTGCTGAGACATAAAAATCATTTGGACTGTAAAATGCTGTCAGAGGGATGAAGCCTGTATAAAGAAGAACTGAACATGGCTTACTGTCACTGTTGTATTAAGGAAGCTGTACTGTGTACAAGTGTGTTGTATTTGCAATAATAAATGCAAATAATACAAACTTACAAAGATTTATTAGAACAAACTTTCATTTAATGCACAACCCAATCATAAAAAAGAAAAAATGGAACGTGTAGTAAAAAATAGATTCATGTTACAGTCAGGTCTGTGGAGTCATTTAGGGATTTGGTTAAGTCCTTCTTTGACTTATTGCAGTTTAACACACAAATGTATTTTTTTCTTGGTTTTGTTCATTTGACCCAAGAATCTGCAAGAAAAAAAAACCTGCAACGGCTGAAATTTAAATCTCCCTACACTAACAAAGAAAATGATTTCAGGAGACAAAATACTTCAGTGCATCTATGAGCGGCTTTTAAGTAACTTCTTTGTTTTTATCATTGTCAGAATGCCTTAAAGTCAAATTTCAACATACATTCTACAGATCGTGGTTACGAAAACAACCACATTTGAAAGATGTAATATTTTAACAGCACGGCACCTGTGCCTGAGCAAACTCCTGAAAGCCATGGTGGACTATCAAACGTAGTGTTGCTGGTGTAAAGAGAAGTTAAATCGTTTTGAAAAAAACACTTTTTATGAGCTTTGCAATCATAACTGACCTGCAAAAGGAGCTCCGATAAAGGAGAAGAAAACAGATCCCTCTGCCTCTCAAGGTAAAAATAAACATGTCAGTCTTTATGGAGTCGTTGGTACCATGTGATGGTATTAAAGTTATATCGGCACAGCTTGTTTAACAAATATTTTATATCAAGGAATCTGATGTTTCTGCAGAAAAGCGGTTTAACCAATCGCTCGGTCTGCTGTTAGAAACAAAAAAATAAAATAAATCCCTGAATTGAGACTCTGCCAAACTGATCGCTAACAGGATTTTACAGGACAAAGTAAGCAGAAACTCTTCCCATCGCAATTTAAAACCTTTTCAAAATGTTAAGTTTACACTAAAATATCAAAATAATTAAATCAGGTTTTATCTGACTGGAATGTTATTTGGATTTGGTAAACTAAGGTTGCCATATTCTCTCAAAACAGGAATGCTAGAATGATTAAAAATGTAAAAAAACAAAACAAAAAGTTGCCTCAGCTCCTCTGGCTGCATCAAACCTGAACACAAACGTCTTTGAAACAAAGTGAACCTGAATGTGGTCAAACCTCGTTAACTCAACTTCAGCTCCGCGTGACCTATTGCACATTCCACAGCACGCGTCAGGAACATTGTATTAGTCTTTTTAGAGAAATCACCATCTTCTCAAACTCCTCCTCAGATTGCTTGGAGGATATTGCTATCTATCCTCAAAAAGCTGGTTTTGTAATCAGTGGCGCTTGAGTAGTGTCCAAGGTGCTTGAAGGCTCTAGTGCTCAGCGCCCTGCTCCTTGAGTCCTAGTCAGCTATTTCACTGTAGTAGTACTTGTGAGCGGTGCTGCTGAGCATCCAACCTCCGGCCCTGAATTCCAGGATCTCCAGCAGCAGCAGGCGGGCCATGGACGAGAGGCCCTCCTGGAGCAGAAAGCCGTCCCGCAGCAGGAAGAACAGGTCATTCATCCGTTGGTTGTCCGCCTTCTCCAGCTGCTCTCCGATGCGATGCAGCTGCACCACCAGACAGTCCACCTGTGGAGAAAGGTGGAGACGCCTCAGTAAAAACGAACGTCACACTAAAAGGGAGATTATGGTTTCGCTGTGGTTAGGGTAAACTGTCGGCAGCCATGGACTGCCCAAATGTGGGCAGTATAAATGTTACGTGCTACAACACATCTGTGGACTACACTTACATGTGCTGTTATTGGTTCACCACCCAGCCACAGAGAAGAGTGAAGTTGAAGCAAAACTAAAAGAGGCCATGCTTCTCATACTGCATTTTTTTTTTT
>NW_005187460.1:1561184-1584741 GCF_000239375.1 Pundamilia nyererei
GTGTACCTCTGGTGCAAATTACTGACCTCTGTCATCATTTTAGGTGGGGGAACTTGCACAATCGGTGGCTGACTAAATACTTTTTTGCCCCACTGTATATGCATTTGTAGTCAGACAAAAACAACCCAGTGGAACAGGAGGTATATCGACTGACTATACAAAACAACCCCACTCCCCCAGTCAGTCCTGAAAACCACTATAGGACTTTTACACTTATATGCAAATGACTGATAAACACTTTCTCCAGATATCTTCCTCACCTCATCCTCATTCATTAGAGCGTCTGGTTTGGCCAACCTCATCAGGCAGTCATACACAGGATGAACCAGGGCCACCATCGGCATGTTGTTCACCTAAAAAACACAGTGTGGAGAGTCCTTACAGCAGCTCAGTATTATCAACATAAAACAAAAGGAAACTGTGTTAAGTCCTTGACTCTGATTTCTCTTACACAAAAGCCAGGATTGAGTAGTCTTACAATAAGGATCACTCTGTTTAAAATGCCAGTGGCTCCAAGCATGGATGGAACCTGAGTGTGTTAGCACCACACCTTTCAGGCTCATCTTTACACTGCCAATGAATAAACACCTTACTAAATGAGACATGACCTAGATTTTAGAAGCAGCATAATTAGGATCTGTTCAAATTTTAGTGGTTGTTCCTGGACACTTAAATGTGCTACAGCTAACATATTAGGACCCCCAAGATGCAGCTAGAGGAGGTGGTCGGCACCACGGACAAAAAACAAAAAAAAAAAAGCAGCATGTCCTCTTAATAAGGACAATGAAAAGGTTCCATTTTTAATCAGAGTGATTTAACAAAGCTGCTTTGCGTTTCCCTTTCCTAAATTTTAATACTCAAAACTCTCTCTGCCTCTTACTTTGAGGTAGTCGAAGATGTTGCAGATGAACGTGACATAGCACACCCACTCCTGCAGAGAGCGTGCCCTCATCTCCTCGCGTTCTTTGAACTCCTGCTGGAGTCGGTTCAACAAGTGTCTCCTGAACACGTTTCCATTGCTCTGCTTGGCTTCAGCCTGCAGAAAGTGTCAAGCAAAGTGTCAGGCAGATAACAGTGAGAGGGTGGACAAAAAGTGGGAGCTTGAATGTAATATATAGGTGGGACTTACTGACCTGCACTATAGTGTAGCAAATACGCCCAGCCTCTTTGCTGAACACGGGGTCCTTCAAAGACTGATCCACAATGATGTTGGATACTTTCTCCAGGTTCACCAGAGATGGATCTGAAAAGAGAGAATATGTTTAAGTGCTTTTTTTTTTTTTACAGCACCCAAAAATGGCACACATGAAGAAGTTAAGGGTTGACCTTTCAAGGCTGTTTTTAGTAACCTCTGCGTGTCCAGGTCAAATGACTGGATCCGGTAGTCTTCAGCAGAGTTTTCCATTACAGATGCAAGTAAACAAATTACACGGGAGGGCTGTCACCTGTGGAAATCAGACAGTTACTGCAAGCGTTTTCATGCAGAATATAAGCTTTTCAGAGACAGATCAAAAGGCCACAGTCGGAGACATCCGGGCACTTTTGGTGACCACAATACATGCAAAATCCTGTACAGTCATCAAATTGGCTGGCCCCCGGCCGCGGCTCATTCACTGAGGGATGGAGGGGATTATACAACCCAGGTCAACTAAAAAGTTCACCGAACACCCAACCAAGCATGAGCCAAGTTATCTTCAACTTGTGATGTGACACACCAATGTTACTTCCATATTCAACTAGGTAACGTTAGTTTAGTGTAAGAACACGTAAAACTTCGTCTAACGGTAGCTTTGTTTTCAACAACATTAACATCCATTACAGCTGTAGTGGAAACCAAACGTTAACGGCTAGCATTGACGCTAACGAATCAGAGTGGAGTTTAATACCCAACCTACACTTGCGTTATAACCGCCCGCTGAAAGATACAAACGGGTAAATATTTTCCCGAACTGAAAGAAAACGGTAGTTAAATAATTGACCAAAAAATGGAGGATAATTATGTGACAATTATACCTATTTAATGCCAATGTGTCACATCTACGCTCAGGTAGAGGTATGCTCTGGTAGGCAGCCTTTCCTCGACGCAACCCTAACCTTTCGAAGATGAAGTATCAACAGAAAGATGAGTCCCTCCTCTCTTTTCTTCGCCGCAGACCCTATGGTCTTCGCCTAACCCAAAGTTAACGTAAACGAAGGCCTTAGTCTTGTACTTTCGAGGCCTGTCTACGCCATAGATGTCCTAAATAAAAGAGGATGTGAGTTTTAAGTAGTTACTTGCTGAATTTGACACGGTGTAGTGAGGTAGGGACTTATCTTGACGTGATATTTCGTCTTGGAGAGACTCTTCCGACCCGGCAGTAATATTAGGAGCGTGCTAGCAAGAAGTAGAAATCTGTTCCTGTTCTACTAATTTTGAACTGTACCAGTTGAGGTTCACTGTTGGAACTGATGTGGTATTTATGAAGGTACGGTGATATTTGTCTGCTTCTGTTACCATTATAACCAAGTTAATGCCTGCTCTGTTCTTAGTTTACCTTAGCTTAGTTTAGCTAGTTCCAAGGTCTTATTATATGTCCTCCACATGTCTTGTTTTTTTCTTTTTAATTTTTCTGGTCTTTATGGCATTTTATGGTTGTGTTATAATTTTATAAATGGTGAACATAGAAGAAAACCAGCCATTAACAGACACCTAACAAAACACGAATGACGTGGGTGAAGCTGTAAATGTAATGTTGTGGAAACAGCTGCTAGGAAAAAGTCTTGAGCCACCCGTCGTTTCGTTTTTTTAATACTTTACTTCGGAGGAGCCAGACATAGTTGACATTTTTTCAGTGGTGTGAGCAATAGTTCTCCAGGCTTATAAAATTTTGTTTTTCAGTTTGTTTGTTGAACTACTGAACACTGGCATATGAGTCATTCAGGCATAAAATGGCACACTAATTAAGTTATCAACCACTGTTGTGTATCCTTAAAACATTTGAGGAAACTGGACTGGTGGGTGGCAAATGAAAGCCATGTCCTTAAGAAATAGTAAAGACCGACACAGGGCGCGAGAGATCCAACTGGCCCTGCAGGTGATCCATCAACTTTTCACTGAAGTCTCCTTGTAAATAGTCTCAGTGTAAGGGTCGATGTCAAGAAGCCATGCTTAAGGAAGGGAGACAAGGAGAAAAGCCATCTGTAAAACATGGTGGAGGCTTTCAGAATGACAGTGATCCCAAACATGCATGGGGAACTTCTCCGGAAGACTACTTAAAGAAATTACAAGAAAGCTTTTCTAAGAGACTTCAGGCTGTGATGTACAATAAAGGTGGTCATATAAAATATTGACTTTCAAGCTTGTTAGAACAGTATAAAAAATCTACAGAATATATACTGCATTCCCATGTATGTTAGCACATTTCAGTAAACGAAATGTGCTAAATGGGGAAACACCCATTTCTCATTTTCATGAAACGTATATAGGAGTTATATATTACTGTGTATTGTTCGAAAGTCCATCCCCCAAAACCAAACTGGAGGTTTTATAACATCTAGCATGTAACTGTTGTTATAAATATCAAAATAGTCACTTTAATACAGTTTGGAAACACCTGTGCTTAAGATTATACATACAAAACAAGCTCATCTCACCAAACGTGATGCAGTTAAGATTATCTTTATCTATTTAAACTTGAATTAAAGTTTGTTTTTAACTGTGTTAAACTGAACAAAGGGTTTGTCATTTGTCTCATTAGAGTTTCTAGAAACCTGAGGCTGTAGAGACATGGTGGGCTATGACCCTGGTGTCCAGGGTGCACCTCTGTCCCCAAAGGAGGCGGCCTTCGCTGGTTCAGCTGCTGGGATGGTCACCAGAGCCCTCATCAGTCCTTTTGATGTCATTAAAATCAGATTTCAGGTAAGGATGTGTACTTGTTTTGGAACATGTGAGACTTGCGTCCAAATGGTGAGAGAAGAGAGCCCAGAAGTGAGAATTCGTGCTCACTTTGAAGATTACCGTGAAGTAGCAGCTGTGACCTTCCAATTGGTGACTGTACTAAAAGCATGTGCAAACATTTGCATTCAGTTTAAAAAAAACAAAAAAAAACAAAACCCAAAAAACAACAACTTTAATCAAGAGATTTTTGAAGCCTGATAAATGCAGGTCATGTGTTGTGTTCTTATCTGTATTTTCCCCCCTGTAGCTGCAGATAGAGCGCGTGTCTTCAAAAACACCACAGGGGAAGTACTATGGGATATTTCAGGCAACACGCTGCATTCATTTAGAGGAGGGACTGTCTGCTTTCTGGAAGGGCCACATCCCAGCACAGCTCCTCTCTATCTGCTACGGAGCTGTCCAGGTACAACCTGCAAACTGTGAACTGCAGGCTAAGTGGAACAATTATAATACTCTAAACAATCTCAACAACACAGTTGCTTTTATTGTGTCCAATTTGCAGTTTGCGAGTTTTGAGTTTCTGACAGAGTTGGTCCATCAGAAAACGCTGTATGACAGCCAGACAGCAGGCGTTCATTTCGTCTGTGGCGGCTTGGCAGCCTGCTCTGCCACAGTGGTTTGCCAGCCTCTGGACACGCTGCGGACACGCTTTGCAGCTCAGGGAGAACCCAAGGTGGGACTAATCATTTCTTATCCTGATCGCTGTCAATGTTTGACAGGATTTCATACATCAGCTCGTTATACAGGTTTTTATTTTACAGTCCTACTTTCAAAAAACTTGGTGCATTGTGAAAAATGTAAATAAAAACAGAATGCAATGACTTGCACATCTTATAAAGTCACATTGTTTCACTAAAGAGTACAGAAAATATAGTAAGTGTTTAAACTGAGAAATTTTTAAGAAAAATGTTAAATCATTTTAAATTTGATAACAGAAACGTATCTTATAACATATTGTTTACCACTTTGGAACAGGCTGTTCAGGCTGTAGTTGTCTGAGAACTGAAGAGACCAGCTGCCGGATTTTGTATGGATGGGAGCATATGTTGTCCCTTTTTTCTTTTGCCATCAGAATTATTGTCTAAAGGCGAAGAAAGATGCCCAACGGATTTACTTTACCAAATGGATCATCCCGGCCTTGCCGTATTGGTCTATTTGATTCAACTTTGTTTTTATTCTTTATTTTATTTTATTTTCAGATGTTACACACGGGACAGACATGACTGGGGGAAAGAAAGGGGAGAAAGAAAGAGAGGTAGGGAAAGAAAAACAGCAGGGAAGAGGAACGGTGATAAAGGGGAAAAAAAACAAAAACAAACAGGAAAAAAAAAATACATATCAATCTTCTGGATCACCTGTTGAGAAAGGGGGGAAAAAGAGAGCAATATAATAAACAACATCATTGCAATGATCGATGTGAATATAACAGTAAATACTAAATATTGAATATTATTGTGCAGCACGTAGGATCGACAGCACACCGTGTGCTTTGAGGTAGGAGCCAAAAAGGGTGTAGTTTGTGTCTGTGAGCACCCGTGTGTACACCTGTGAGCATGAGTGCGCTTGTATTTAAAAGGTTCCTTCATGTAATGATCTGCTAGAGGGTGTTGGGGGGGCCATAGCCCCGTCCTCCAGGGCAAGAAGCAGGTATGGAGGAGATCCAGGCTCCAGACATCCAGAGGCCCTCAGAGCACAAGAGCACATGTTGTTCTAAAACCTTTACATACAAATAGATGCAGTATTTAGTTTAGCATATGTCTTGCTGAAGTATGCAGGACCTTCTCTGAAAAAGACGTTGCCTAAGTGGAAACGCATATTGCTCTACAACCTGTGTATATTTTTTCAGCATCAGTGGTGTCAATTCCAGAGACACTAACGCACCGTCATACCAGAGGTGCAGACTTGTGAACTGAGCTCTGATAACAATGCAGATGGTGCCTCTGCTCTTTAGTCTGCAGAATGCAGCATCAATATTTTCCAAAAGAAGTAAAAAGTTTTGATTAGTCTGTCCACAGAACAGGTTTTTCACTTTGCCAAAGTCCATTTTAAATGAGCTTTGGTTCAGAGAACGTGAAGGTGGCATTTACATATGACTTTATCTTTGCACGAGGGAGCTTTAACCTACATTTGTGGATCATGTAATGATTTCTGGAAGTGTTCCTGAGCCCATGCACTGATTTCCATGACCGAATCATGCCACCCGAGGACCCAAAATGATCACGGGCATCCAGTATTAATTTTTTCTCACTTGTCTGTTGAGGACAGAGATATGCAAATACGTTTAATTAGGCGAATGTAGAAATATTTGAGGATTTGGAAACAAGTTTTTGTTTCCCACACTACCAACAGCATTGAAGACCATTTCAAGTCTTACAACGATGAAATATTCATAAAGCATGTTAAATATTCTCGAATTCCTGCCTTAGGCAGAATCGCTTGCTGTATACTGCTGAAACCCAGTTTTCTATTTCCAGGTGTACAGGAACCTGCGACATGCTGTGTCTACAATGTGGCGATCAGAAGGAACTCTAACATTTTACCGCGGCCTGTCACCAACACTCATGGCTGTGTTTCCTTACGCTGGCCTGCAGTTCTTCTTCTACAATATCTTTAAAAAGTTGTTGGCTCCACAACCCGAAGCTGGGAACTCAGGAGGTGAGTGGAAACTCTTAATTGTGCAGCGTTTACACCTGCACAGGGTTCAGTTTAAAATCCTGTCACTTTTTATGTTCAAGGAAACTTAAAAAGCCTGGTCTGTGGGAGTGGAGCTGGAATGATCAGCAAAACAATCACGTACCCATTCGATCTGTTCAAGAAGAGACTGCAGGTGGGGGGCTTTGAAGCAGCCAGAGCTCACTTTGGACAGGTAAGCTCCTCAACAGCATGTTTCATCATATTTGATTAAGCGCTCTGGGTTTGATGTTGAAGCATTGTCTTCTGTCTGTCCTGTGCAGGTGCGGAGCTACAGAGGTCTGCTCGACTGCATGGTTCAAATAGCCAAAGAGGAGGGCTTCCGAGGATTCTTCAAAGGCCTGTCCCCCAGTCTCGTAAAAGCTGCGCTGTCAACAGGCTTCACCTTTTTTTGGTATGAATTTTTTGTCAACGCCATGCATAACTTCAAGGAGAAACAGGAAACAAATGTCATCGCCAAAGACTTTAACAGAAGATGATGAAGGTGGAGGGGAGCAACACACACAATCACGCACATTGGAAACTAACTTATGCCTTGTTATTTTCTTGCACTGAAAAAAATGTGTCAACTGGGTCAATATCATCATTTGTTTCTGTTGTGTTTACATATCACGACAGAAAAATTACTACATTATGTTTGTTGTGATGACATCAGAGGAGGGGGCGCAAAAAAACAGCAGGATTTTTTTTTTTTTAAAAACATGAATTTCATGTGGGATTTCAAGGTTTGTGGATACTTGCTTTAAAAAGATAAGTGTTAACATTGAATATTCAAACTGAACTTTGCACACTTTGAGCATTTTGTGTCATTTTACACAAACTGTTCGACTTCATTAAGTTGCAAGAAAAGAATACAACAAAATTAAGCTTTTGTGTTGGTTTTGGGCAAAAAAAAAAAAAAACAACTAAAAATTAATGCAATAAAAACCAAGGAAGAACGGGGAAGGGAAGGAACGCCAAACGAAAAGTCAAGTAAGTTGGTGGGGTAAAATAAAACGGTAAAACAAGTGGGGCCAAGGGACCGCCGAAAAACAAGAACGTAATAATTTTTTCAATAAAGTTTGGATTAAGGAATTGTGTTTGCATGTGTGGTGTGTAGACCAGGATGAACATAGTGTTCACTAGAGGTGTGCATATGAATCGTATGCCTTTTGACACCTTTTATTAAAAAAACCGTTTACATATTGAAGTTTGGCACATGTGCATGGGTCATCACATGCCCCCTAAATGATGAAAAATGAATAAGTGAGGACAAAGAGCTCACAACAGGGTTTACATATTTAAAATAACTGAATGTGGGCATGTTGGATGCATACTCTGTTTGCATAAATGCCCACATACTGCTTACTCTCTTACAATTCCTCCATCTAAAGCATAAGTACACTGCACAGCAGTTGCATCTCCTTAATATCTGCAGGGAAAATACCAAAGAGTCCATTAGCTGTGACAACATCCTCATTTAGGTTTGACAGTGTTTCTTGCAGATATTGGCAGATGTCGTGGGAAAGGCCTCAGAGGCGATCGCCTGTACTAATGAGAAGTGTATGAATTGAAAAAGGTAGCAAAAGTTGAGCATGTAGACGGAACAGAAAGTGGCATGTAGGGGGGTGTGGCCTTGCTCCTGAAATTCAGATAAATTATCTGCAGTATGATGAGAGGGGGAACTCAGTTTCAGCTTCATCTATATACAATTTCACGTAATATGTTGAGATATTTATATATTAGAGCTATTTTGCAATATATTGTCTTATTTAATACTGCTGATTTAACTTGTTAGTTACTGTTCTTACTGTCATGGAGCATATCTGGCCACAAAATTTTCTCTGAGATCAATAAAGTATTCTGATTCTCATTCTAATTTATACAGCATATGTTGTAACTTTATTGCAGTTTATTGTTTGATAACAGCATTTTGGTTATTTTGTAAGTGATTTAAGTGTTAGCCACATGTTTAGTGAGTGCTGTTAATTATAGATTAAATTTTCTGCTAAAAGGGAGCATTTAACAGGTATTTTCATTAGAAAACTGCGTTTCCCAGAATCCTTTGTGGTAGACAAAAGTTACTCTGGGTTTAGCTAGCAAAGAAAGTTTCGGGAAGCCATTATATGTTGCTCTGATGTCGAGCAGTTTATTTGTTGTACATCCCCTTTTGAAGCCCTATATAAAGACTAGCGTTTTTGCAATTGATGTCTGATCCGTTTTTGTTTTTTTTTGGCTAAGTGGATTCTCCACAATAGCATGACTTGGTTTCCAAAGTTGCATTTGAATGAGCCACAAGCCTGTCTTTCCATTCAGATAGATCACATTAACAAACTCTCCACACAGTAACGGATGCAGCAGTATTTACTTTCATTTACTGAATACAAAACCCATCAATAGTATGACAGTAAATGAACACAATAAAACCACAATGAAGTCAATACAGCAGCAAAACAACACCACATGACCAAGTCTGTAAAAACTCCTGTAAAACACGACATCACATATGAGGCTCAGATAAGGAAAACATTCAGTTCACAAATATTTAAGGGCAGCCTCGGTAGTCAAGAATCATGCTGTTTCATGAAGACATCATGGCTGCTGAGACACATTACAGAAATGTCAAAGCAGCTTCATCACTTGACATGATATTCTTTTTGAGTCACATTTATATTTTTCATACAGTATATACAAGAATACACAATCACCTTACATCAGACTGTGAAAACCATAATACTCGACTGTTACAGTGGCCAACAAGAGTCCCAACTACATAATTCAGTTACCAAATAAATGAACAAAGCCAGAGATGTTTAAAGATAAAGCAGAAAACAAATGTTAAGTTTATGTGCACTGAGTCTCTCGATATCTTTTCACCAACACACCCTGAGCTTGGATGAAAACAAGGTGACACTGTGGGATAAAACGATTTCAGGAATGTATGCTACACTCAGTCAGGCTAATTGGACTCCATACTGATTAATGAAAGGTGCAGACTGGCTGTTTTCTAAGGAGAAGTGAAGGATGAGGAGCCTGCAGGTGCTTTTGTTGGACTCTCACTGGGATTTACTACACCTTTACACTTGGCGGGCCTTGCTGTGGATGCCTAGCTGTACCTGTAAAGGCAGTCTGAGAGCTGTTGGCTTTGCTGGAACGCCGGCGAGTCGGCTGAGGGGCTGGGATCACCAGGACAGTCACTTCTTCTTCAGATGGCTGAGGGAACATTGCAGGATGTGCTGGGTAGGCATCCTCCACTAATACGCAGGTCAGGGGTGTTTAACAGCGGCTTAGCCCCGCTCTCATTCTGGTTGCGGACTGGAGTTCCAGGAGAAAAAGCTTGGAAGCTTGAAGAGTGAATCCCTGCGGCCTGGATCAGGTAGGGTCAAAGTCTCTGGAGCAGACTTCTTCCGGGGTCGCTCTTTGGGCACTGACAGGAAATCAGGGGCTTCGGTGGAGAGGGGAGTGGACGGGGCGCTGTTGGGTCCGCTGCGGGTGCTAGATGGCAGGGGGTTCTCTGAGATGGAAATGGTAGGGGGGAAAGTGCCAATCTTCAGGTTGGTGGCTTCCTGCGTGGCACGCTCGTACTCTCTTACTTCATCCATGGTCATGTCTGTTGGGTTGGAGCAGTGACATAATATTAATAATACCTACTGAGCTATCCATGTCCCCATATAAGAGAGACAAGGAATCTTTAGAATTGTTTTTATTAGATTTTAATGCAGTTTTTATGTGATATAAGCACAGAGATGTGCAATTCTAATAAACATAATTTATTAACAATAAAACATAGAAAACACATCAAGTATTTAAACAGATGTGTTTCAGAACAGAGCTTAGTAGTAGTAGAAGTGGGGTGCTGAACTGGCCTGCCTGCGGTTCAGGCCATCATGAAATATGAAATGGAGCTAAGAAGACCCAGGACTGTTAAAAAGCTAGAAAATCAAGCAGCTCATATCCTTAAGTTCCCAGATGTTCATGGTTAAAAAAGAGAGGATGCTACACAGCAGTAAACAGGGCCGTGTCCCAACTGTTTTGAGACGTGTAGCTGCCATCAAATTCAAAATGAGCTAATGTTTTTCTTACTTTGGTACATTCGATATGGTTTCTGTGTTCTACAGTGAATAAAATATGACTTTAAGATTTACAACTTCTTTGTATTTTCAATGTCCACAGCATCTCGAGCTTTTTGGAAATGGGACTTTGCAGATTTATTTAATGTGGTGAGGCTGCAAATGTGGAAATATTGCACACAGGTTTCTCAAGGTCTTACAACGAACTGCTTCAAGGGAAATACGTGTCAGGAGAAAACTGTACTCTCAGTTTCCCGTTCTTAGCTGACAGTAGTCACACCTGCGGTCTTTTGCTGTTGTCCATCTGCTCTACAGTTTGACATGTTGCACAATCAGAGATGTTGTTCTTCATACCTTGATTATAATGAGAATTTGAGTTAATGTTCTCTTCCTATAAAAGCAGTCTGGGCATTCTCTTCTAACCTCTGACATCAACAAGATGAAAAATCAAAGTTTCTAAGACAGTTTCAAAAATACACAAACCGGCCACACTTCTGTAGGAGGAGGTGGGATGTGGCAAAACCAATTAGCAGAGGTGACACTACAGCTAACTGGAGTCACCCATCTAGTGTGGAACATTTTATATGTTATCATTCGTGGTTAATTGTCCTAACAGGCCATTCAGGGAGTCTTTTCTCTGTTTTTGTTGGTGGAGGTTCTAGCATTTACCCTATTTAGAATTATTAACAGGTATCTGTTCCTGTGCATGGTACCCATACACTGCATGCATACACCCTGCTAAAAAGAGCTTGCTAACATTTAGTTGATAACTTAGCACACTATGCTCATGTCCAAATATGACAAATATATCCAAATACTTCCAACTCCAAAAACACCAGATGGAGATGGTCACAAAGCTAAAAGTTGATGAAATTAATAAACAAATTGATAATGTCATGCTAGCTATGTCCATCCTTTGCATACAGTCTATGATCTCCATCTTAAAATGGAAAAATGTATGTGAAGTGGGTGCAATCGTGAGATGAGTCAATGCCTGCACATGAAACTAACCCAGGTTTTCTAAAGACTGTCATCTTCTGCGCACTTACCAATCCACTCATCCACCCAGGCAAAGGCCTGCCTGTGTCCTAAAAGCAGCACATCTCGGATCACCTGAGGAAGATTACAAAAAATAAAAAGAGAGAAAAGGGAAGCAAAGGAGGCAAGCTCACAGGAAAATGAATTCAGGCAGGGACAGAGGCAGGGAGGAAGTTCAAGGAGAGAAACTGCAAATCAGACGGCATTCGCTCTAAAGGATACAGAGAGTTTCACTTCATTTCTCACTTCAAACATTTTCTGTTCACCCCTAGAGGATTATGATTTATGTGGGACACTCCTGGTGTTAGCCTGTGAGTAATGAACCTGCCTTCAATGTGTGTGTGTGTGTGTGGGTGCCTTGGGCAAGGATAGTGCAGGGACAGCTGACCCGAGGGACAGATGCTGTAGCAAAATGGATTTGGGAAATGAGAGATACAAAGTTTAAATTCTGCAGCCAAGAAAAAGGGAGGTGGTGCTGCAAGGCAAGCTGTGGGATGCGAACAGGGCAGATATTGTTGAAGGTGATAATAGAACTGCTGATCTAGCTCACGGCCGTGTATCACATGTTTTCAGAGCAAAAGATAGGACGCCTCTGGCTCAGACGATGATATAAGCAGGCTGAAACTCATCTACAACGTGTCTCTTGCCCCCAAAAATGGTTTGTCCTGACCTTGTGTACAAACTGCTCCACACGAGTTTGCAGGCCCCAGACTTCAAATTTGACAGTGACCAGTTTGTAGGAGCACATGATGGGGTCCTGGGTGTCGAGCCATCCTTCCTGCAGAAGCCCTCGGTTCGTCTTCTTTGACTTAAAATACCGAAGGTCCTGCAAGGCCACAAGAAACCAGGTTCAGAAAAACAACTCAATTTTCCCCAGGAGTTAAATAAACACAAACAATCTTATGTCGATAATCCTCGTAAAATTTACATAAGACCATAAGGAAAATTTGTTGAACTGTTTTCAAACCAATACTTCAAATTAAAACTATACTTCCTGCCATCTAATCTCTCTCACACACATCAATTTCCTCCTCTCTGCCCACAGGACAGGATCATCTGCTTTTATTTACGAGGCTAATGCAGGGTATAGCTAAGAAGCACAGTGGGAGTCTCAGAAACTTTACACGCATTAATCACTGCTCCCAGTGGACTAATTATGCTGTGATGCTCATTTGTCTTAGAGTCATGCATCTGAGTGTGACAGAGTGTCTCTATCCCTGCTGGGAAAGTACTTGTAGAGGAGGTGGAAGACGTCTGTTATATTCTGCTCCGTATAAAATGTTTCATCAAGTGTATTGAGAGACGGAAAGATGAGAAATGCTAATGACAGATTAATCGCTTTTAAGCGCATTTTTTAATAAGCAAATATCTCTCCAAAAGATGTTTTACTTCACTTACTTTTCCTCCTGGTTTTGCTGAACAAGTTTGATTAACTGTAGATTGTATTTCAAGAAGGTCTAAAAAGTGAAGCCAAAGTCAAAGTGCTTTAAATATGATTTCTTTCTGGTGACCAGCAGGGAGCAAATCCTCTGGCTGCAAGTAGTTTGGTTCTATATACTGCATCATATATGCTGCATCCAGTCAAATCACCAGCAAGTGTGAGGATCTCTATAAAAACAGAAGGTTTTGGTAGTTTGCAGGTCTGGAGCATTGCCACAGTCTTGCCAGGAGTGGACGATGCAGCAAACTCACCCACGGCCAGACTGTGCCATGATCATACAAACGGCAAAAAACTCAAAAGCATTTGTCACTTTATGGTCTCAAATGTTATTTTAATACCTTCTTTCATACATCATGAGGTTTATTTTCTAAATTATGTTCATATTTGGAGTAAAATAGATTATAACACAGACGTGACTAAGTTGTGACTGTGAACAGCATCTCCAGGCTTTAATAACAGCAGAACACAAACACAAAATAGGTGACATCCATCTTTTCTATACGAGCTATGGCTTGAACTAATATCAGTGGGGCAGAGAGGCTTTTTGTTGATTAAAATTACATCAAATTCCATTAAAATCAAGCATCTGACACTCATGCATGTGTTGAGCCGTATTGAGCCAAACGTGGTTTTAAAGATCCTTCATTTTTTTTGTATTAATTGATTTCTCAGTGTGATGCATGCTGGTTTTATTTAGTTAAAATACGTTTAGACACTACAATAACGTCTTTTTATCTTCAGCACTGGAAATTCTTCCTTGTCTTGTGGACGCTGGTTGCATGCGTTTGCATCATGAGCACCTGCTGTCAGACCTTTGACTTTTTTCTCCTTTGTTTTTAACCCCCGACATTTGACACAGTTCATCTGTTTTTAAAATAATATTTACATTAGACATCTGACTTCTGTGTTTAGCTCTGGACAGCATGTCTGTGCTATTCTTAGCTCTCAGTGGTTAAAAGCAGAGGATGACAGAGATCGGTGGGAGGTGCGTGTGTGAAAGTGAGGGTGTCAATAACAAAACTGCAGCGCTGTCATGACCCCTCTTGGTTATTAATAGCTCAGCTTTTTATGACCATCACGTCCTGATAGATGAGCGAACGCACGCGCATACAAATGTCAAATCTCCACAGCTAATGCCCATCACCTCCCCCACACATAAACATGCGTTTCCCTTCCTTCCATCGCCCAGAGGAGGCAGATGGCCAGCTGGTGGTCAAACACGAGCTGGTGCTGGTGGAGAAAAGATAACACCCTATTCTGTTCCCTTCTCCTCACATCTCAGTTGTTAACTTCTCTCCTCCTCCCTCCTATTCACCCTTCTTTCCACTTCCTTCCGCAGTATCTGTGCCGTGGCTGCAAGTATTCATTCACTCCTCATCCTGAGGTCAGTGACGTCGCTCTCCTCACCTCCGACTCCTTGTAGTGGCGCTCGGGGATCTCATCGTAAGCGATGTCCAACAAACACACATCCATCTCCTCTTCTCTGGGCTCACTGCCAAAGATCTGAGGAACAGGGAACAGTTCAGTATGTGAGGACAGCTCAATCAGTGGCGTTGACAAATGCTGTGGGATGAAGTGCCGTCACTTGGTGGATTTATAAAGGCAGCTTCACGCATCACATAAATGCTGGGAGTCATTTTAGTCACACATCATATTGCTGTACAGGAAAGCAGTGGTTGAAAGGGTTTACGTTTGACAAAAAGATAATTTCCTGAGCACGTCCCGTCCTTCTAGCTTTACCCTCAAACAATAGGCCAAACAAACTGTGAGTAGGAATGTGAGTCACACCAAGTGGTCAATGATTTCCTCCTGTGTGACTCACGGGACGCAGCAAAGCAATGTTGACTAGTTATCCGCTCCTTTCAGAGCAGTGAAAGCGCTCTTGAGTCATGGACATTAATTAAACTTCCTGCATTCTTTGAATCTTTTCCATGGGTATAGGGCCAGGAGCAAAGGGCAGGGAGTCAACTGCCAAGGTTATTACAAGAAATGAGGGAGGCTGGAATAAAGAGAGAATAGCGGTGACTGCACAAATGGTGGGACCAGTGGGGTGTTAACATGAGAGCGGAAAGACCCTTCTATTGAGTTTGCCTGCACCCACATTTGTTACAATCAGTTTCAAATGTGAGATTTTGACCATCTGTGAAACCATCGTGATGTTCCTGCAACTCTCATAATCCACCACTAGGTGGGGCCGCAGCCTTTTCCTTCTACTACATTGTGTATTCGAGTAATATTGTGCAACAGTCAGACTTGCCTCCACTGCCAATACCAAGTGTTGCTCTGAAGGTGAGGTGGAGATCAATTGAAGTGCTTTTACCTGGTTTGAAATACTCAACACAACCAGCAGGACCTTGTCAGGTTGATTTAATAAAAGACAATTACAGTCAATCTATTTTATAGCTATAGTTCTGTGCAAAAGGTTTTAACCAGCTCTTATTTCTTCATATTTTACTTTAAAGGAGCCAGACTTTCTTGTAATTTTTAAAAGTGGTCTTAAACATTAGTTCTGCAGATTGTCTGAAGGTTTTTTAATGTTGGTCTTAAGACAACAGGCTGCTTTTTCACTTGCTTTCAGTCTAGTCCGTCTACGTGACCATTTTCAGTGGATCATTTGAACCATTGTTGTTTCTACACAAAGAACCAATTTTAAATTTTGTCTTTAGGGACTTTCTTACTAGTCTGTCTTGAAAAACACATTTTTCTGTGAATTAATTGTATGAAAAATGCCAAAGAAACTGAGGTTTGACAGGCATAAAATTGTATCTTTGCACCAACAAAGTGATTCCCAAAGAGCTGTTAACCAAAAACTTTGCTCGTTATAGAGATTCAGACTGTCCACCTATTGTTCAGATGTGTCTGGCAAAGTATCTATGAGAAATTATCATAATGACAGATTGAAAAAGATTGTGATTGTCCAAGATACAAATGAACGAAGACAAAAACATTCATGTTAACAGTCGCAATCACTGCCTGAAGAAATCAGAACAGCAGAATGACTGATAATCCTCCTGATGTCCTTGGCACACAATGATGCAATAACCCTCTGACAAAGAGAATTCATTATTTTTGATTTTGGGGAAAAGACAAGAAGCAACAAGATGAGGCAACAAAGCAGACAGCAAAGAGCACAAAAGGGCAAAGGTACATGAAAAGAGAGAACCTAAATTCTATCCTCTTTCTTTCAGATGCAGCTTTGTTCCTACGATTCACTTCCAACGGCACGGCACTCGGAGCTTTACTCACATTATCATTGTTCCCTTTGTTATCCTCATATTTGGTCTCAATATGGATGGAAAACTTGGGCAGGAAGGAGCACTGAAGGGAGGGAAAAGTGAGAAATAAACAACGTGTGAGTTTCTCTGTTAATAACTGCATTGCTTAACGTCGTTTGTTCCAGCCCCTTTTTCAGAGATTTTTAACATTTTAAGCTTCATCGGTCTGCTAAAGTGACAACATCCTGTTGTTTAGGTCAATATGTGTGCATGTAGTCTTACAGTAGCTTACTCTTTAGCTTCGCTGCATTTTAGCTGCTGTGCTGAAAGCACAAGAAGCCGACACGCTCAGATGCCAGATCAGATTAATGGAGAGGACCGTGTGTCTGACAGGGGCTTATATCTTGGGTTTTATTACACAAAACCAAAGCAGTAATGGTTATTCTCTCACTCCGGAGATTTAAAACCACATCACACTTTAGTGTTTTCGTCCATTTTTACTGTCTTTAACCAAATTAAAGCTCAACACAATCATTATACAGTGTAGAAGGATGAATACTGGATACATGAAATGCAAAAGCCAGTGTTTGTGTTTATGCATGCCATCAATAAGTGATGCTACACATGGTATATTCACAGTGATGTGGAGCGAGAGGCCTTATTGTAATTACTCAGCACAATTCAGTGGCCTTGTGAGTCTTAAAGAGAAACAAGAAAACTGTCTCTGTGTTTCTGATACTGATGATGGTGACAGAGGATAAATGTCTACACACGTAAAGCAGCTCTAACATCGATTAGTAGGTTAACAAGACTAATTTGAACCTACATCAGTAACAACTGACCTGCTGTTTCAAGTCAAACTGGTCAATATTAAAAAGGTGTTTGTCATTTACAGATGAACAATGAAGATATTTCTTTAAAACCTAATTTGGTGCCAGAAATAAATGTCCGAGACCATCACAGTGAGCAGTTTTTTGCTCCGTGCAGTCTGCCTTGTTGTTACAAGTGTGGTCCTGTAATAAGATGCCACCACTGCAACAAGTCAGCTGGTGAAATGTCTTCCATCTTAGATCGCAATCAGCTGTAAGTGATACAAAAACCATGGCAACTCAGACACGAATGACTGCAGAGCTCCGAACCTCCTGTCGCATTAACATCAGCACCAAAACTGTGCACTGCTGGCTTCGTGGTATGAGTTTCCACATGGGAGAGGAGCTCCTGTAGGAGTAATGTGATGTACTCTGCAGTCAGAGTAAGAGGTAAGGATGTGACATGCATCCAAAAATCACAGTAGCTGCTGCCACAACGCTCATATTCTTAAGGCTGTTAACTCAAGAAAAGTTTCACAGTTTCACATGAGCTGGCGTGACCTCCCTGAAACATCCAGATGCTGCAGAGGCAGTTGCATAATCTCAGCGAGGCTAAAGAAACGGCCTGCTGCTGATTTTATATGTGGTTCACTGATGCATTCCTGCTGCTTCGCACACAGAGAAAACGTGTGTGTGCGTGCATATGTGCATGTGTGTGTCTGGGCGGGCATGTCTTAGGGCATGTCTTCTTAATGTCCCGGTGCAAATCATTAGTGCTTTTTGTTGGCAACAGTCAATTAAACATTCAAACAGCTGAGAGCTGTGGGGTTTCTGTTAATGTCTTTAATGAAAAGTTCCCCTGATTAGCTCATATTGACAAACAGGCTGGAGCAGCAGGGGTGCGGCTGTTGTTGAAGCAGGGATCTGGACGCGAATCTGAAACTCTAACAAGTATGTTTGATACTCTCATGTGCTTGGAAGTATTGAATAAAACAAATCAATTCAGATATGCGTGTCTGGGCTCAATCTTAGGGACAGACTGAGGAGCTAATTTATCCAAAAGCAACTTGGATGATTTTTTTTTCAGGATTTGTCCTGAGCTTCTCCCTGTGGAGATATTCCACGTCTACCTAACTGGAAGCTAACTTCAGAACAGATCTCTGCACGCTGGAGGGATTACACTCCTTCCACAGGGATGCCTCGACTTCTGTGTTACCCTTCCCTGCTTTGTGCCATCAGCTGCCAGCAGCGAATGATGACTATTGCTGTCTCGCAGGTTCACTTTTAAAGCGACAGTTGAGACGATATTCATAATCTTAATTTCCATTTTTATCCCATTACTCGGGTGTAAATTAACCGTGATGTTTTTGTGTTATTCTCATTTTCCGAAATTATCCGCAGCAAAAAAATCCCCAACGTCAAAAAGAGAAAGAGAGGTGAAAAAAACAGATGGTAATAATAAAAGAGAATAAACTTTGTTTGGATTTAATCGAGGTATCAGATCACACTGGGGATCGGACGTGAAATTACATTTGTTTCAGATATGCATGGTGGTTTTGTTAAAGACTTCACTTGCTGTGAGCACAATCTGATGAAAAAAAGGACAGAATGATAAGATGGGCACATTTCCCTTTCTCTTTTATTCTTGCATATATTCTTATATTCGTATATACCTGCAATCACAACATGTTATTCATGGCAGTCATGATAACTAAAAACTAGATTTGTGTGACTGAAGAGGTTAAACTACTTAAACAAACATAATGCTTCAAATTGAACTGAGCTGTATGGTGTAGTGCCACTTGTTCTGGGTCCTGGGTCTTTAAATCTGAGGTTTTTTGGTTCTTAAGTTTAATGTTTGTTGTCATATTTGATTTTCATGTTCCTTTTTAGCTTCAGCTTTGGCTCTTTGTTCCTATTTTGATTTCATAGCAGACTCTTCATGTTGAGTTTAAGTGCATTATGGTGTTGTGCAAAGTTAGTCACTACACGTTTTTATTTTGGTAATCTTTTCTCCTTCTGGCTTGTTTCTAATTTTACTTCCTCCTGTCTCATTATCCTTGATTAGTTTCACCTGTCTGTGCCCTATCCCCCTGATTAACATTAGTGCATAATCACCTTTTACAAATAATGCTGTCTCCCCCTCAGTCTGTGTCTCAGTGTCTGTCCTGTTCCAAGCTTAAGTTGGATTCATTTCACTTTGTTTTCGTTGTACGCTATAAAGTAGTCCAAAAGTATTTACTCACCCATCCAAATTATTAAATTCAATCCCTTTCATCAGCACAGTTGCATAAAATTAAACACCTAGGCATGCAGACTGCCTCTACAAACATTTGTGAAAGAATGGGTCGCTCTCTGTGAGTTCCAGCATGGTACAGTGATAGGATGCCACCTGTACAATAAGCCCGGTCATGAAATTTTCTCACTACTAAATATTCCACAGTCAACTGTTAGTGGTATTATAAGACAGTGAAAGTGATTAGGTAGCAACAGCAAATTAGCCTCAAAGTAGTAGCCCATGTGAAATCACAGAACAGGGTCAGCGGCTGCTGAGGCACGCAGTACACAGAGGTCGCCAACTTTCTGCAGAGTCAATCACGACAGACCTACAAACTTCATGTAGCTTTTTGATTAGCTAAAGAACAGCGCACAGAGCGCTTTATGGAATGGGTTTCCATGGATGAGCAGCAGCATCCAAGCTTTACATCACCAAGTGCACTGCAAAGCGACGGATGCTGTGGCGTAAAGCCCATCGCCACTGGACTCTAGAGCAGTGGAGACGTGTTCTCTGTTTCTCTTGTTCCAGGAAGTAAAGCTGAGACAGTTCCAGCTCAGCACCCACATTTCTGATATTTTCTAATATTAAAGTGAATATTTGCGCCCATGTATTTTGAGAACTCACAGGCAGGACTTGGGTTAATATGGACATTGCTTCATGCTGTAAATGCCCTGATGATTGTTACAACCAGTAAATATCAAATATCACAATAAAGTAAAGTATTACAACTGTCTTCTAGCAGTACATGCTGCTCAGCATGCACTGATGTCCTTGATACTGATAGTGTTGGGTGTTGTCAGAGATGTGCTCAACAAACATAACCCGCTCCTCTTCTAACACTCACCCTTAAACTCTACAACACGAGATCTTCCAGGCAGCTGGTCGATCAAAGTGGTTTTGTGTGTGTATGAGTGTGTGTGTCTGCGTGCAGGTACACCAAAACTACTCACCGTGTACTCTGACCATATCATCAGCAGAGGCCATCAGTATAATGGATGGGAATGGGAGTTTGAGGGGGGTGGGGAGGTGGGTGGGGGGACAAAGGCATGAAAGAGAATGAGAGAGATAAGACGAGAGGAGAGAAGAAAAAAATACTTCAGCTCACAATGAAAAAAAAGAACCATTAAGCCTCAGCTCAGTAGCACTTCATTTCCAGTAAAAGCACATGAGAGGAGCCCATTTCACTATGATATTGCCCCATTTTTAAAAATCTGTGTGACACTGATTGTTTTTGACATGCACGGTCCTGCTGAGCGCATATTTAGTCTGTCATATAAACACACTGTACATACAAAAATCCCAAATGCTATATGATGTTTACTGGTTGCCATCTATCGGTATTTTTGTGACATTTAGAGCTGTTCTAGCTCTGCTATAAGCTTTCTGAAAACCTTAATGCTATCGCTTTAATTTACACATTTGATAGAAAGCACATTGCAGCTAATATTTTTAAATAAATCAAAGAAAAACAATCTGACAGATAAATAGCGACACCTTGTTGGTGCCAAATTTATTGTGGAAATGTAAAAACGGAACGATGTTGTAGAAATTACCAGATGGTGAAAAACAACACTTGACAATGAAATAATTATTTTCCTAATGAAACAAACAGATTAACCCATCATTTCATTCTATATGTAGGTATTATATGTTTACATACTAAGAAACATGACAACCAAGTTTAAAATGAATCTTGTTTTGATGTGATCAAAGCGGTAAAGAAAAACGACACAGTTGTACACTCGTGTCTTTGACGCAGCTACGGCGGCACAAGGCAGCAGGTTACAAAAATCAAGATGTGCTTGACCTGCAAAAATGGCAACTAGCCAATCTGTTGTCAACTTTCTCATTTGCAAAGCTCTGCATAGCAGGTGTAAAATGGCCCTGACACTTTACTCAGCTCAGCTGGACGTTGTGTTGGTGCCATTTCGAACAGGCCAACAGGAACGTTGCAGAGTGCCCTCTGGTGTGCAAACTATCTAATGTCATCACTCACAACACGGTTGAACGGTATTTCTCCCACGTCTTCTTTACTTTTCAATTTTTCATTTATCAGCCCTACAAATAACAATACTGATATTGGTTTTAGCAAATATCAGCCAACATATCAGCCTAGCTCTAATGTTGTGGTGGAATTAAAGTGTGATTTTTATCATCCACACAACAGTGATGCTAATTATTGAGAACAAAAACAGGCAGATTACCACCTTTACGGCAGTGTTCATTCTAAATTCTAAAGCACCGCAGCAATTTCCTAATGTTGTAAACCTGCTCAACATTTGGCAATAAACCCCTTTCTGATTCTGACTCTGATTCTAAATCTATTTGCTCTGGACAGAGTTGTGATCCTATATCATTGCACCAATTCTTCTAAATTCTTTTAGAGCACACTAAGGCGTATAATTAAAGCATTACCTGTGATAGTGTATGGGTAATAGTTCCAAGCCTTCTCTGTGACATAGAAGATCTTGGGGACCACTGCTCTGGCCCAACTGGGGAGCTTGCTGTCAAAGATAGACGAGTGGATAGGTTAGTAAAGTGAAGAAGAAGAAGAAGAAAGAGAACAGCTTAAACAAATAGTTTGTGTACAGCCTTGGTAGTTTCCTCTTAAAGTTTCTCCACTCTTCTTCTTTAGGCTATTATCTGGAACAGGCAACAAGAAGCATCCAGCTGTGTGGAGTCATAATGGAGGCTATACAGGGCACCCATGATAGTCCCTTGGGGAAGTTGATTACACCCTGTACCCTGCAGGGGAGTTTCACCAGTGTTCATTGTGATAGATATAGAAAAGGGCATGGAAGGCAAATAGAGGAAATACAGGGGGAGGGCTATTACTCAGCACAAATGGATTCTAAATGCTGACAGCTAAGTAGTTGAGCACCTCATTGGATGTCTAATCAAAAAAAAAAAAAGAAGAAGAAGAAGAAGAAAAAAAGATTGCTGCGGAAAGGGAACATCAGGGCTTTGGTGAGCTGGAAGGAAATTGCCATGTCAGAAATCTGAGAAATACACAAATTTACCAGTGAATACCAGCGAATGGAGAAGATTGACTTTTGAGACTTTGACATTTGGAACAGTAAGTCCTGATTGCCAATAGACGCCGAGAGAAAAGAAGGGTTGCAGACAGTCATTACTGAGTGCCATCAGACAAAATTCACTACAGCCCAAATCACATTTAGTCCAGATTTCTGCTCCCTGAAAAGCAGACAATCAAAGCGCAGCAAATAGCAGCATAATTGGACTCAAAGTCATCATTAAGTTGTACCTTTCAGAAAAATTCTCTCTTAACCACTGATTATTTAACTCTCACATCTCCAACTTCTTCTCTTTTTCTTTTTCTATGTCTGCTAGATGTAAGTGAATATGGAAATTGAGCTGGTTTGTCACTAAAGCCATTTTACACAAGAACTTTGGATCATTTCAGAAGAATAAGATCAGGATATTTTAAAAGTTGTCCTTTTTCACACTGGGCATGCAGCAGGAAACGCTCTGCTACTGGAGATACTCTGTTTTAGGAGAGGGAGCTGCCTAGATAGAGACAGCAGGAGGCAGGACACATGACGCCCACTCACCTGCAGGCAGGCAGAGCACTAAATTATTAGTGTTTGCAGAATGCAACATTATGCATACATTTTACAAAAGGTGCAGGCAGGTTAAAGCAACTGACTAATGTCCCGTGTGACTGTGCTGGACATTTGAGTTCTCACGTGCACCTCTATTAGATAAGTCCAATCAATGCTCAGGGCTGCAGTGTGTATCTGCAAATGGCTTAAGACTCTGTATAAACTATGGGAACATGAGGCAGACAGTTTCCTTCAGTCCCCTTCTAATAACCTGTCAAACAGCCAAGGGAATGTCCAGACACAGCAGACTAGCCACATGTCCTCACACTGCCTTATTTGCAAGCCACACATACACATACACACATACACACAGACACACACACACACACACACGCACAGAATGCAGCTATAACATACTAACAGGTGGTTTGTGGGTGGAGGGATGCAGGCTCCGCTCGGTGTCCGACAGCGACTGCTCAAATTATCCATCATTTACACTGACCTCATCTCTCTGTGCACACACACACACACACACA
>NW_005187460.1:1584832-1599067 GCF_000239375.1 Pundamilia nyererei
CCTCTTCACTGAGTTTGTCAGTGACACTTTATATTTCCCAAAGGCCCACTTACTTGTCACTTCAGAGCACAAAAACTTCCACCTCAGCCTTCTTTGGTATTCTTCGCATGGATCGCTTTTTATCTCACAGTCTGACTTTTGGCAGTGAGCGGCTCAATCTTGTCTCACAGAATCTATCTTACCAGAATAAGACTATATGAAATAATAATAATAGAAAGTAACATCATTGCTTTACCTGCACAACAATTCAGTAAATTCTAATGGATTAATGGATAGACACATTTAGACATCGAGTTTATGTAATAGATTGTTCCAGTTTAATCTCTTCAAATACTGCATTGTTAGTGCCTTTTGGAGCGTTTTCATGATTATAATCAGGGCTTAAGCGGACCGGAAGGATCTGTAACAGTGGAAAACTGTTTCACAGAATCACATCCAGTCTTGTAGAAAAGTAAGTACAATTGCCCCAAGGTCACGTATTTTCCCTGGTCATACTAACCTCTATACATTGTATTGTAGTGTGTTTATATTCTAGTTCATTGCTGTTTTTACTGCCTCTGTGTGTTTCCATGTGTAGTCTGTCTTATTGCTGTGTTTGTATTCCTTTCTGTCTCGCCAGTCATGCCCCTGTGTCTGTCTGGTCTCAGTATTCTGTTCTCTGGTTTGCTGGTTTGTCCTGTCAAGTTACCTACATGGTTTCTGTTTTATTTTGACAGTGTCTCTTCTTCTGTGCATGATGTTCGGTTTATCTTCCCCTGTCTTGTCAGCCAGATTACAATTACTGTTTTTGGTTTTTGTTTAATTTGCCTTTTTGTCAGCAATAAAATAAATCTGTGATTTTGAGTTATGTCAGTCTACTGAGTCCTGCATCTGGGTCCACGTTCTTTTTGTCACACACCTGTTCACATGACGCAGTCAGCTAAACCTGTCTTACAGCAGGAAAATATTCCCAAGCAAAGCAGAAAATCTACAACAGAATAGTTGAAAAAAGAAAAAGACCCAAGGTACTGCAATGGCCCGGTCACATTACAGCCACAAACATGAATCAATTTTATTGGAATTCCACGTGAAAGACCAACACAAAGTGGTGCACACGTGAGAAGTGGAACGAAAATCATACATGATTCCAAACATTTTTTACAAATAAATAACTGAAAAGTGGGGTGTGCTTAATAATTCAGCCCCCTGAGTCAATACTTTGTAGAACCACCTTTTGCTGCAATTACAGCTGCCAGTCTTTTAGGGTTTGTCTCTACCAGCTTTGCACAGAGACTGAAATCCTTGCCCATTCTTCTTTGCAAAACAGCTCCAGCTCAGTCAGATTAGATGGACAGCGTCTGTGAACAGCAGTTTTCAGATCTTGTCACAGATTCTCGATTGGATTTAGATCTGGACTTTTACTGGGCCATTCTAACACATGGATATGTTTTGTTTTAAACCATTCCACTGTTGCCCTGGCTTTATGTTTAGGGTCGTTGTCCTGCTGGAAGGTGAACCTCGGCCCCAGTCTCAAGTCTTTTGCAGACTCCAAGAGGTTTTCTTCCAAGATTGCCCTGTATTTGGCTCCATCCATCTTCCCATCAACTCTGACCAGCTCCCTTTCCCTGCTGAAGAGAAGCACCCCCAGAGCATGATGCTGCCACCACCATGTTTGACAGTGGGGATGTTGTGTTCAGAGTGATGTGCAGTGTTAGTTTTCCACCACACATAGCGTTTTGCATTTTGGCCAAAAAGTTCCATTTTGGTCTCATCTGACCAGAGCACCTTCTTCCACATGTTTGCTGTGTCCCCCACATGGCTTGTGGCAAACTGCAAACAGGACTTCTTATGGTTTTCTGTTAACAATGTCTTTTTTCTTGCCACTCTTCCATAAAGGCCAACTTTGTGCAGTGCACGACTAATAGTTGTCCAATAAAATTGATTCATGTTTGTGGCTGTAATGTGACAAAATGTGGAAAAGTTCAAGGGGGCCGAATACTTTTGCAAGCCACTGTAGCTGGCATTGCTTTTAGTTGAAAAAGCATTGAGAGGGCTTCTTTACAACCTCAACACACCCTTTGTCAGGCATTCATTTTAGATTTTAATTTCAGCAGAGCAGATCATTAGACATGTCACCAGTGGCTAATCGTGTGTTAACACGCTGAAAGAATGAGTTCAGTGACAGCTATGCAGAGGCACATAAGTGAGCTTGTCTTTAACTTGTCAAATCACGTAACAACTAAGCAGCAGAAGCTCAATACATGGAAACTGCTTCAATGCTGAGAATTATTATTGTCAGAGAAAGTGCTAGACAGTCAGAGTAGCCTTTTATTATCAAAGAATGGGTACACATACAAGGAACTGGGCTTTATCTTTTTCTTCGCTCTACGCATTAACAGAATAGACAACACGGACAACAGCAATATGACACAGACAATAACTACATATATAGTGTATTTATATTTATTTGTAAAATGATGCTGAGTGCAAAGCCTTTGGAAAAATCTATGGAATAAATACAGGATAGATCATTGGTTACTATATATACAGTATATAAGCTATATTCTTTACATATATACATGGAATTTGACAGTATATATGTTAGTATATAGGTTTGTGCAAGTTAGAAGCCCTTATGAAAGTGATTTAGACGTTTGCTCAGTGGTTTATAGTCCAAATACTTTTTTATTTATTCATTTTTTCAAGCCCACTGTAGGTGGGAAATTACACTCACTTGTTAAGGTAGATCCGTTTCTCTGTGAACTGGCCCGATCCGTGCTCTGGGTCCTCATAAGGCTCATTCTGCACCACCTCAACACCTTCTCCACGTTCACTCTGTTCATGACTGTGTTTGCTGATCATATACAGCTGGCCGATCCGGTACTGAAAAACAAAGGAGGACCAAAAAGAAAAAGGAGACTTTATCAAATATAGGGAGGCAATTAACATTTTACACATCTGAATAAGCATGCTGATGCGGCCGAAGTTAACGGAAACAAAATCTTCTTGGTGAAAGTCCAGGAACTGACCCAATCGTCTGATTTTATGGAAGCCATAAAAATAAATGCGGGAGAGAAAATACCAGGATTACAGCACCTGCACGCTCCTGACACCTGGGGGCAGTCACCATAGCAAAAGAAAGCTGCTGGATTAGGAGCCGTCTGCAGCACAGTGATAAAGGCCTCGTGTCAGGTCAGGACCAAGTGGCACAACAATAGTAACAGTGGCAACAGACAGTTACACGAACCCATCCCATGGTCCCTTGTGACACATCAGTCAACACACACAATCCTTCACTCATCACTCACTGACCCACTTGGGCCTATGACAGTGTCACTTTCGGCCACCTTGACAGACTGGGTAGGGGTGGGGGGTTGTCACACGGCAACTATTTTCCATACATTTCGAAAACGACGAGCACAGGAGCGAGAATTTCTAACTGCTCATGGGACTATTTACGCGCTGGGGAAACTGATACTGCCCTGATGGTGACTTATGTCGCGCTGATGGAATGCCAAGGGCTCATGCAGGACTCTATACACACCCACACACACACACACACACCCACACACACACACACACACACACACACACACACACACACACACACACACACACACACACACTGCTCCAACCAAGGATAGCTGTGTTAAGCTAATGGAAAATAGGATCGTCTGGGCTGTTGACTTGTGACTCTACATCCAGCCACATAAAGGAAGGAGTGGAGTGAAATGTGATAGTGTAGTGGAAAAAAAAACAGAGCTCATGTATATCAGTAAACTTCTTATATCACAATGCCAAATTTTTCCATCTGCTGACCATCAGAGGAGAGCAATGAGCTGTGACAGAGAATTCCCAGCTGAAATGTGGATGGCTGTGAGTTTCTGACAGCACAGCTGTTGGAGTCTGGCATAGTTTTTCCACTGCAATGACACAGTAACAGACCAGGCATAATAGATGTGGAACCTGTATTTAGTCGCACACAAACACACGAGCCTGCCCACATTTTGAGCTCTTCTTGCAGCTGATATGGTAATCAGCACATCAAAAGAGGCAAAGAATGAGCTGGTTCCAGTTTAAGAGATGTGAATATTTGTTGCTTCTTTTCATCATACGTGCGAGCTTATACTGCGGCATTTTGAATTGTTGCTTAGAGAAAAAAACAGTTGAGCTACTTGGACTTTGGATTTCATCAGACATTTGAGTTTCGGTGTCATGTTTTGCAGGACAAAGGGCATCAAGAGCAGGCAGAGTAACTGAAAATAAACCTTTTGCTCAAATGGATGTCAAAGTCCAAAAAACAGCCAAAAGTCCAGAGCACTAAACGGGGAGCGCACACAAGTGTGCCATTGTAGACAAGGAGTTGACAGGCGTATACAGTGAGATTTTACAGATATGTGAACGTTTACCATGTGACATTAACTTGACAGCCACTTTGTACGGGACAATCATGGTGACAATTTAAGATCAAGTGAAAAAGGTCCTGTTTACACAGGTTTAGACACAGATCCTTGACCATCTGGCAACCGCTGGTCGTAAGGGAAAAATAAAAGCTCACCAACATGTTGTAAGTGGTTGCTGGAGATGGATGAAGATTACCAGGAAAACTAAAGCTAAAGCTCCAGTTACACAGGCCTAGAGACCAGTTAATGACCCCCATTTCCCCCTAGAAACCCACAGAGATAGATAGACTTTTATTATCATATAGTGGATATGCAAAAATTTCAAGGATAACCTGTCCCTAGTGAAAAATGTGTATTCCACATGAATTCCCATGCGTATTTCACTCGCAGATTGCTGCAGTTGCCTGTAGTTTTCATGGAAGCGCCAGGCTTGTCCACAGAAACTGTCCAGCTATGCTGTCCAAGCTGTAGTGAAACTGTGAAAAAGTGCAACACAAACCATTTTACCTCCACAATTAAAATTGTGCCTTTGGCTGCAGCGCTGAGGCACAACTTCTACTATGAATCCAAAGCTTTTCCTTTTCTGGAGAAATTTTTGTGTTGCATTATTTTCCAGGAATTCAATATGCCCAGTTTCTCATAATGCCTCCTTTGTTTCCTCATCTGTGTTTGTCAATGTGTAATTTCCGGGTCCTAGTTACGGTCTGTTTATCCTCTTGTCTTCACCCGCTGTGCACTTTTCCGCTGACATCAAACAACTGTTTTTGTAGATTTATTATCTTGACTCCTGCATCCTGTTTTGCGGTCCTCACGTTTAAGTAAGTCTGTCAAAATTTGCGCATAAAACAACAAGGAATAATGTGATTCATAAAAAAAGTATCACTGGTCAAAGCTGGCTGCTTCGAGTAATGAACACACAGAGAGTTAAGTTCTTCATGGAGCTTTTTCCTTGTCTGTTATCTAATTGTTTCATCTGTACAGCCTGCTAGTGCTGAGCTCAGTGGAGCAGTCAGCAGCTGAAAGGACATATTTTCCCTTCTGAAAAGGTTTTTCTTTGGACACTGGCTGCTTTTGCACTCATTTTAATTTAAAAACATGCCATCATATGCCGAACATATTTCATGACCAAATCAACCCATGATAACCAGTTTACAAAAGTGTGTTATTCATTTAAAATACAAAGAAAACCTGAGAGATTCTTTTGTCCAGTCTATGACATGAAATCCAGAATTCCGACACTGAGGCAGCTAAAGAAGGATAAAGGAGATTGTTGTACATATCAAAATATTCCTGTTGTAGCTGAAACATGAGAGATGGTTGAAGAGCTGACATAAATCTCCACGCTGGATGAAAAACATCAAGGCAGAGTGCCCACTCAAGAGGACCTCTGAACATCCCTCCCATCATACTGATGACTAGCAACAGTGTATTACCATTAAGCACCATGTTTTCTGTTTCCCTCTTTGACTAATTTGGGTTTGGACATGTTGTGTAAACAGCCCGGCCATTGTGCTCCCTGCCAGGCATTGTATCCGGCTCGCCGTCTGCTGGCTACCTGAAAGCTGCAGCTGATGAATGAGGGGCTGCTTTTCATTGTTGTCTTTGGAAATCTCGCTCTAATGACTAGAAGGGAGAAGTGGCCCTTGCCTTGGTTAGAGTGGCCATGAATAATTTCTTTTTATCTCTCTCTTTCTCCCTCTAGAGCCTCTGGGCAGGATCAAGGACAGCAAGGAAAAATATGAGCTCTCATCAGCCGAGGTATACTTTCTTTTCTCTCCTATTTACACCTCCTCCTGTCTCATTCCTCTTTACCTGGTCTCCACCTATACACTAAAATCCAACCTTTTACTTTCTGAACTCCTATTCTTGCTCACCTCCAAACTTTGCTCTTAGCTCATTACCTGGTAAAAGCCACGTAGAGTTCAGTCACCTTTGGCGCTCAAGTAATGGAAACCTTGAAATTAAAGTAGTGGACTGTGATTGCTCATGGAGCTGCTCCTGGTGCTGGTGGCAAAATTTCTATTTTTTTGGCCAGCGTGACCCGAGAAAATGGAACAAAATTACAGTAAAAGTGCAGGATGAATCGTGCCTTATTGTACATATCAAAAGAATAGAGTTGAGGAAGAAGAGGGCTGCAGTAGGCGGGAGAAATTAAAGAACTCTAAAGCAAAAAATTTTGAGCTTCTTTTTCCTTAAGCTTTAGAAATGCTGATAGGTGGATTTTGCTACCTTCGGACAGAGCGAGGCTAACTGTTTCATCTTGTTTCCAGTCTTTGGCTGGCTGTCTGTGGTCATGCATTTAAAAGACAGAGTATATTCATTTTAAGATGAAAGCATTAAGCCTTTTACTGTGATCACACTCTGTGTGTGTCTCTCTCTGGTTTTTTGGCTCCCTGCTCTAACGCAACAGCAGGTGTTGAGGAACTGTGGTCATTGTGCTACAGTGTGCTACTGTAAGATAAGGACACACGCAGACACAATTACACTTACACACATGAGACAATACCGGGCACAGTGCTAAAATGTAATTAAAATTCAACCACTGACAGAGTAATTGCTGCTCACAGCGCTCAGTATTCTTGGATAACTGACTGCGCTCCTGTCGAGATAAATAGCTTTAATTTTTATGTCCGTTTCTGGGTGTGCATGTGTGCATCTGGACACATGCCAAAGAAGTGGATTTGCTTTTTGTAAACTCATCTAAGCTGATCAATAAAGCCAGATTTGATATATTTACAGAAAATTATCCTTTCATTTCTTACAGCAATGGTATGAAAAGCTTTAAACTCTTTACTTGTGAAATCCATCCATGTTGTTCTATCTCATCTGCACATATGGTGGATGAATTATTAGCATCAGAGGGCACATGCAGATATAAACACCCTCTGTCAGCACACAAACACCGGCCAAGAAAAGCATTTTCAAATGTACATGGAGATGTATTTAATGATTCTGGCAAACGCTGCTGCTAATTTATCAAACCCCGCCTAACAAATATATTCAGGCTTGGACCACAAATGCTTTCAGCGCTATGAATAAATAACAAGGCATTTTTAAAACACACCAGCTCTTCCCTGAGGTCACATCCTCGCCTCTTAATGGTCAGAAATGGTCACAAATCTGTGGCTGTCGGACGACTGCAGCACTTTTCGCTGTTAGTGACTCATTGCAACTGGTTACCCAGCGGCGGAGCGTGCAACAGCCTGCGTTCTCTGGAGCCATTTTTCATGGCAAAGTAATTGCCTTGCAGCCTGGCATGTTGCAGTCAGTCAGTCTACATTGTTGAGTAAAACTCGTCTGTGATGAGTATCTTTGCATTAGGAGAGTGACTCACTTGATGACCACCTGGTTGTATTCTGGTTACATAAAAGCAAAATTGCCATGTGCCTATGTCATTGTGCAGTTAAATTGCTTTTTGTCCTATTTGTGGGGGAATTTCTGTCTCAGATCTGGAGGTTCTGGCTGTGCTTGAAATCAGTAGTCATGTCTTTACCGTCATGGTACCTGGGTCTTGCATCCAGGGTTTTAAGTTTTGGGGAAGTTTAAGGGTTTTTCTGGTTTTGTATCTTTGTTTTATGGTTATATTTATCTCTCTGTTCTTTCTTCGTGTTTACGTGCCTTGTTTCTTATTTCTTTATGCCCGGTACAAGCTCCTTTAGTGTTCTGGTTTCATTCCTTTCGCTGTGTTTGTAAATCCTTAGGTTAACATTCTGTCCCCTCAGTCTTGTCTCAGTATTTTGTCTGTCTCTCTGTCAAGCTCATGTGTCTTAGTCCTTGTCTCGCTGTTAGGTAGTTCCTGTTTTATTTTGATGACCTATTTTCTCTTGTGCTTTGCATATATACTTCTCCTGTCTCATAGTTTCAGCTGCTATGAGACAGCTTGTTATCCTGTACGTGTTGTTGCATTCTCCATCACGGTTGTGATGGTTTTTCTCCTGGAAGATCTGGTTTTCTTGTTTATTTGCAGTGAAGATGGCAGCTGACTGTAAGTGTTCGTTGACCATATCCTTATCATTAAAAGGCAACAAGTTCATTGCACACGGTTTCAATAATTTTGATCATGCTGCGGCCTCCAAACTCTGTTTTTCCGAGTCTGACTATCACGTGCAACACTAGTACATTAATACATAAGCTACTGTACAAACTTGGAGAATTTATCTAAAACTATATGACAAAAGGACATTAGGTGACATTACATAATAATCGCATCATAGTCACATTTTTAAATTCAGCTGCAAAACACACTCTCAAAATCTTCCAGCAGAAGAGGCACAGAAACACATACTGCATCGTGCCTCCAGGCTACGTGAGACAGCAGCTTCCATTTTCTTGCTCATCTCACAGAAACGAGCTAGCATCAGAGCAAATGCACAACTCCTAAACTAAATATCATACATCAGATCAAAGAACTCCATTAAAAATACTATCAGGAGGACTGCTGTGGAGCTGCCTGTGCTCATATTCTGTCATAAAGGACATTTGGCTCCAGTGCAGAGCTGTTTCAGAGGTGTGGGAGTTCCATATAAGACCTGTGCCTTAAAGAGTCATACAAACAGGATAAATGCATGGTGAATCTGCAGTAGATGTTACTAAGATGGTCTCGCTCATGTCCAATCAGTATAGGGATAGAAGCATGCTGAAAACAGAAGGAGAAAGAGCGCCACATGTGATGCTGCTGTAGACTTAAAAAGCAAACGAACAGTCTTTCTGCTAGCATAGTTAGAAACAAAGCAGTGGAAAATATTTAAAATGGACAATTTCACAGCAATAAAACAAAATCACAAAAACTCTATTACTATTAAAGAGAATGACAGTTTACTAGCTTACATGTAATGCACAACTGATGAAAAGATGGCCTAAAAAAATCCTGTTTAGAGCTCACAGAAAATATTCCTGACATCAGGTTTCTCCTCAATTTGAAATTAGGCGAGAGAGAAATAACGGAGGCAGGTTAGGGCATAAAACAGGTTCAGCTTCTTATTAAGCAGCAAATCCTAAAAGTCTAAAAAAAATTAATTGCAGTTCCTCGAATGACCACTTGAGGCAGATCCCCAAAAAGAGAACCGATAGATGAAATGTGCAAAGGCAGTGGGAGGTTTTCAACCCTACTCAGTTTTATCGACGCTGGGACCCAATATGCATTTTGACTCAACCTGACACATTAGACTCAACTAAACTTCAACTAAACTACACTAAATTAGAAAACTAATAATCCAAACCTGTCCTGAACTGGCTTTCAGTAATTGCTTTAAATTTAAATCAACTTATTCTGCCTTATTTAAATCACTGGGCAAATCATACCTGTGTTATAAAACACTAATCCTATACATCTCAGATGAATACTTTCTAACAGCCTAAACAGCGTCTCTCTACTCCAACATTTCCTCGGTTTGTAAAATTTCTTACAGCTCTAAAGCTGTAACTGCTGATGTACACACACACGCACAGACACTGGCACACATTCTGCCGTTTCAGCACAAACGTGGGCATGCTGTTGAGAGTAAGTGCATATGAGTGACTGTATTTTCTCCTCTGGTGCTGATTCAGCAAAATGTGAAGGTGAGCTCAAACTCCCTGCAAAGGTTTGATGAATTCACTCTCCACAGAGGTGACACAGGCAGTGTGGGAGGATGCAAAGGGTGGCAGCTGGCTCACTGAAGCAAACTGTTACAGTAGCTTAACACTAATGAATTCTGTGCCGCACACGGGGACAGCTGCCTTTCGCAGTGTGATAGCCTCACTCGAGCACTCGGGCAGTGCAGCCGCTGAGAGAAAAGTAGAGTGACAGAGGAAGAGAAGCTGGTGTTAGGGCCTTTTCTGCAGGGAATACAGGAGGTTTCATGCATGGGTTATTGTTTATGCCCTTTAAATGTATTAATAAATTAATGGAACTGAACATGGTATGTTACTATCATGGATCAGTTAATAAAAGGAAGGCTGAGAGAAGATGTCTAAGTACTTTAAAGACATTTTTCTCACTTTTGGCTGTGAATCAAACTGATTTCCCCCTCCCCTCCCCCCGCATATTATAGTATATTGTATAAGTATACTGTTAGTATGTATACTTATTGCACTTTTCTACAAAAATACAGAGTGAGCAGAAGTTTGAAGTAATTAAGAAGCTCATACTAATCCCAATAAACACTCCAGGTGTGGTCCAGATGTGATTATCTGTCTAAAATACAGGCTCAGAATGGAAGATGGAAAATTACCACCACAAACTCTTTTCTAGCCCGAAGGCTAAGGGCTATTGTAAATCTATATTTGTTTTTATAACCTGCTGACATCAGCATCATTTTTGGAAATCCCCAATAACAACATCTGCATTGTTTTCATAGATAATTTGTGCTGTTGTCAGCATTTTTAATACTGCTAATCTAGTGTAGTATATTAAGCTTTTTGTGCCATTGCGAAGTCATAATGTTTCATTAAAAATGTTTTAAAGAGCTAACAAAAAAAGTGTTCACGTCTCCCCGTTGACTAATATATTGACTAATATAATCCAGTGGAAACTAAAGCATTTTCATGTAACCCTGACCGTTGGCCTTGAAGCATACGTACCAAAACGGTGTATTTTTTTTATTTATCTTAACCCGTATGATTGGAGAAGAATTGGCTGAAATCTTGGCTCCATAAGCTGTAAAAATGTGAGAGTTTAAGATATATTCATGCAGTGTGTGAGTATAAACATTTTGTGGCATCACTGTGAGGTTCTAGGGCATCATGTTGAAAAATTAAAAAGTGCGTTGTACAGCTCTCTCCATTTCGTTTCATATGACATATTACTCGATATGGTTTCTTGAAAATTTTTTCAAGGTCAACTTTGACCTCAGGCACTCACAATGAAGGTCAAAATCAAATGCTTAGCCAACCAGGGTCACATTCCCTGAGGCGCAGTATGCTGTAAGTTTGAAGATGATCCATAAAAGATTGTAGATAATACAACATTTTTACAGATTTTCACATTTGTGGCCTAAAGCTTGACCTTGACAAAATTAAATCAGCTCGGGCCGTTATTGGTTTCTGTCATCGCACAAAATTTGAAAACGACATCTTGAAAACTCTGGAGGCTAAATCGCTAACAAACAAACAAACCGACTACATTTCCCCCCCCGGGGGGAAATAAACAAGCAATAATAGAAATTTTAAACAGAAAGCAATGTGAGCAGGTTTTATATAACCAGCTTTTATTTTTTCACAGTCTATAGATTTCAGCAGATTGCAGATATTTAATTTTTAATTTGTAGTTTATAAAACAAGCTCCACTGGGTGAATTTAGCCGTGGAAACAGCACACCTGAAAAACAAGCTTTCTCACAGCTCCTGCTGAGAACAAGAGTGTGTTGCATAAACTATGTCAAAGGTGTGTGGTGAGGTGAAATTTATTAATACTGATTGCTGCAGGTGGGAGAGAGCACTCTCCCGTCGTGCTTCCCCTCTATAACATCTTTTCCCCCCACCTCTCTAACTCGTTAGCTTCTCCTCTTTCTCCAACTCTGCAGCGTCTGAGGTCAATGAACCAAAGATTACATAACATCAAGATCACTCACTATGGATCACTCCGCTATGCATCATCTTTACCCCCTGCCTGGCAGCACATTGAGTGGCTGATGAGAATAATGTAATGATATCCAGGCATGAAACAGGAGAAAGGACTGTAAGAGTGTCCTTAAAAAGTAGAGATGATGATCAGGGATGGGAGATTAAAAAAAAAAGAAAAAAGTAAGAGCCGCTGAAGAAAGATGTTTGGGAAGCTGACAGATTGTGAGACATTACATAACCGGCCTTGATTGAGTGCAGCTGTTTCTTGCCCTCCCTTTTACTCCTGTTCCTTTCTGCATTCATACCCTCCTCGATGCATATCAGTTTCTCCTTCAACTTTTCCTCTACTGACACTCCTTTATGTTGCTTTGCCATTTCCATCCTCTGATGCTATTTTTCCTCCCCCTCTGTCTCACAGCATAAGCATGGTTGAACACAGCGCCTCACTTCAAACCCTGTAATAACACTTTTGATAATCTGAATCGGTAACACGTTTGACCTCAGCAGTACTGCAGTCACTGTGCTGGCAGAGGCAGCAGTGAAGTCGCAATGCTTTCAAAAGGATGACCAATACATGGATAAAACAGCAATGACAAATGGTTGATGTTTATGTGTAGCTTTCTAAGTGGTTTAAGTCATCTCCAGTAATATGCCTTCACCCCTATGTTAGTCCTTTAATGCATGTATGTGTGGGATATCATCTAACATACAACTGTGTTTGCAAGTGTTACTACAGTCCAGCGATTATTAAGGCTGTAAAAACACAATTGTGAAGTGATAGTGAATCACTTGGTGTCACAATTACAAATTTGGCTTTATAGTTTATGAATAACACAAAGACATCAATCACAGCAATACTTTTGGAGCAATTCAAATAAGCCAATCCTCCCATTTAGCCTGGAAATGCCATCACTGTTTGCTGTGCTGAGCACTTTATTTTAATTTCATATTGGAAATGCTGATTTGCTAATGTAACAGAGTGCTAATAATAGAGTCAGAGATTTCAGACAGCTCTGTAAAAGTTTTTACGTACGGTCTGACAGTGGATCTAATCTAATTGATTTCCATGTTTGATGAGGGGACTGGATTGTGTCAAACCATCCATGAAATATCAAGTATCCACCTGAAACAGTTAAAGTATATTTCTCTACTCCATAATCAGTAGCAATGCTTTGGCTGTGCCAAAAACAAGTGACGATTGGCCATTTAAATCATCCCTGCAGCAGCACATGTTTCACCAAGCTCATGCAGCTCTGTGACGTTCAAAGTCCAGATATGGGCCAACATTCAGTAGCTGTGGTGGAGAGATACTCAGATAGGGTAGCAATGCCATAATCTATACACTGTTAAAACTTTATTGCTGGTACTAGCATCAAAATGTATTTCATGAATACAAAATTAAAAGTAAAGAATTATTAAAGTTTAATATGAGCTGGTACTTATTTGGGAGATAAAGTGGTTTCCACGGGCATCACTAGAGGCATTACTGGCCCATTTAACCCAACATTCACACACTCACATGTTGATGGATGCATCAGACGCAACTGAGTGCTCAGTATCTTGCTCAAGGATACTTCGACATGCAGGCTGGAGGAACAAGGGATCAAATCACCTTCCAATGAGTAGAAAAACTGCTCTCCTGAGCCACATTCGCCACATTATGATGTATATTTTTGCATTATAACTGTTAATAACTGTTATATTTAATGTTACAGTTGATGTGGTTCATTTTTATTACTGTTTATTAGAGGTACATCCGTGAAGGATCTTATCTATATCAGTTATTATGATGTCATCATGCTGCTTAGGAGCTACCTGCCAACAGGCAAAAATTATTCATTTGCAGCTTTTATGCACTTGTAACACTGCATTGTATCATTTTAATTTCACAACAATATCTAATTTATATCCACAAAACTTTTATTATGAATAATATATTATGATGTTGTCATGTTGCCTAGTAAATGCCTACCAACGGTCCAAATTTAACTGAATTACACAAACTTTATATGACACTATACCGCTTAAATAAATGCACCAGGAAACATACTGTTTTTGGGGTTTTTTGTATAGAGGTCTACACATTTGCCTGCCTGATTCAGTCCCAGGAGGACACAGAAATCCCTGTAGGGGAAGTCAGGAAGGGCATCTGTTGTATAAATCTGCCAAATCAAACATGTGGCACTACCTGCTGCGGTGACCTCTTGTGAATAAGGGCACAGCTGAATGTAGCAAAGTTCCACAACCTTGGTTCACTGGCAAATGCTTCTACTGGATTAAATCTACAGGGTGGGCCATTTATATGGATACAC